>NC_090932.1:440959274-441268589 GCF_040938575.1 Ambystoma mexicanum | reverse complement strand
AAGACAAAATCAAAATAAAACTGCTGCAAAGTATGGATACCTGTCCAGTGCGCAAATACACAGGACTGCAAGGACATTCATTGGCCTGCATTTCAGGACCTATTTGCAAAAGCAGCTTCCATCATATCAAAATGATCTCAACACATCATTCAACTATAAGAAATCTAGTCTATAAACTGTACTATGCTAAAGGTCCTTCTTTAGCACTAGCCAATTTAAATAACAATCTTCTACATGGTACAGCCAAAGACCTACTTGAAGAAATCAACCATATCCAGACTAAACATTTTGGAAGTGAAAACCACTCACAAAATGCAATATCTTTACAACAGACTAGCAACAATTCTGCACATGCTAAACTTCTACTACACACATACAAAAAAGAAATACTAAAATTCAAAAGTACATCCGCTGAAGTACCCATGCGTGTGTGTGTTGCCGCAGAACTTTAAACTATAGACATAACATATAAAATAGAAGACAATGAAGGTTCCAAATGGTTTGAATTAGCTCTCTACCGTATAGCAGAAAACAAATACGAAATAACTGACCCCTTAACACTTTGCAGTTACTGCACTACAAAACTTAACAACAATCAAACTCCTTCACGTGCTATCACAAATCATTTGGAATTATTCTCTCTACCAAAACCCCTGCCACAACTCAATTTATATGAGAGCATCATAATTCAAACAGTGCACCCATTTCAAGCAATAATACACCTTCAACCAAAAACAGCAAAATTACCTACCTCTAAATTGTTGAAAGGCATTTGCGGCAAAGTAGTATTTTTACCATTAGATCTAAAAGCAAATGTGCACACTCTGGGAGTGCAACGTCCAATAGAACAATCTTTAATTGTCTTAGTAAATGGTGTACTTACAAAAGACAAAAAAAAATGGCAGCAACTGGTAGACGTACATAAAGTTAGACAAGCCTTGCAATATCTAAAAGACAATAATGAATTCTACAAAGAAATAAATATTGAGAAAAACATAAGGGAAACCACTGAAATAATTCAAGAGTCACCAGAAACTGGTCAATTTGAACTTCTAGATCGGGCTACAGTATCCAATATTTTAGACCATTATACAATTCATCCATTACACTCTAATGACACCATAGAAGATGCACTAGAAACATACCAAATGCGACAAACAAAAGGATCACCAGTCAGCATATGGGAAAAAAGTATAGAAGCACATGCTTTTCCTCTA
Organism: Ambystoma mexicanum; assembly: GCF_040938575.1. NCBI lineage: Eukaryota > Metazoa > Chordata > Amphibia > Caudata > Ambystomatidae > Ambystoma > Ambystoma mexicanum. Next base: position 441,267,372 of record NC_090932.1, on the reverse strand, counting down.
CTCTTTCCTACTGGCAAAGGAGGAAGGTACGATAAGAGACCTATTCGAATAACAGCATCAGAATACCGATCATTACGGATGTATTCTGAAGACCCCAGATTTAGACAAAAAGTGGAATACATATTCCACCTACTCTTTGAAAGTGAACTAGCAACTCTATGTTACGGAGTTGCACACACATTAAAATCAGGAACCCTCTTTCAAAATATGTCAGCTATGCAATTACTGCAAAAAGTGCAAGAAAAAGATGAGGTTTTACAATCGAGCATTACAAATCTGTTAGCAAACATGGGTGGTACGAAAGGGTACTGGTTCCGACGTCACAGAGATGTACTTTGTATGATAAGAAACCTTGGCCCAACCACTTGGTTTGTTGCATTAAGTTGTGCAGAATATGCATGGGAAGATCTAGATGATTTCCTATGCATATCAGACAAAAACAAAACAAACATAGATATACTAACACCTGGAGAACTTTGCTCGCTAGAGCCTGTTAATGTTTCAAGATATTTCTATCATCACTTCATTGCTATGCTACACTTTATTTGTAATAAAACTGTTCCTCCCCTCGGAGAAGTGCAACACTTATTTTGGAGAAAAGAATACCAAGCCAGAGGAGCACCACATATCCACATGCTTTTATGGATTAAAGATGCTCCTAAATTTGGTCAAGACAGTGATGCCCCTGTGTTACAGTTTATCGAAAAATATGTCACTTGTGAAATTCCATCAGAAGCAACAAATAGTGATCTTCATGCACAAATTGTACAATTTCAAAGACACAAATGTGGCATATATTGTTGTCACAAATACAAAAACAAAGGGAAATACTACACCAAATGCCGCTTTGGTTTCCCTAGACCAGTTACAGAAATAGGTGAAGTCAACAACTTCATGTCTTCAGTTTGACATAGTGTTAAACGTAAATCACCTAAGAACACGCATTACATAAAAAGAAAAGAAGAATCAAAATACATCAATGATTACAATGCAATCATTGCCCTCTTATGGAATGCAAACATAGATGTGCAGTACATTGCAGACAATTCCACTGCTGTTGCACGATATGTTACAGCCTACTTAACAAAAGCAGAAAAAAACATAGCTTAAAGACCTCTGGGATGACCTATCATCAGACAAAACACTATCTCAAAAATTGTACAGTCTAGGCATAAAAATGCTCTCTCATAGAGAATGTCGTGCCTATGAAGCAGCAGATCGTTTAACGGGTACTGCTTTGTATGGAAAATCAGACAACATAGTATGGCTAAGTCTTGGTCCTGCTAAATGTAGAAAAAGAGTTCTAAAATCATATGAGGACATAGAAACAATTGCCAGAAATGATCCCAACAGCGAAGACATTTTAAAAAGCATTTACTGGACACATACTATCCGAACAGGAGTAGGACTTTGGAAACCATGGGCCTCATTACGAGTAGCCCGGTAAAAACGGGTTAATTACCGGCATGCCGGTAAGAGCGGGTCCGTGCTCGCATGAACCCGCTAATAGCAGGTGATTCCGAGTGAGCGAGCATGTGCGAACACCCATTCCGGTAATGGTAATACCGGCATGCCGCTAAAGGCCCTCCAACCCCCCTAATAGTGGCATCACGGGACCCGCCAATACCGGCACAGCCTCAGAGCAACCCCTAAATACCAGCCCGGTAATACCACCATGCTAATACCGGGTTTGCAAAACCGGACCCGTAAATTATGTCATCGCGCAGGAACGGGAAATGGGCCGGCAGCCATCTTTAAAAACACAATCCATTGCCATCCTCCCCAACCACCAGTCTTTTCTTGTCCTGCTGCATCAGAAAACCCTGAGGATGTCCAAGGCTACCCAGAAGATGACCCCCCGGAAGCAGAAACAGCGTTTCTCTGATGCTGAGCTCAACATGCTGGCGGACACTCTGGCCCAGCAGGCAGGCATAATCAAGTCAAATGACATGAAGCATGCTGCCCAGATGAAGAAAAAGCAAATCTGGCAGGAGGTTGCCCAGAGGGTGTCGGCCGTGGGGACCACCCCACGCACTGTGCGTGACTGCAGAAAGAGGTGGACGACCTCCGCTTGAGGGTGAGGAACATCCTGGCAATCAACAGGAGGGCGGCCATGGCGACAGGCGGGGGGCCACACTCACCAGCAAAGTTGATGCCCTGGGAGGAGACTGCCAGCTCATTCATTGATCCCGAGTCAATAGAGGGATTCAGAGATATGGAGATGGGCGCTGCATCATCCACAGAAGGAGGTGAGTGACCCTGCACATCCCTGTAGGGGAAACCATGATGTAGCACAAGTGACGTGGAAGTGAGACTAGGCAAGCCAATGCATGTCCCAGAACCACATCAACATATCCAGTCAATAATGTATGCCACACCCTGCCACACACAAATGCATGCTGAGTGCCAATCCCAATCCCAACACACGGGTAACATAACATGACCATGCCCATGTAACTTAACACACAGACCTCATATCAATGGCATGCCGCCTGCCATGCATTGATGGCCTACATGCCCCCTCAGAACATCAATTGCCACACCCCTGTAATAAATGGTTGCATGAATGTATGAATATATCACAGTGCAATAGTATGTCGCTGGCATGTGACACCATCACTGATGACCTGCATCTCTTCTAAGCCTCAGGCACCGATGAGGAAGATGCCATTCAGGAGAGGGGTGCAAGGGCATCAACATCACGCCATGGGACAAGGGCCACCGCCACCACCACCCCCAGCCAGAGAAACAGGCCAGACCAACACGCAGTGTGCCAGACCGGGTTGAAACCCAGCAAAAAACACCTGCTGCCAGGGTGGGCCACACACATCAAGACCAGCAGCAGCCACCCACAACAGTGGGAGGGGGATCCGTTCCTGCACCACCAACCACTGCAGATGTTGGAGATGCAAATGTGGACACCGAGGTGTCACAGTTGTGTCCACTACACCCACCCCAAGCCCCCTTACTACCTCCCCACCCCATATGGAGGGCCACAGCAGTGATGATCCCTGCCTCCACGACTCCAACTTTGGAGATTCCGACATGTGCCTCTTCGAGGAGGACAGCACGCTGGATGTGGGCCCCATGCAAGCGCCATTCACCACCACGGCTACCACCACCCCGGCCACCAGCACTCCAGCTACCACCGACACCTTTGTGGCTCGCCTGTCAAGGGTGGAGGCACGACAGGAGTCAATGCTTGACCTAATGCAGCAGTATATTGCCGATGGGGAGGACACCAGGAGGGCCATTGCTACTGCCATTGGGGAGACCACAGCAGCCATTGCTGCAAATACTGCTGCCGTTAACGCCTCTGCAGTCGTCATGAGGGACTGTCTGGGGGCAGTAACGCAAGTGCTAACGTCCATCCTGCTCCATATGCAGCGGCCACGCCTTGGAGCAGGCGTGGAACCTGCCTCTGACACGTCCTCTGCTACAACACCTTCAACCTCAGCCCACACACGCGCTGTGCGGATGACCCGGAGGAGTGCACGGCACTCGGAGATGCCACCCCCGGATACCAAAAAGGCCAAGAAGTAGATTGGCCAAACAATGGCCATTGGACACATGGTTGTTGGTGAAGGGAACAATCATCAGAGTACATTTGGGGACATTTGGGGTTTGTAGGGTGGGTTATGGAGTTCACTGGGGGTTATTGGGGTTTGTAGGGTGGGTTAGGGAGTTCACTGGAGGTTGGGGAGGGAGTGTTCACATTGTTGCCTGCTGGACATTCTTCATTTTGTGCATGTACATTTAATGTGTGATGGTGTTCAGTGGCCAACTCCCAACAATACAAGTGTACATGTACACATGGAGCCAGTGTGTCACTGACACATGCCTTTGTCATGTGTCAATTGCATTTAGAAGCTGTGACCATTTGCTTTAGAAGTGTACCCAATTACATTTAGAAGTTGCGCCCAATAGCCTCTCTGAGAAAGTTGAATTTAGAAGCGTACCCAATTGCATTTAGAAGCTGTGACCATTTGCATTAGAAGTGTACCCAATTGCATTTAGAAGTTGTGCCCAATAGCCTCTCTGAGAAAGTTGAATTTAGAAGTGTACCCAATTGCATTTAGAAGCTGTGACCATTTGCATTAGAAGTGTACCCAATTGCATTTAGAAGTTGCGCCCAATAGCCTCTCTGAGAAAGTTGAATTTAGAGGTGTACCCAATTGCATTTAGAAGCTGTGACCATTTGCATTAGAAGTGTACCCAATTACATTTAGAAGTTGCGCCCAATAGCCGCTCTGAGAAGTTGAATTTAGAAGTGTACCCAATTGCATTTAGAAGCTGTGACCATTTGCATTAGAAGTGTACCCAATAGCATTTAAAACCTGTGACCATTTGCATTAGAAGTGTACCCAATTGCATTTAGAAATCGCGCCCAATAGCCTCTCTGAGAAAGTTGAATTTAAAAGTGTACCCAATTGCATTTAGAAGCTGTGACCATTTGCATTAGAAGTGTACCCAATTACATTTAGAAGTTGCGCCCAATAGCCTGTCTGAGAAAGTTGAATTTAGAAGTGTACCCAATTGCATTTAGAAGCTGTGACCATTTGCATTAGAAGTGTACCCAATAGCATTTAAAACCTGTGACCATTTGCATTAGAAGTGTACCCAATTGCATTTAGAAATCGCGCCCAATAGCCTCTCTGAGAAAGTTGAATTTAAAAGTGTACCCAATTGCATTTAGAAGCTGTGACCATTTGCATTAGAAGTGTACCCAATTGCATTTAGAAGCTGTGACCATTTGCATTAGAAGTGTACCCAATTGCATTTAGAACCTGTGACCATTTGCATTCGAAGTGTACCCAATTGCATTTAGAAGTTGCGCCCATTAGCCTCTCTGAGAAAGTTGAATTTAGAATTGTACCCAATTGCAGTTAGAAGCTGTGACCATTTGCATTAGAAGTGTACCCAATAGCATTTAGAACCTATGACCATTTACATTAGCAGTGTACCCAATTACATTTAGAAGTTGCGCCCAATAGCCTCTCTGAGAAAGTTGAATTTAGAAGTGTACCCAATTGCATTTAGAAACTGTGACCATTTGCATTAGAAGTGTACCCAATTACATTTAGAAGTTGCGCCCAATAGCCGCTCTGAGAAGTTGAATTTAGAAGTGTACCCAATTGCATTTAGAAGCTGTGACCATTTGCATTAGAAGTGTACCCAATAGCATTTAAAACCTGTGACCATTTGCATTAGAAGTGTACCCAATTACATTTAGAAGTTGCGCCCAATAGCCTCTCTGAGAAAGTTGAATTTAGAAGTGTACCCAATTGCATTTAGAAGCTGTGACCATTTGCATTAGAAGTGTACCCAATAGCATTTAAAACCTGTGACCATTTCAATTAGAAGTATACCCAATTGCATTTAGAAATCGCGCCCAATAGCCTCTCTGAGAAAGTTGAATTTAAAAGTGTACCCAATTGCATTTAGAAGCTGTGACCATTTGCATTAGAAGTGTACCCAATTGCATTTAGAAGCTGTGACCATTTGCATTAGAAGTGTACCCAATTGCATTTAGAACCTGTGACCATTTGCATTAGAAATGTACCCAATTGCATTTAGATGTTGCGCCCATTAGCCTCTCTGAGAAAGTTGAATTTAGAATTGTACCCAATTGCAGTTAGAAGCTGTGACCATTTGCATTAGAAGTGTACCCAATAGCATTTAGAACCTATGACCATTTACATTAGCAGTGTACCCAATTACATTTAGAAGTTGCGCCCAATAGCCTCTCTGAGAAAGTTGAATTTACAAGTGTACCCAATTGCATTTCGAAGCTGTGACCATTTGCATTAGAAGTGTACCCAATAGCGTTTAGAACCTATGACCATTTGCATTAGAAGTGTACCAATTACATTTAGAAGTTGCGCCCAATAGCCTCTCTGAGAAAGTTGAATTCAGAAGTGTACCCAATTGCATTTAGAAGCTGTTACCATTTGCATTAGAAGTGTACCCAATAGTATTTAAAACCTGTGACCATTTGCATTAGAAGTGTACCCAATTGCATTTAGAAATCGCGCCCAATAGCCTCTTTGAGAGAGTTGAATTTAAAAGTGTACCCAATTGCATTTAGAAGCTGTGACCATTTGCATTAGAAGTGTACCCAATTACATTTAGAAGTTGCGCCCAATAGCCTCTCTGATAAAGTTGAATTTAGAAGTGTACCCAATTGCATTTAGAAGCTGTGACCATTTGCATTAGAAGTGTACCCAATAGCATTTAAAACCTGTGACCATTTGCATTAGAAGTGTACCCAATTGCATTTAGAAATCGCGCCCAATAGCCTCTCTGAGAAAGTTGAATTTAAAAGTGTACCCAATTGCATTTAGAAGCTGTGACCATTTGCATTAGAAGTGTACCCAATTACATTTAGAAGTTGCGCCCAATAGCCTCTCTGATAAAGTTGAATTTAGAAGTGTACCCAATTGCATTTAGAAGCTGTGACCATTTGCATTAGCAGTGTACCCAATTGCATTTTGAAATCGGGCCAATAGCCTCTCTGAGAAAGTTGAATTTAAAAGTGTACCCAATTGCATTTAGAAGCTGTGACCATTTGCATTAGAAGTGTACCCAATTGGATTTAGAGGCTGTGACCATTTGCATTAGAAATGTACCCAATTGCATTTAGAAGATGCGCCCATTAGCCTCTCTGAGAAAGTTGAATTTAGAATTATACCCAATTGCAGTTAGAAGCTGTGACCATTTGCATTAGAAGTGTACCCAATAGCATTTAGAACCTATGACCATTTGCATTAGAAGTGTACCCAATTACATTTAGAAATTGCGCCCAATAGCCTCTCTTAGTGAGTTGAATTTAGAAGTGTACCCAATTGCATTCAGAAGATGTGACCATTTGCATTAGAAGTGTACCCAATAGAGTTTAGAACCTATGACCATTTGCATTAGAAGTGTACCCAATTACATTTAGAAGTTGCGCCCAATAGCCTCTCTGAGAAAGTTGAATTTAGAAGTGTACCCAATTACATTTAGAAGCTGTGACCATTTGCATTAGAAGTGTACCCAATAGCATTTAAAACCTGTGACCATTTGCATTAGAGGTGTACCCAATTGCATTTAGAAATCGCGCCCAATAGCCTCTCTGAGAAAGTTGAATTTAAAAGTGTACCCAATTGCATTTAGAAGCTGTGACCATTTGCATTAGAAGTGTACCCAATTGCATTTAGAACCCGTGACCATTTGCATTCGAAGTGGACCCAATTGCACTTAGAAGTTGCGCCCATTAGCCTCTCTGAGAAAGTTGAATTTAGAACTGTACCCAATTGCAGTTAGAAGCTGTGACCATTTGCATTAGAAGTGTACCCAATTGCATTTAGAAATCGCGCTCAATAGCCTCTCTGAGAAAGTTTAATTTAAAAGTGTACCCAATTGCATTTAGAAGCTGTAACCATTTGCATTAGAAGTGTACCCAATTACATTTAGAAGTTGCGCCCAATAGCCTCTCTGAGAAAGTTGAATTCAGAAATGTACCCAATTGCATTTAGAAGCTGTGACCATTTGCATTAGAAGTGTACCCAATAGCATTTACAACCTGTGACCATTTGCATTAGAAGTGTACCCAATTGCATTTAGAAATCGCGCCCAATAGCCTCTCTGAGAAAGTTGAATTTAAAAGTGTACCCAATTGCATTTAGAAGCTGTGACCATTTGCATTAGAAGTGTACCCAATTGCATTTAGAACCTGTGACCATTTGCATTAGAAGTGTACCCAATTGCATTTAGAAGTTGCGCCCATTAGCCTCTCTGAGAAAATTGAATTTAGAATTGTACCCAATTGCAGTTAGAAGCTGTGACCATTTGCATTAGAAGTGTACCCAATAGCATTTAGAACCTATGACCATTTACATTAGCAGTGTATCCAATTATATTTAGAAGTTGCGCCCAATAGCCTTTCTGAGAAAGTTGAATTTAGAAGTGTACCCAATTGCATTTCGAAGCTGTGACCATTTGCATTAGAAGTGTACCCAATAGCGTTTAGAACCGATGACCATTTGCATTAGAAGTGTACCCAATTACATTTAGAAGTTGCGCCCAATAGCCTCTCTGAGAAAGTTGAATTCAGAAGTGTACCCACTTGCATTTAGAAGCTGTGACCATTTGCATTAGAAGTGTACCCAATAGTATTTAAAACCTGTGACCATTTGCATTAGAAGTGTACCCAATTGCATTTAGAAATCGCGCCCAATAGCCTCTCTGAGAGAGTTGAATTTAAAAGTGTACCCAATTGCATTTAGAAGCTGTGACCATTTGCATTAGAAGTGTAACCAATTACATTTAGAAGTTGCGCCCAATAGCCTCTCTGAGAAAGTTGAATTTAGAAGTGTACCCAATTGCATTTAGAAGATGTGACCATTTGCATTAGAAGTGTACCCAATAGCATTTAAAACCTGTGACCATTTGCATTAGAAGTGTACCCAATTGCATTTTGAAATCGGGCCAATAGCCTCTCTGAGAAAGTTGAATTTAAAAGTGTACCCAATTGCATTTAGAAGCTGTGACCATTTGCATTAGAAGTGTACCCAATTGGATTTAGAAGCTGTGACCATTTGCATTAGAAATGTACCCAATTGCATTTAGAAGATGCGCCCATTAGCCTCTCTGAGAAAGTTGAATTTAGAATTGTACCCAATTGCAGTTAGAAGCTGTGACCATTTGCATTAGAAGTGTACCCAATTACATTTAGAAGTTGCGCCCAATAGCCTCTCTGAGAAAGTTGAATTTAGAAGTGTACCCAATTACATTTAGAAGCCGTGACCATTTGCATTAGAAGTGTACCCAATAGCATTTAAAACCTGTGACCATTTGCATTAGAAGTGTACCCAATTGCATTTAGAAATCGCGCCCAATAGCCTCTCTGAGAAAGTTGAATTTAAAAGAGTACCCAATTGCATTTAGAAGCTGTGACCATTTGCATTAGAAGTGTACCCAATTGCATTTAGAAGCTGTGACCATTTGCATTAGAAGTGTACCCAATTGCATTTAGAACCTGTGACCATTTGCATTAGAAGTGTACCCAATTGCACTTAGAAGTTGCGCCCATTAGCCTCTCTGAGAAAGTTGAATTTAGAACTGTACCCAATTGCAGTTAGAAGCTGTGATCATTTGCATTAGAAGTGTACCCAATTGCATTTAGAAATCGCGCTCAATAGCCTCTCTGAGAAAGTTGAATTTAGAACTGTACCCAATTGCATTTAGAAGCTGTAACCATTTGCATTAGAAGTGTACCCAATTGCATTTAGAAGCTGTGACCATTTGCATTAGAAGTGTACCCAATCGCGTTTAGAAGCTGTGACCAACTGCATCTAGAAGTGTACCCAATTGCATTTAGAACTAGCGCCCAACAGCTTCTCTGGGAAAGTCGAAGCTAGAAGTGTTCCCAATTGCATTTAGAAGTTACGCCCAATAGCCTCTCTGAGAAAAGTGGAATTTAGAAGTGTACCCAATTGCATTCTAGAAGCTGCGCCCAACAGCCTCTCTGAGAAAGTTGAATTTAGAAGTGTACCCAATTGCATTCTTGAAGCTGCGCCCAACAGCCTCTCTGAGAAGGTTGAATTTAGAAGTGTACCCAATTGCATTCTTGAAGCTGCGCCCAGCAGCCTCTCTGAAAGTTGAATTAGAATGTTCCCAATTGCATCTAGAAGGGTACCCAATTGCAGTTAGAAGTTGTGACCAATAGTCTCTCTTGTAGCAGAGGGGATGAGGGTGAAGAGGGGATGAGCGTGAAGAGGGGATGAGCGTGAAGAGGGTATGAGCGTGAAGTGCGTAGAGGATTAATGCGATTGACGGATGAGTGTGGAGGGCCCATGAGTGTGGATGGCCGATGAGTGTAGAGGGCGGATGAGTGTGGAGAGCGGATGAGTGTGGAGAGCGAACGAGTGTGGAGAGCGGTCGAATTGCAGAATTGCATGACATCCGTATTATGCCTTGGAATGCATGGATGCTTTGAAAGAGCATACCTCATATCACACCCCACGCTTACTCTCTCCTTACACCACCACTCAACTAGAACACAGAGATACTATTACCCCTTTCGGTATAACTGTTCTCATATCAACATCTGCCGCTCACTCCCCATCACTCTAAGTAATCATTGCTGGTCTTGCACCCCAAGCCAGGCGTTCTCCTCAGCCTAACACTGCCACTCTCGGTCTGGATAATTCCGGCCAGATCTAACACATACTCCTGACCTCTCAGCCACCACACCTACCGCTAGGAAGCAGCTACCACAGGAATTCCGCACCAGCTGCACACATACCGGATGCGCACACGCACCTTTGGACTCTCTCTACTCCCTCTACTGACCAGAACTTCGGTTCCCAAGGGCGTTCAACCTACCAGCGCCTTCAGACCATACCAATGGTATATAAGGCGCTATATAAGTGCAAAATAACATAACATAACATGCCTATCATAGTCCCTGTGTTTCAGAAGTATTCGTGAATTAGTGATTGGCGTACAGCATGGCTATCCCGTGCATCATGTACTGGCAGGGGGGGGCTACTTTACCTCCGTCTCCATCCTCATCATCCTCACCCGGGCTATGCATGTCAATGTCAGGTGGCAGTGGTACATTTCTCCGGACGCACATGTTGTGCAGCATGACACAGGCCATGGTGATCTTTGCCACCTTCTCAGGCCTATATAGGAGTGCCCCACCAGACCTGCTGAGGCAGCAGAACCGCACCTTCAACAGGCCAAAGGTCTGCTCAATAATAACACAGGTACGGGTGTGCACACAATTGTACTCCTCTTCATGGCTGTTCTGCGGGTTCCGCACAGAGGTAAGTAGCCACGGCCTCAAGGGATATCCTCCATCACCTGCAAGCAGATACAAATAGGTGTGTGTCACTCTGAACTGCCACCTTCAGGGAGCACAGCCATGGCGGCAGCTATTTGTTGTGGGCATACACATGTCCCTGTATGCATGCAAAAATGGCACCTAGATGCAATCTATACTGTCATGAGGTGTGGTAGTCTGGATGGCGTTCAATAGGTGATGCAGGGTGTAATCATGCATGCTGAGGCAGATGTGCTGTGGTATTGCAACAATGTTTAGCCTCCAATTCATGCTGTTAATTCTTCACTATGCATGGTCACACTGACCACATTGCCTCAGTTGCCATCCTGTTCATTCATGCATTGCTTGCCATTACCATGGTGGCCTGGTTGTGCCTCTTAATTGTTGTCATCGATATGCATAATTTGTGCAATGTGGCCCAGTGATGTGTCATGTTCCGCTTGGCCGGTTCAGGTCAGGAGTGTTTAGCTCTGCATGCATTACCCAATCACCGGCAATTGCCACCCAGGTGGAGTATGCCCCCCTTTCCCATCCAGGTGGAGTATGCCCCCCCGTTATGCATCCCTACACATCAGTACCCAAAAGTACTGCAATGGGACAGTTGTGCAACTCACCAAGCAGCCAGGCACGTGGTCCAGCATGTCGCTCCATGTGACGGGGTAGCTTGGAGTTTCACAGTACCATGGCATCATGTGTTGATCCGGGAAATCGGGCTCAGCAATGTGTGATGATCTTGCTGGAGTCACATACCATTTGCACATTGATGGAGTGGTATTGCTTGTGATTGCGGTACGCCGCCTCTATGGCATGGGGGACTACCAATTCCACATGGGTGCAGTCGAGGGCACCAACACAATTGGGCATGCCTGCCAGTGCATGGAAGCCTACTTTCGTGTCGGCTATCTCCTGGTCAGTCCGTGGTAGGGATATGTGGCTGCTTGCATGCTTCAGGAGGGCATCCAGCACTTGGTTCAACATGCGTGAAAATAGTGGCTGTGAAATGCCATGCAGCTGGCCCACTGTGTGTTGGTAGGTGCCTGTGCCCAGGAAGTGTAGCACAGACACCACCTTTAGTAGCGGGTGGATGGCAGTGCGTATTTCTATGAGGCTGGAAATGTCGCTCTGTATCATGTCCACTATGGTGGTGATGGTGTCACGGTCCAACCGGCACAGGGTGTGGATCTGCTCAGGGGTTAGGTTAAAAGGGCTGGGTCTGGTGCGAGGGATTGGTGGTTGCCTACGAGGCACTGCTGGTTGCGCTAGTGGTAATTGCTGGGCCTGTCTCACCCTCCTTCTCCTCCTGCGTCTCCGCTGTGCTGCCTGATGTTGCTGCTGTAGTTGTTGTTGTTGCTGCTGTTGTTGCTGTAGATGTAGCAGAATGGGTATGTCCACCAGCGCCATGATTGCAACAGCTAGTTTTAGCATTTTGGTGTTGGAAGGGGTCTGGTGTGTGAGTGTGCTCATTTTATACTGGCCCAGCCTCCATTGACTCCACCTGTGGGGATTGTGTGCACCTGTGGCAGTTGCCTTGTATCCTGATTGCTGTTCGCGGTTGGTCAGCGATGCCTGTATGACCGGCTTCGTGATGCCGGTATTCGCATGTCCGCGTGGGTTTGGATGTTCCCCTATTAAAGGCATGCCGGTATTTGCTCCCCGACGGGGCGCGTGTACGCGCCCATGCCGCTATTAGCTGCACCGTTATTTAGGGTGCCGCTAATACCGGGTTGCCGGGTCAGAATACACCGGAGCGGTAAACGATGCCGGTATTACCATACCGGCATCGTTTTTGCCTTACCGCCAACCTTGTAATGAGGCCCCATGTGTCTATACCACATAGCTCAAAACTTTGCATACAAAAATAATATAAAACCCGATGAAAACGAAGGCAGATATAGAGTCACAGATTGTGAAGGCAGCTTAGTGAAACTTACCAAACGAAGCTTAATAAATCATGTCAAATTGTCATTAAAAACTCCTCAACAGAGAGAACTATATTACATGTGTCTGCTACAACTGTTTAAATCATGGAGAAAAGAGGAAGAGATACTAGATAACTATGACTTCTATGAAGATGCTTTTAAAGCAAATGAAAGCGCTATCACAGATGTGAACTTTATGCAGTACAAAACAATGTTGCACAATGAACAGCAACACAAAGAAGAACTTCAGGCCCAGCTAGATAAGGACTCTTCCGACAGTAGTCATACTTCTGTAACAGGAAGCCAAGAACCACTAGGACAGCCACTAATAACAAATGAGGCAGAATTAGCTATGACAGAAGTGAAAAACACCATGTGACACTATCAAGAAAATATAGAAGACTTAACTGTACAACAAGCAAAACTTAACAGAGATCAGCTCACCATTTTTGAAGACGTAACAAAACAAATAGTACATGGTGTACAGCACGAAAATAAAGAATGTACCTGCCAAAATTACAAACCAATACTACTGTACATCAGTGGTGAAGCTGGGTCAGGAAAAACATTCTTAATCAAAATCATCAGCAAGTTCCTACAGCAATTGACAAACAACAAATCAAATCGGGGGTCATTACGACCCAGGCGCAAAGGGTTTCTGGGCACCGGTAATGACAACGGTGCCAGTAATCCCTCTGCACCCTATTCCAAGGTCCCTTTGCGGGTCCTTCCTTAAGGCCTGGTTTTAGCAGGCGTTAAGGACGGGACCCGCAAAGGGACACCGGGGTCAATAACAGTACCGCAATTTGCGGCACTGTTATTGCCACCTTCCCCCTTCCCATTGAGCCCTATGGGGGCTCAAATGGAAATGGGGAATGGCATTTCAAATGGGGACTTACCGGTCCCGCAAAGGGCGGAATGGACCAATAAGTCCCCATACCACCACGTCGGTGGCAGTACCGGTATTGGTGCTAGTCATGGCGCTAATAACGCCATGACTAGCACCAACCTCGGAATGAGGGCCATTGTCAGCGGTGGTAACTGCCCCCACAGGTTTAGCTGCCTACAACATAGGCAGTGTCACTTTACACTGATTACTACTTCTTCCAGTAGAACACCAAAACAAATTAGACTATTACAAACTTTCTGCAGAAGCTGCAATGAAACTATGCAGAGTATTAAAGCAAATGAAAATGCTACTAATAGATGAAGTGAGCATGGTCTCCAACCTAATGTTGGCTTTGATTCACCTCAGATTGCAAAAAGTACTTAAAACAAACTACGAAGAACTCTTTGCAGGGAAACACATTATCGTTTTCAGAGATCTTCTACAATTGACACCAGTGAAAGGGGAACCTATTTTTAAAACCTTAGGACACAAACTCTGCCGCAAAACAGTTGGCAGCAAAGGAAATGTCATCCTTTGGCAACATTTCCAATACAGACAATTAACAGAAAACATGCAGCAATCTGCAGATCTCACTTATGCCAACATTTTAAAAAGTATTGGAGTTTGGATACTATCTCAAGAAGCACAAGCAATATTGAGAAACCGGCACATTCATGCACTTTATGGCGATAATGAATATGCTACTGATGTTATGGAAAAAATTAGCGCACAAAAATGTCAATTGTATAGCCTTAATGCCAACTCTTTCAAGCTGTTTCATATTCAATGAAACAATGTTAAATAAATAAATGCAACCAATAATGGAAATTTGCGCAACAGATAAACTAGACGTACATGGCATGACACTACCCATGTGTGAGCAAGCCACAACAAGACTAAATAGCTTAGAAAATTCAATCTCCAACACAGCTGGGTTGGAAAAAAACATCAAAATTATCCTTAAATTGTAGAGTAATGCTTAAAAGTAACCTTGACGTAGATCAAGGACTAGTTAATGGAGCACTGGGTACAGTTGTTGGCTTTCAATCATACCCACGTGACACCAACATTCAGTTTGTCAATATTCGCTTTGACAAACTTTCAGAAGTGAAAAGAATAGGGCGCTCAGCTGCTCGATTCCTGCTATTCAAAGACATGTATGTACGTGGAGAACAAATTTCTCTAACTCTTGCATATGCAGTCACCATTCATAAACCCCAAGGTCTTACCCTAGACAAAGCATTAATAGATAAAGGAAATACAGTCTTTAAAGAAGGCATGAGCTACGTAGCACTATCATGCTTACGTACACTTGACGGTCTATTTCTAATCAACTTTGATGCCAGTAAAGTGAACGCTGATATTCCTTGCATTTTAGAATGCAATAGACTATGTTCACTGTACAGCCCCCATCTCAAACAATATCCTGTTCCAGAAAAAGTAAAACGTGGTAAAAGAAAACTAATTGAAACAGAAATGCAACAGAATCTCACAGCAAATCTTTCAAAGAAAACAAAGGAAGGTAAAGGTTCCTCAAGTACCACAAGCAAAGAAGAACCTATTAGGGAAAGTAAACCAGGTACTTCTTCAAAGAAGGAAGACAAACTCCGAAAAAAGCATTCAGATACAGAACTAGCTGGTCCATTCAAATTTGCAAATGAAACTGGTGTAAGTTGCTATGCAAATGTAGCAATAAATATTCTATTGCAATTGCCACAAATTGTTAACAACATCTACTTACACAGTACAGACCAATTGTGTTTACAAATGTTAGTCCTTCATAGAAACGCAACAAACAATCCTGACAACACGTACAGTGTTCACGGAATAAGACAAGAATTGGACTACTGTGCTGGAATAGTGAAATTCACTATAAACTCACAAGAAGATCCACAAGAATTTCTAATGTACTTACTGCAAGTACTGGAAAATAAAAGCATACCTATAAATGAAATCTTCCAGATTTCATACATGTGGAAACATACATGCACTCTCTGTAGCAATGTGATACAGGAACAAATCACAAATTAGCTTTTTATGTATGTATCCATACCTAATTGCGATTCCATTCCATTTCAGCATCTTGTACAGAATGCAAACCATGGCAGATTATGTACCATGTGTAATTCAGACAATCGCTCCACCTTACTAATACAAACACATAGTCAGTACATAATACTTATGCTGCTACGTTATAAAGCAGATGGTACCAAAAACAACTGCAAGCTGACTGGATTCAAACACGGTCAAGTATCACTTGGAACGAAAACCTTTACAACAGTAGGTATAATCTACCATGCAGGAGCCACAAACAATGCAGGTCACTACACTGCATACATTAAAAAGAAATGCGGATGGGTGGAATGTAATGATACCACCATTCATCTGAAGCAGAGATTACCAGCTAATCTTACAAATGCGTATTTAATCTTCTTGAAGCCAAAGTTTAATAACTAATGAGTACTTCTACATTACCAAAAAACGAAGTGAAAAACTACAAACAGTTAGAATACGCCATCAGGTATATAACTGCCCAAGACTGTATAACAAGGACACAGATAAATGAATACTGCAGAACCATAACAATAAATGCACAGTTAGAATACGCCAATAGGTATCTAGCTGTTGTTAAAAATCGGCAACAATGCAACAACCATAACACTAAGCAGAAAGAAAAAGGAAACACTCAAAGAAAACAAAGACATAGTTTGTAGCATAGCAAATGAAGTTTTTTTTTTAATCTGACAAGGATTTTTCCCCAGACCCAAGGATTAGAAAAACAAACACAGAAACTGAGCACAATGCACAGTACACTGGTTTGTGAACTAAATATGAGGGTAAAAAAAATACTGTTCTGTCTATTATACTTTGCGAAAAATCTTTATAAAATGCAAACACTAACATGCTTTTTTCTTTTATCACAGAAATAATAAAATGCTACTTTCGACAAGTACTGCAATCATGTAACATGTATGGATTCTGAACAAATTAAAGAGTAAGTATAATAACAGTCATTTCTTACATATGCGAATGTACACGGCTATTCTATGGCACTAATATGGTGCAGTGCCTGCAGGCAAGCCTAGCATCTTTGATGAACAACCTACCACCTACAACCTACAGCCTTGCAAGAAAGACTATAGGTCCTAACCACAACCATCACTCCATATTAAAGCCATGATGCTTCTATTTCCACTACTTGGTCTGCAGCCATACAGCCAAGACACTACAAAGTGCACACAACCACCGCACCACACCACGCCCATGTTCATTTATAACCTCACTGCTTATGACTTCAGTGTTGGGTGTATATCCTTTGGCCATGCACCCAAGCCTCTGGATGCTGGCCAGAGCCACCAAAGCATATCGCAACCCTTGTGGCATATAATTTCAGAACATATAAACTTGGTTTAGGGAGCAAGTCCTTCGGCAATGCTGCCAAAACGGTACACCCTCAACCACCTGAGTAATGTTTCATAGTACGAGTATACCTATACCTGTGATATGCAGCAGTAGTTGTGCCCACAGGTTACAGACTTGGCTGTAAGTCCATAGATTTCTCAATGTATAGGTATGCAGCATATAAAATCCATAGTGGGTTACACCTGTAGTGCTTATAACTTTGTTCTTGGCTGCATGCCCTTCGGCCATGCACCAAAGACTCTACATCCGGGCCACAACTACCACACCATAGCATACCCATTGTGCTTTTAACAACACTACGTATGAATGTGCTGTTGGGTGCATGGCCGTCGGCCATGCACACATGACTGCAGGCCCTCCCCACAGCCACCTGACTGATGGTCAATACTACGGGTGTATCTATAGCTGTGATATGCTGCAGCGGTTGTGGCCAGGGCCTAAAGTCTTAGGTGTATATCCATACATATTTCAATGTGTGGGTATGAAGTGGCTTATAGCTCCAGTGTTTACAACTTTGTTTTTGGGTGCATGGCCTTCGGCCATGCAGCCAAGACTCTACACACTCCCCACAACCATATGAGCGATAGCAAATACTACAGGTGCACCCATTGCTGTGACATGCTGCGGTGGTTGTGCGCAGGGCCTAAAGCTTTGGAAGTATGGCCTACGGCCTACAGCCTACAGCCATGCACCCAAGAGTCTACGGCCTGCCCACACCGACCACATACATAGTCGATTGTATGGGTGTTATGTATGAATATATTATGCTGCAGTGTTTTTGGGCAAACCATACCTGGGTGTAAGGCAGCCATACATTCAAAAGTCTATGTCTTGCCCACAACCACCGTAGTATGTAAAACCCATGTAGGCTGATAAGTTAAGAGGTTATAACTTTTTTGTTGGGTGCATGCCCTTGGGCCATGCACCCAAGAATGCAGGGCCTCCCCACAACCACCTGAGTGATGTGCAATACTACGGGTGTGTCTATAGGTGTGTATGCAGCAGTGGATGTGGCGAGAATATAGACTCTTACCTGTATGTCCAAGGATATTGCAATGTATGGGTGTGCAGTAGCTTATTACTCTCATGCGTACAACTTTGTTCTTGGGTGCATGGCCTTCTGCCGTGCACCCAAATCTGTGCACACTCTGCACAACCATCTAACCCATTAGTAATACTACAGGTGTATCCATGGGTGTGACATGCTGTGGTGGTTGTGGCCAGGGCCTACAGTTTTGGAAGTATGGCCTCGGCCTACGGCTTATGGCCATGCACCCAAACCTCTAGGCCTTGGCCACAACCACCTCAGCATATTACACCCATACTCGCTTATACATGAGTAACACACCCATACAATGAAACATTTTAGCTGTAGCATGTACTCATTTTGTACCCAGGACTGAAGGCCCTGCCCACACCTACCAGATACGTAATAGCATGTATGAGTGTGATGTATGAATGTGATATTCTGCACTGCTTCTGGGCAGGTTCTACAGTCTTTGGTGTGTGGCCTACAGCCTGCAACCATGCACCCAAAACTGGATGTCCTGGCCACAACCACTGCACTTTGTGAGATCCATGTTGGCTTGTAACTTTAGAGTTGACAAGTTTGTTCTCGGTTGCATGGCCTTTTGGCCATGCACTCAAGACTGTACACACTCCCCATAACCATCTAATTGATAATCAATACAACAGGTGTATTCCTTTGGTGTGACATGCTGCGGTGGTTGTGGCCAGGGCCTAGAGTCTTGGAAGTATGGCCTTTGGCCTACGGCCTACGGCCATGCATCCAAGACTCTAGGCCCTGGCCACAACCACTGCAGCATGTCACACCCAAGGCGGTGTACTAATAAACAGCACACCCATTCGGAAAAGTAATGTAATAGCGATATGAAGTCAATTTCAATGTTCGCTAACACCACGCGTGTCCTTAGAACAGTTTCAAGGTGCCTTTGCACAGCACTGACTGCACCCCTGGCGGCGTACTAATCAACAGCACACCCATAGGAAAAAATTATGTAATAACGATATGTACTCAATTTCAAAGTTTGCTAACACAACGCGTGTCCTTAGAACAATTTCAAGGTGCCTTTGCACAGCACTGACTGCACCCATGGCGGCGTACTAATCAACAGCACACCCATAGGAAAACATAATGTAAGAACGATATATACTCAATTTCAATGTTCGCTAACATCACGCGCGACCTTAGAACATTTTAAAGGTGCCTTTCCACAGCACTGTGTAAAATACAACCCTTATTAATCCCCTCATTTTCTATAGGTGCAAACATTTCAAACAAGGCGGGCATTGAAAATACATCATTAACACCTACCACCTAAACAAATACAGTTTTTCACCCATCTCTTAGTCTGTGAACCTCCCCAAGCACTATGACAAAGCAAAATAGTTTTCGAAATAGCATGTTCCCGCTGGTCGCCGCTGCGCTGTCGGCGGATCCAAGATGTCGGGCGCATCCAAACAATCTGACGCAGAACACGTCTCACTGCAGCCAATCAACAGACACTTTGTGTGTCCGCATCCATGACGGCAGCCCCTTAGCCAATCGGTATCTTGTCCGCGGAGCGAACAGGGAAGTATGACAGCGGAGCGGACATAGATATCACTAATTTTTTGAGACATACCTTTTGGACGTTTTAAAGAAAAGTACTGCATGGATTGTCACCAAATTTACAAAAGCACGCTTTCAGGACCAAGCCCCTGCCTCAAATTTGGTGAAATTACGTCCAGCGGTTTAGACTGTAGCCGTGCGCAAAGTTTTTCCCCCATTCACTCTATGGGAAAAAAAGATGATTTGTGACCCCCCTATAACTTTTCCCCCCCTGAACCAAACATCAACAAACTTTGCAAAATAATTCAGAGTGGCCCATATACGTTGTGTGCAAAGTTTGGTGAGGATTTGTCCAGGGGGAGTGGAGTTATAGGCTGCCCAAAAAGTGCTTTTCCTATGGAAACAGCAACTTAACCATAACTACACGGCCACGGTATACATATTTATATATATTAAAGTTGCTGGTGATGTTGATTAGTAACACAATTCTGAAACAATATCTCAATTACCCTGAAAACAGAATTTACCCTCAAGAGGTTCAAAAGGAACGTGAAAATATGGCTCCATGAACAGAACACGTAACTCAGATATGCCCATACATTAACCAAATAACCTCACATCTTCCAATGACTCATATTCATAACTCTATCAGACATTTACCTTATGACAAGCATTTCCCTCCCTGGCCACATTTAGCTATTACTAATAACCACAAACTTTCCTGCCTTTGCCCAGTGAAAGGTTTTCCCACTTGTTCCTATGTCCACATGTTTTATGCTTGTAATATTTTTATTTATTCACAGTTCATTCCAGACTCCACCCTCTAATTGTGGCGAAACCATGCTGCTCAGCATTCTCTTGTTTTCAAGATATTGATATTGATATTGATATTTTATTTCTATCGTGCTCATACACAAGCGTCTCAGAGCGCGACAAGGTAAGGGAAGGGGAACAGATGAGAAACAAAAACAACGATCTTACTAGGCCCAGTGACATTGAGAACGTGCAAGTGCAATGGTAGAGGGGGAGAGGGAGAAGTGCATGGAAGGGGGAACAAAAGGAGAGTGCGGAGCAAGGAGGAAAAAAAAACATAAACAATAAATAAATTAATAAATAAAAAGGCAACAAACAGATGGAGTGCAGCCAGCAAGTGGCAGTGCTGGGTTTAAGGGAGCAGGCTGGGTAGGTGTGATAAGTGCAGGAACAACAAAACAAAGAGGTGGGGGCTGTATGGGGACAGATACAGATCCCAGTACAATGGGTTGCCCGGAGGCAGTGCGTCCGCGTGGCAAGAGGAGCAGATACCTGGGCCCGGAGGAAAGAGTGTGGCCAGGTGCATGGTGCCGAGGGAGAGTAGAATCAGCAGGGGAGAGGGGGGCAAAGGTAGAAGCAAAAAGGAAGGTCTTGAGGTGCTTCCGGAACCAGAGATGGTTCTCCTCATGTTTAGAGTGGCAGGGAGGCTGTTGCAGAGGGAGGCCCCAGCCAAAGACAGAGATCTACCCCAGCTCGTTTCTTTGAGAAACGACTGACCCTGAGGGAGTTAGAGGTAGAGGAGCAGAGTGCTCGAGATGGGAGGTATTTGCTGAGGGATAGCTGAAGGTATGTTGGACCCAGGCCCCAGAAAGCCTTGTGGATAATACAGAGGGTTTTAAATGTAATCATTGCATCCACTGGGAGCCAATGGAGAGATTTTAGAGCTGGAGAGATACGATCCCAGGAGTTGAGCCCAAGGACAAGTCTCGCAGTCCTGTTCTGGATAAGTTGCAAAGGGCGCAGAGTAGAGGTAGGTAGATTAAGAAAGAGGCTGTTGCAATAGTCCAATTTAGAAAGAACCAGAGCTTGGGAGACAGTGAGCTTCTGGGGGAATGAGAGGAAAGGAAGAGTACCACTGAGGAGGTGCAGTAGGAAGTTTGACTTTTTTGATACATCAGCGATGTGGGCGGAGAAGGAGAGTGTGGAATCAAAGGTGACACCAAGGTTCTTGGCCTCGCAGGTGGGGATAGGAGGAGGGCCAAGAGAGGCCGGCCAGAGAGAGAGGGGAAAGGAAGGTGATGGTGTGCCAATGAGGTGTATCTCAGTCTTGCTGGCATTCAGACAGAGATCGTTAGTGGCACACCAATCTTGAATGGCAGTTAGGCAATCAGTGATGAGAGAGGTGGAGGAGGTGGCCGAGGGCAGCCTGAAAATGAGCTGAGTGTCATCTGCGTAGCACTGGAAGTTTGAGCAGAAAAAGGCAATACAGCGGGCGAGAGTTGCTAGGTATTGGTTGAAAAGCCACAGCGAGAGGTTAGACCCCTGGGGACACCACACGTGGAGAGGAAGATAGATGATAGTAAGGACCCAAGTTGGACCTGGGAGGATCGATCAGAGAGGAAAGAGGTCAGCCATGCCAGAGCCTGATCGGTGATGCCCAGGTTATCATGGAGATGGTTGAGCAGGATGGTATGGTTGATGAACACATTGCCCCTGAGCTATTCTATGGGCCCATGTCAATAACATGCATGCACCAGAATTTCTGTAACCAATTGCACCTTATCAAAAGCATCAACCCCACTATGTAATTCAACTGTCAGCTCAGATCTCTGACACTGAATGTAAGTAAGCAGATACCTTGTCATGTAGCTTCATCCCATGATTCCTATTCCTTGTACATAAGTCACATCTTTGTATTGCACTAAAGTCCTGCTTCATTTTTCCCAAGCACTTTCAAGCTCACCCTGTGAGTTCTCATATTATCAAATTAAAATATTAATGCAAACTTTTTTGAAAAAAATGTATTAGTGCATTTGGTTAATCAGAAAAACCGTCAGCACATAGAAAAACACATTTTGAAACATATATAAAAATTACTTCACATACAATAAATATTCCATAAATACTTCACTTAAAAAAACAAACTCCATACATGTTCATAATATTATTGCTCAAATACCTTATACATCATAAATATATAATATAAAATATCTATTCAAATTTGATCAATGGTTACTATTGATGGATACAATCCATTTTGTTAAAATATGCATCAAGTTAAAACAAAGACCATAAACTGACCTAAGAGGAAAAGTCCAAGTACTCATCCACACATCTTAGTTCATTGATTCACAGAGTAGTTAAAATAGGTGAGATGCCTCCTTCCAAATATAAAAGGCTGCATCTGTTATCACTATAGATTCTGCTCCATAAATACTTCTCCAGAATTGCCCAGTCTCAACAAACTATATCATTGGAGTAAGAACTGTATAACCCTTCAAGTAGAGACTATTTAGTGTAGGGCAAGAGGTTAGGATATGACTGGTAGTCGTCCATAGAGTCCATCCTTGTGTGGAATCCTAATTCTAGTACCTATGATCTCCCAACTCGGAAGTTTATTAAACCACATCTAGGTGATAAATCTTCTCAGCTGCCTGCACACATTACTTAGTAAGGTATGTGCATGGTAGGTTAGGTACATATTACATCCATTTTTTTAAGAGGATTACTCAAATTGTTGTCTGCATCCGAAACTTGGTTTTATTTTAAAGTTTGATCAGTGCATTGGGGAGGTCTATAATTATAAGTGTTCTTTTATAATGCGCTTAAAAGCAGCAAGTCATTTCTAAGCACGCTTAACACCAGCGAGTAGTTTCTAAGCACGGGATTGAGATTTGAACCTGTGTTGTGCTCTGTTGTCATGCTTCCAAGACAAATGTGTTGCCCCTGAGCTATCCTTCCTCCCCTGTTAGGTGGTCTATGGATATTCCTAAATTACTCAAGTGATTTGTTACAGTAGCCCGAAGTTCTAGTAAGAAATAGTTAGATTGTTCTCAATGGCATTATTTAGCAACTAAGCCCAATAGCAATTGCACTTGCTAGCTTCTGAAAATCACTCTCTTGCTACCGAGGTTTTTCCCTCCTCTCTCAAGGATTCTCTTGTGTGCCCTCCATTGAAGAAGCCATCTGCTGACCCTTCATGTCCGGTTAACTATCACCCCATCTCTATCACTCCCTTCTTTGGAATACTCCTGGAGAAACTGTTCTTTCCCCAACTGGCCAAGCACACTGCGCTCGTTGGTTGCCTTCACGACCAACAATCTGGATTCCGAGCATCCAGAGGCACAGAAACTTCTCTTCTGAACACATGTGAATAATTTCTTGCATCTCTTGACTCTAACACCCCTTTTGTTCTCATTCTACTTGATCTCTCTTCTGCATTCAATACAGTCAACCACTCCATCCTCACAAAGCGACTTTATGACATCTTTGGTATCTCAGAGTGGGCATTGGACTGGCTGACCTCTTTCCTCACTGATCGTCCACACCAGTTTATCCTGGGCTCTTTCTCTTCTACCACTACTGTCTCCACCTGTGGCGTGCCCCAGGGCTCCAACCTCTCACCCTGGCTCTTTAACGTCTATCTCGATAAGGAACTTACTGTTGCATGCAACTGCCTTACTCCCTGGCACTTCTCCCTCTGTGGATTCTCCTAGCACTTACCCCCTTCCCTTCTCCCTCCCTTGCTCTATAATTGCACATTCTGAATGGTCACAAGGGGGACAGCCTCTTTCCTGTCCATCAGTTTTATTTCTATCTGCCTGTTGTTCCCATGTTCCCTTCCCCCCTTGCCCTGTGGGTGCTTTGAAACACAATTTCTGGTTGTATAAGCACCATAACAATGCCCAATATATACATTCATACATTCATTCCCAACCAACAAAGCCCATAAACCTGCATCCAACCAGGTTCTTCATTGGTCTGGTCATTGGCTCAAAGAGACCACCAGCATTCCTGAAATTCTCCCAAAGGCTTGCATTGTTTTCAATTGCAGTCTCCGGAATGATTCTCCAAAAAACCAGGCGCACAAAAGGCTGTGTCACTTTGCAACATGCGTTATACATCTGTTTTCGGGGAAGCAGCAGGAGGAGAGATACCGTAAGAGGTAGCAGGGCTGGCAAATGTAAGTGGCGGGAAGGGGGAGATTCAGGTGGCGGGGCCATGCAGTGCTAGGGGGGACAGGAGGGGTCTCCCCCTGAAATGGAAAGGGGAAGGTGGAGGGAGGCATAAGACAACGTTTGTACCCTGGGCCTTCATGGGTTGCAATCTGCAATATGAGCTTTCTGTTTGCTGGGTTCCTATGTCCATATGAACCCCAAACCATCATTTCAATTGAACGGCAGGCAGTTTTTAGCTGGAAATGGGGAAACTGGTTACTTGTGAGGCAGTCCATCCAGAGGGTCCAGAGTGGCCTTTTAAAGAATAGACTGGTTAGGGAACATGTATGCTTGTGAATGACAGAGGGTGGGAAGGGAAATGACCGGCCAAACAAATACATTCACACATGCATTGAACACCTGAAACGCTTAAACGGGAAATATTCTGGAGATCAGAATGAGCAGTATTGGAACTTTCCTAATTCCAAAAGGAGCTGGAGAATTGCCAAAAGGTAACCACCATGCAAACTAATCTCCTCAGCCAGGGGCTGCGTGCTTTATGCACGCGAGTCTGCCACACAGGGATGATGCTATACTAACAGACATACAAGGGCAAAGACATGCAAAGGAACTCAAAGTACAAATGGATGAAGAACGATCTTCTCGGGAGGATTGCTCAGGGGCAACGTGCCTGGCTTGGAAGCAATACGACGCAGAGCAACAGGTCCACTCTTAGAAACCGCTGGGTATTAAGCATTTCAATTACAAAAACACTTAAAGAAGTATGCAGGCTGTTATGCAGTGTATAGAAGACATCAGTGGACGTTACATTTAGATAAGAGCTGGAGTGAGACTAATTGACTCCCTGAAACTTGGCCTGCTCCGATAAAGTCAACAGTTCTCCCCTGCAAAATGAGGCAGTAGAACCTATATGGCTTTGCAATACTAAATGCAACATGTCCACTTGAAAGGGTGCATTTAAGAATGAGGCAGCTCTATTTTGCTAATTCGTTGAATGGTCTTCCTGAAGGACACTTTCAAGGATAGCCCATCCCGCCATCTTCTTTAACCTGTCTTCCCTGATGGAACCATTTGAGCATAGCAAGCCAACAGCACATGCACAGCACCCACCCTGCCCCCATACCAGTGGAGCTCAAACCCTGCTGCCAACCAGCAGCCCTTTCTCCTCGTCTAGTTTACCAATCTCCATGAATAGCCGCAGTGCCTATTATCCCGCTGAATAATGCACAAGGACAGAGGTTTTTTTTGACTCCGCAGAACGGCTGTGACGCATCCCCCCCCCCCCCCCCTTCGCACCCCTCCTACCAGCGAAATGGAAAAGTCAATCTTTTTAGCTTTCTCATCTTGTTTTTATATGGCGGTGTGGGCACCACAAGTCACTTTTACGGCGCGCGCTCCTCCTGAGAGCGCCTGCTAATGATACCCCGATGGCTGCAGGGGTGGAATTTATATAAGCCGCGGCTGAGCCATTTTCAAGGGAAGTAAATATTGTTCACTA
This sequence comes from Ambystoma mexicanum, assembly GCF_040938575.1. Lineage (NCBI taxonomy): Eukaryota > Metazoa > Chordata > Amphibia > Caudata > Ambystomatidae > Ambystoma > Ambystoma mexicanum. Next base: position 441,241,309 of record NC_090932.1, on the reverse strand, counting down.
CTGTAAATGGGGGAAAAAACAGGCAGGTTAGGAATTTAGAATGCAAATAATGAGTAACGAGAGATGAAGATTGCAAAAGGGGGCAGGCGGATTTATGTGAGTAATAAAACGCTGCTAGGAGTGAGTAGGGTTTTTACAGAGCGCTCGGGTAATGTAGCATTCAGCACCTAGAATGTGCTCCATGATTCTCAACTATCTTTCTATCTAAAGCTCTCTATTTCTCTTGCTGTTTGTATTGCTGACCATGCACTCTTCTACAGTATGAACCTCTGCCATACACTCAGTCAGTCACACTATCTAGTCAATCTATCTATATGCCTCTCTGTCATCTATTTCCATCTGGCCACCTATCTGTGTCTATCTTTCTGTCTGCCTCCCTGTCTGTCTGTCTATCGATGCCTTCACACCAAGACAATGCTGTAAACGTCAAGCACTTCCAGCTGGATGAGCCCAGTAGGGAGTGCAAGATAAACCTCTAATTATCTATCCATCCCATCCACCCATAGGTCTGTCTCCCGAATGCCTTTCCCATCCATCACCATTTATCCTTCCATCAGTCTGTTTTTTATCCATTTCGACCTACGCTCCTTCCTTCCTCACGTGTCTTCCCTTAGGCTCCCTTTTCTTTCTTTCCTCCTCCACTTTTTAACTCACTCTTTTCCTCTCTGGACCCATAGTTCTCCCTCTCATGTTCCCTTTCTCTGCCTCTCTCTCTCTCTCTCGTTCACAATCCTCATCACTCGACCGTCATTGTCTCCTTTGGATGGTAAAATCTTCCACGTGTTCATGTTTTTTTTTTGTCCCTCATTGAAAGCGTCTAAACAAGGAAAAATATTTAAGTTGCAGCCTGCTTTTGTATTAACCCCTCAATGTTTCTTCGTATCGTTTTCTAATGCTGGTAAGGTTGCTCAGTGGGATAGCGCACCCACTGCAGAGATACATGCATAACAGCCCCTCGCCGTTTAATGCTTGATCACACAAGTACCATAGAGATATTTATGCCTAGAGATAATTATGTTACTAAAGTGAGCTCAATAAATGTAGTTATTATGATGTTCTCATTTATGTTAGGTTATACAATAATTATACTGCACCCAACACCATCGTAGTGGTTTTACAGTTCCTCGCCTTGTTCAAAAGGTGGCATAATGTGACTCTGAAAGGGTGTCGCCAGACCTTAGTCTGTTGAAAGGAAGGGACGGTTTGGGGAGGAGGTGATAGGAGAAATTAGACAATAGAATGGCCAAAATCAGAGAGGAAAACCATTGCCAAGAGTGGGAGAGATGTGGTTGTCGAAGTAGGGATTTGTGTTTCACAAGTGTGCTAGGTTATTGGTGAGCATGCGTGTAGGGCCCAAGAGAGTACGACTCGGATTAGAGCACAGTTTCAGTGTAATGGCAGTATCTAGAACCGACCAAGCATGGTACTGATGACGTAAGTTGGTGAATGGTTGTGTGATGGATTTGAGAGGTGAGAGGGGCTCAAGCTATACAAAAGTATATATTATTCCCTGACGATGTCTGTGCACTTGGCACCCCAGCCTTTCCTCTCCTATATTTCTGTGAAGATCCTACACTCATCTATGCTCTGTTAATTTGGTAGGAGATGCATGTTCAGAAAGGCAGACGAAAGTAGCCCTCTGATCCTGAAGGAGTAACAGGGGTTTCAGCCATTTTATCCACACATCTGAATCCTGTGGCCTGTTTGTGTGATGATATATGGTTCATGGTTACTAACACTTTAATGTTAGGGTGGGTGTATCGAAAAATGAAATGAGCATTAAGCCCAGTGCACATTATGTCACACACAACTCCTTTATCGCAGACACCAAATGTAAATACAAATGGTCATCACTTTAAGCTGGATATGAAACAGAGGAGAACTCTGGAAAGGAGTGTGACCAATTCATGTTGGCCATGGCCTGAAGTTGGGACAGATGACATACACAAGTGCTACCTAGCCCAAACAATATATTATGAGGTCCTGCAAGCATGTGCTTGGTTCACACAGCATAGCCACGAGTGGTGGTATCTGCCTCCAGTAAATAACGCCCCATCTGGTTCAGTTGCTGAATTATTTTCTGTTTGTAAATACATCCGTTTCTCACTCAGTAGTATAAGCAATTCAATCAATGAGGAAATCAATTTTGCTTTCTGAATAAATGATCTAGGTCCAGTGTGCTTAGTATCTTTTCTTAAGTGCTCGTTTAGGGTGTCAGCTGCCCTGCTGACTGTTTCACGATATTCTCACGTTATTAGCACCCTGCCTTCAGATATGTAGGATTGTGCCACAGTTTGAAGCATGAAGGATGGGCTGTTGGTATGTGCCTATGCTCTGGGGTGAGAGGGCAAGGGGTCGGGGGGCTGCACAAGTCTTCTCAATCTAAAGGCTGAGTCACTTTAAATGAGCTCTTGCTGGTCAAAAACAGACCACTTTAAAAAGGGGTAAACTTAACAGAGAAACATTTATCCTGATTCCAACTCTTTGGAGTGGGGCAGGGAATATGCTTAGTGACCGATGAAGATCAAGGAGTGGTTGAGCGCTCGCTGCTGCGATCTGAGCATGATCTTCAGGTTATAGGTTCAAATCCCGGCAAGGTCAACTCAGCCTTTCATCCTTCCGAGGTAGATAAATGAGTATCAATTTCGGTTGGGTGATATTGTATGTAAATATGTGCTCTGTAAAGCGCTTTGGATAAAGGCGCTATATAAATAACACCCCAATATCATTATCATTAAACCCAGGGATATTACCCTTTCGAGTTTGTATTAGCAAATATCTCTATTATATGTAATGCACCACACAGATGCCTCAGAAGGGGGGCTTAGAGGGCCCCGAGACTGCATTGAGAAATGGGCCACCACTGAGCCCTCACACATCTTCAGCTGGCCTGGTGATCACTCATGAGAAAGGGGAGGAGGATAAGCCAAATAAGTGTAAGCTACTTGCTGCTTTGCATAAAAACAAATAGCATTTTGAGAACATAAGAATGAGCACACACATTTATAAATGACATAGTTACGACAGTGATCCAAGCCTGCAATTCTTCAGAGCACATAATGCAAAATGACCTGCCTGCTTATTCCATTTATGATAACACCCCAGCAATACAATGGGCCTCATTCCGAGTATGGCGTTAAGGGATAGCGGCCACCGGTAACGAGACCGGTGGCGGTGATCCCTTACCGCCATACTCTGAGTTCCCTTTGCGCCCTCGCCCTTAACGCCTGCTTTGAGCATAAAAGTATATGGGTAGTCCGGGATTTGATGTGTTTTTAACAGTAAGACAAGTGTAACATTCGTATTATGTCTAGGAAAATTCTGCTTCCGCTGATTCTTTCCTGTAAGTAAGCAGGGACATCATTTCACTAATTTGACAGGGGTAGAGGAAGTGACATCACACGACCCTTGAACCCCTGATGACATCACAGGAAGCGATGTCATTTGACCCCACCCCAAAGTGATATCGCGGGAAGCGATGGTACATGACCTTTCACCCATTGACAAAACAGGAAGTGGCATCACATAGCATTGCACACTACGAAAAATATGGTTATGATATCACTATAATGTGATGTACATTTCATACAAGAATGGATCGCCATATGTACAGTTAAGATCAGTGTGTATTGGCCCATATTACCAAATTAATGTGAATGCAAGCAGACGTCCATGACCAAATGATAATGATGTGTTATTATATAGCGCTTACCTTAAGCGCTTTATATAGAAAAAACATACACCCAATATCCCCCAATCTGTGTTGGTACTCATTTATGGACTTCAGAAGGATGAAAGGCTGAGTTGCTGCGTTTAAGAACAGTCTAAATCAGTGACTCACCATCTGAAGTGTGTGTGAAATAATGAGTCTAGCAATTATTGTATAGAATTCCAGAAAAACATTATTTGGTATTCCTATTCTTTCTTATTTAGGGTCAGTGCTGAAAGTGTTAGACTTGTGGCACTCCTGTTCTTATTTTTCTTCTTTTTTTAAAGGGCCTGAACAAGAAATTCAGCCACTCCAGAAGTAAAGAGCCACATGATGCTGGCCACAGCCCAGAAGCTTGCATTGAAAAAAATGTTGTGTTTTTTTTTTTTAGAGGTCGCAAGGGAGACCACAGAGGTCACAAGGGAGACCTTAGAGGTCGCAGTTGCGACCTCTGGCGACCCCTAAATGGCGTTCCTGTAAGTAAGGTATTAATATGAAAACTGTAATTGTTGTATCTGCTGTATTCGGTTTAATGGTGTATATACAAAGCCACTTGGCTGAATGTATATTAATAATAAATAAATAAATATTATGTCTAATGGATATACAGTAAGTGATCATTAGAAATGAGCATTGTACATTTGTAAACAAAACCCCTTTGCATTCAATGACAAGGTATGTATGCAGATACCAAAAAAAAACTTAGATGCTTCACAATTATCATTCACTGGCATAGAAATGTGTGTAGAGCCGAAGACAACTCAAAACAAGGAACTCCTATGCCACTTTACATGAACTATTAGTTGTCAATGAAGACCATTCCGTAATTAATTACAAAAATATTAATTTTTCATTTTTCATATTTGGTTAGTCAAAGGGAACACACATTGCATATTAATATGAGATGTGGCCAGAGTATCTAAAGTCATACAGCTTGACTTATCATATCATAATTCACAAAATCATACTCAATCTGATGCCAGCTGCATATACAAACCGTAATGCCAAGTGATGCATACGTGTCTATGTGCAGGACTGGTATGCACAAACTTCCTTCTGGAGAAAATAGTAACGACAAATGAAAAAACAGAAGTGGTAGTGGTGCGCTGAACACTGCTGGCACCAATTAATCAAACTGTCATACATCAGTGCAAAGGATGCCTATTATACATCAAAAAAGCCTCATGGGCAGAAAAAAGCTGCATTGTTCTGGCTGGAAATTAATCACGCATGTTCTTGAGTTGACTTCCAATTGGTAAACGGCCTACTCGAGTTTTGGCTGCAATAGCTCTGTTTTAGCCAATGAGCCCAGCATTGATCAGGGCAGACAAACATTCGGTTTGTGGTGGGAGTGATGAATAATGTTTAAGTCAAAAAAAGAGAAGAGATTGGTATCAAAACCTAACTCCCCCATTACGGGAATGGCATGAGGTGAATAACCACATAATCATGAATACCTGTTAAAACTTGGAGAAACTCCAAGGGTGGTCACATCTATAGAAAGAGGCCTCAACATGCCTGGGCGATGACTGAAGACCAACGTGGAGGGCTGGCACAAGGGGAAGCCAGCAGACATGGGTGCAGAAGAAAACATGTGTAAATGTAAAAGTAATTGAGAGAACAATAGTCGGCTGGAAGCTGAGATGTCTGCTTTGCCTTTGCCGCCTGTCCTCTGTATTTCAACGGGATGCCTTATCTGTTATCAGCAAGGCAGAGCCTCAGCTTGCTTTCAATGTGCGTATATAGGTGCACTTCTGGCCGTCAACTCATGAAACCAACAATGAATCGCACGCGTTGAGATTGCCGGCTCCCATCCACTTCAACCTGGTGTCACCCTGCCAGTGAATGAATACAGGGGAAAGGGAAATAGAGAGGCTCAGTCGTGCTATACCAACAATTCTGTGTATGCCTACAAGTCTGCCACCCTGTTGTCATTACACAGCGTGCTGTGGTAAACAGGCTATGTAAGTAGATGTACTACTCAACTATATTTTAATTCATGCCTGCTCACTGGTCGAGACCTTCAACTTCTTCCCTATCCGTTAGTGGTGCACACTACTGAGGGAGGACATCTGTGCGTGAAAGCTTAAATAAGAGGAGGTGGCAAGAGTATTAGTATCAGTGTGATACTCGGTGCCTGCTCAGTTCTTATCAAAGTGGTGTTGTAGTAAAGCAAGGCTTACCCTCAGTTTTGCTTTGTCTGTGCAGAAGTGTGGGTGAAGCACTGGTAAATTGTACAGTGTCAAGCTTGTTCACAATGGTCAGGCATTTGTACATTGCCTAAATAAAGGATACAGAATGTATCACTTATAATAAGCATGCTGCTTGTAACACAAGCGAATGATGTGTAACCCGAGATAGTCTGACGGGGATACACTGTGTTGACGGCCTACGTTTTGTGGGGCAGCTTGCTACAAATCTCATCCTATGTTGTTTGAGTCGTGCAGCTATCGTGTTATAAAGATGATAAAGAAGCTTTTGATGGAGCTCATCTGCATGGGCTTTGCCACATTTAGCAGCCGTTCAGTCCAGCCAAGCTGCTGGGGGAAACCGATTGGTTTCGGCTTCCCGACTGAAAAGCATAATGGTCTCCTAGCAATGGGAGTGGACGCCACGCCCTACACATTTTGCTTTGGCAAGTGCAGGAGCTGCCTGCTAGTAATGCGGCCTGCTATTTTGGAAGAGGGAGCGTGATATGGAAAGAATAGTCAGGTCCTGTAAAAAGTACAGGGGTATACAGACTAAAGCGCAGTGGCGCATTCAAGGGTGTTGCCTCCTAATGTGTTGGAGTGATTTGGCTGCGGCTCTTATTCTAAAAGCATTTAACATGGTGTATCATGAACTGCATAACAGGTGTAGCCCATAAGGCAGAACGATTTGCCTGATCCACCCTAACATATATAAATGCATATGAGCGTTATTGTAGGCTGGTAAACTTCATCCATTTCAATCACCCAATTTGGTGATATCTCCCATTTTGATGATATCTCTAAGGGCCAGAACCACCAGGGGCTCAGCTTGTGCAGTACAGAATTGGGACAGGACTGGACTGAGTGCAACCATCTGTTGGCCATGTGTATTTGCACCAAGATTAGGTGGAACCCCGGTTCTAAACCATTGTTGGCCCAAGGGTACTCTAAAGCCAGGATATATGAGTGTAGCTGCCGGGTAGAACTTCCATTAATTCATCACTGTTTCCGCAATGCAGGTCTGCTTTTAGACCATGCTCATATGTCCTCCACCTGAATATCCAATATTGTTCCATTTTGTATAGACGTGCAGTTGTTGAAAAATTGAGCCAGTTGGGTTTAATCACGTCTAATCTACCCAACTAAGGTCATCCGGACCACTGTTAAAGGTTAGGGAAATGCTACCAGTCGTGCAGGGCTCGTACCATTCTTAATTCTGTTGTGGTATTCCTTAATTCTCACTGAGACCTTTCTCATGGTCTTGCCAATATATAATAATTTACATTTGCATTTGCATTTTATCACATACACTGCATTGATGGAGTTGCAGTTTGTGAAATTACGGATTTCCCAACTGAAAGCTCCATGGCAGACATTGCATTTACCACATGGAAAATGCACCCGTACCGGGTCTCTCTAAGCATGCCATGCTGCCATTAGGGTATTCTGTATTTGGCTTGTGGGTGGCTTAAGATTGGAATGTACCATCCAATCTCTAATCTTCCTGTCTTTTCTAAGGGCAAAGAGAGGCAGTTCACTGGTGCAGCCAGTGGCAGTCACCAATCTTCAATATTTCTTAACCAATTTTTTTATTTGGTAGTGTGTATACCGTATGTCATCACACAGACCATCCGGTTTGTGTTCGACTTACCTCCTCCCTGGGTAAGGAGGGCATCTCAATTGGAGTATCTCACCCGTTTGGCTGCATGTCTGACTGTTTTGCAAGGATATCTCCTTTCTCTTAATCTATCTGCTAGAATGCATGCCTGGTTTTCAAAATCATCCAAATAAGGCAAATCCCTTTGTAGACAAATACATTGTCCATAGGGGAGATTGTCCCTGGGTGACTTTTGGGTGCAGGCTGGAGTATAGCAACATCGTTTTGTGTTCTGTTTCCTTCCTGTAAAAGTTGTAAAGATAGCCATCATGATGTGCAATTGTCAGGTCTAGAAATGCGATAGACTGTGAGTCCACTTGGGTTGCAAAGCTAAGGTGGCTGTTGCAGAGATTGAGCCAATCAAGGAAAATTTCAAGCTCCACTGCCATCCCCATCCAGATAAAGAATATGTCGTCAATGTATCTCACCCAGTTACTTATCTTTGCGCTAAACAAATTGTTACAGTATATGTTATCATCCTCAAACTTAGCCATATAGGTGTTGGCCAGACTGGGCGTGAAAGATGCCCCCTCACTGTCCCTTTAGTCTGCAAGAATAAATCATTCCTGAATGAGAAAAATGTAGTGTACAGAGTCATTGATAAGAGATTTAGAATAAACTGGGTGGTCACTTTCTGTGGAAGCCTGTATCCAAATACCAGGCTCCTCTCCATCGCTGTGGATGCCTCTTTTGATGCTGTTCTCATTCTACATACAAGCACCTCCTTCTTGATGTCTCTATTTTTTCTGCTTGCACTTCTCTCAGCAACAGCAAGAGGTGACTTTAGCAAACACACACCTGGCAACATGACTCTCGCCTATAGATGGACAGAGATTAGAGTAAGAGAGAGAAGAGAAAGCGAAGGAGGGAGGGAGAGAGAATAAGAAAGAGCACACGGGAGAGAGTGAGCAATAGCAAGAGAATGTGTATGAGAATGTGAGAGAGAGGGAGAGAGAGAGAGAAATTGCTCGAACCTCATAGGATACATAGGGCATAGCTAGTTATTATGACTTCAGTTCGTTTTTTGGGGGGATTGACCTCAGACAAAAAGTCCATATACCCTTTGGGACAGTTAAGGGTCACCTGCCTATGTTTGGTGCCTCAAGTTGAATGCACAAAGGTGTGCACTGTCTTCTGGAACATAAGGATTTACAAATGAAGTAAGCAGCTGCCATCTGCTAGACATTGTTTGGGCAAGAATGAATGGGGTTTGAGGTACTTGTGACAGAAAATGACATCTTCTTTTGTATGTGGGGTTATTTGAGTACAGACTAAAGGAATTCAACTATGGCAACAGCTGTCATACATTACTTCTTGTAGTTACTTGAATACATGAATCACACTAAAGTATCAAGACAGGGAACAATAATATGGTATGTCCAAGTGGGGTAAATTGCACCAAGGAAAATATGACAAATGCTTCTGGTGCTCACCTAGCACATAAACTCGGCCTGATGGGTGGCAAGTGGCCAAAGAGATGGTGAAAGCTGAGCCAGGATGGTGGCTTAGTGAGACGTGCCATTACAGGCTCCCACCCAGTTGACTATTTTTAAGAAATGAATCTCAGTATTTCATCATCAAAATTGCAATCCAGTAATTATTTATATCTGGGTAATTCAGGACATAGTTTGATGCAGTTATTGGTGGGGCAGAATCGGTCCTGCTAGGCGACCTGAATCTATGAATGTGAAGCTAAGTTGGTGCTGCAGGAGTGAAGATTAAACGATCTGGCCCTTCAAAGGAACTTGGATAGAGACCACGGAGCAAGTGCTGGGATTGTGCCCGGCAAATGACTGTGGTTTCCTGCTTGAAAGCTGCAGGTGTTCAAAGGTCAGAACTCAGGGAGCAGGGAGATCTATTCAATGACTAATACAATGTTTGGAAACATGGATGCTGCCTACACGGCATGAACACATGTCTGTATGGTGGGGCTCTCCTTCCAGAGCACTCGGACACCTCAAAGAATCTCACCCCACGTTAGATGGACCCAACACTACTGTAGACTGTAACGGGCCCTCAGTGGGGAGGTAATGTTGGTCGTCTCACTCCTCCTTTCTGGCTGTCGACTGACAGTGTCTTGCATTCTGTTTTTTTTTTTTCATTGTTCATTGTAAGTAAACAAATGTGTAGGTGCATGCCGTGCCTCCCTATTGAGGCTAGGTGAGGTGGAACGTGAAACTCTCAATAGTTGATTTAGTAAAAATAATTAAATCTCTAAACATGTCACGGGCATCCGGGCAGATGGAACATGCAACACCTAGCTAAAAAAGAACCCCCTGTTATGGGCAAGGATATTGTTTCATTAATTTAAGGAGTTTGGGCAGGCAACTGTTCTTTCCAGCTCTTGGGCGGGTGGTAATATCATAGATGTGCATACAAAAGGAAGCTGGAAAGTCCCAGGTAATTACCATCTCCCGGCTATGTTGGACAGACCAACGTACATTTTTGCACGTGCGTTGTTAGTAGAGTTAAGAACTTGGAGTGAGTCAAATAACATACTACCCCTTAAACAAATGGGTTTTCGATCCAACACAACCACATTGCAAAATCTATTGACACTTGGTGCTGTTGTAGAGCAAGCCTGGGCTAAACGTAGACAACCGTTACATTCTGCGTTTTTCGATTTCAGTGCACCCTTCAACACCATCGTTAGAGAGTGGTTGTGATGGAAACTCGTGGCTAATAATCTCCCGATGGGCCTGTTGTGACTTTCTATTGTGTTGCACGCAAACACTCGGATCAGAGTTAAGAAGGATGCCATTGGGCGTGTAATGGACTGGCTTCCTGTACAGATGGGTTGAAAAAAGACTATATATTGGCCCCAACACTTTTTAACTTGTAGCTGTCGGACCTTGATAGAACTTGAAGTCTCCCAGGGCCTGTACATAAGACTGGGTGTATCTCTGGTGGCATAGCTTGGCTATGTCAACGATATTCTGTTGTTGTTTCATACACCTTGGGGCCTGCAAGTCCAACTGCAGGCACTGGGTGAGTATGCAACAGTAAATGGCTTAAAGATCAATATTGAAAACACCAAGATCATGTTTATTTCTCCCACTGGTGTCAAGTTGAGAAAGTATTGTTGGCCAATAAAGCAGAACCATATGGAACAGGTGCCCATATATACATTTCTTGGGCTGCTGGTGGACAATTAGCTATCTTGGAATACTCATTGGCAGGCACTGTACTTACTCTAAGACTATCCAACATACTGGACCTATCAGTAAGGTAAATTGCAAACAGTGGGGCCACTCTGTGTAGACCATACGTACTCTCTACAAATCGAAAATACGACCTAACTTAGAATATGGTGCTAAAATCTGGGCATGCAAATATAGAGATGCTTAGGGCAAGGTGCTTAAAATACTATTGAGAATGCCAAAGGCTTGTACAACGGATTAAATCCAAATAGAATTTAATTTGATGAGCATTTCCACTTTTTAAGCTACTGAAAAGATCCCTATTGTTTGGGGGATTGGCTATGTCTGATATGGGCACACCACTTTTTAAATTGACTGATCTTATTTGTGCAGATCTCAGTTAGATTGTAGGAGCTGTATGTGAATGCTCAGGGCTGATGCTGATGTTTGGGCCTCATGAATGTCATTGTTCTGTAAGCAGATTCAATTCAACACTACAGCTAAGTTAATGCCTAGTGTGGGATGCTGAGGGAAACCCTTATTAATATCTTTTTATGTCCAGTTCGTTTACTCTGGATGACAACCCTTATATAACACCCCTCTCTTAGAATCCCCCTGAACCTACTGAGCCAAGAAGTAGGTTGGTTTTGCAAATTAAAAGGTTTATTTGAAAATTAAACAATATATATCTATCAAACTTTTATAGTAAATTAATATTTGATAGCACACTTGTAAGGATGATAGTGATCAACAATGAATAATGTTACAGTGGTACACTCTTTTGATGGCTTGGAAGTGATATAGAGAGGATCAAGTAGCTGAGAATGCTTTTATGGCTTCAAGGACAATGCAATGATGAATGAAAATGCCGTACAGAAAATAAACTTGATATGACTTCAACAAAAGACAATGTAATCGCTTTTCTTTGACAATTCACCCTCCCCCCTCTATGTGAGGAAAAGAGATGGGAGGAAAGCACACAGTTCTCAGGAATGCAATCAAATATAATTCAGTTCCCCCTAGCAAGCTTAGAGGAAAACAGGTAGGAGTTTTAAACACAGGCAATATACTTTGATGTGGTTGCAATTAAGTGAAAAATATGCTAAAAAGGCTTTTAATTCCCTATAGGAGGTTCAGGGTGAGTGAGAGATTCTTAAATTAAGTCAGGATCACTTTAGCAATGCTCTATGAATGATTGTCAGGTTGCACACGAATTTCAGCAAGGAAAGCAAGGACAAATATTTTTACACGTGGCTGAAATTAAGCAAAATGTCAAATCGCGGCAAATTTAGACGCATACGTCGAGGCACTATAAGAAGTAGGGAGTCGGTACTAGGCTCGCTGGAAAGCTTAGAATCTTAGCTTAAAGATGACAGTTAAAGTCGCTCCTATCACAAACGGTTCCGGAGATACGGCCGAATTAGTAAAGGTTGTTTTTCGGATTTGAAATTTTAAAGCTCAGAATGACAGATGACAGTTTTCAGTTTTAAAGATGACAGAATGACACACTTCTGGGAGGCAGTTCTAATAGGCTAAAATAGTTTGGATTAGATTATTTTAAACTAAGAGATTGGTTTTGGCACAGTGCTAGCTGGGTACTCACACTAGATTTTGGACAGGAATGCGACTTTGTCACCGATCGGGTCAGGATTGGCTGGACTTCTTCTAGCGGTTCTTCACAGCGATCTGGTCTCTGGGTCTCTGGTTCTGTTATCGGTTCTGCTAGCGGTTCCGGTTACAGCACTGCTTTCTGGATACTGCTACAGGTTCTTGCAAAAGTTCTTGGCAAAGATTTCAAACAGCTCGCCCGGCTGTTGAATAGTTTGGTTGGTTTTGAGGCCTGCGGAAGAGGATTCAGCTTGTGAATTCAGGCCTCTCTGCTACAAATTCTGCAGTTAATTTCTGGTCTCTGGAGATTGATGGATTGAAGTCTGGATATCTGGATGTGAAGCGTGAAGTGTCCCGGCAAAACGTCCCGCAAGAAAGTGGAAAGTGAATCTCTCTCTACCTGGGTTTCAATGTTCCTTTTATGTGTTTTGAAAATGGGTGTGTGCCTGGGCCTAGCTAAGCCTGCCCCTCTCACTTATCATTGGCCAAGCTTTCCTCTCTCCCTTGATTGGGGGAAAGAATTGGAGTGTCAGAGTGATGCTGTAGGTTTTATGGTCAGAGGATCTTCCCCTTGTAAACTTGCACACAAATCTATTTCTGACCCAAATACATATTTAGCTCTGTACCATTTTTCGAATATTATAGGTCCAGTTAACATATTTTCTGTAGCACCAAACCATCCGATCCCTGTCTTTGTACGATGTCGTATCCACTTATGACAGAATTCTCACCTTTTCATCCAGATAACGACCTCTAAACCTTTCCAGATTTTACACAAATGTGCACCAGGGATATGGGTTACAGATGATAAAGTGTCAGATTTTTAACATGCATACATTTGGAGTAACAACCTTTTTTTCCGCTACTATCCCCAAGAAGATACCACAGGGTCCTAACACCTCTCAAAATGTGCACAGAAAAATCACAAAAATGATGATGTTATTTATATAATTTTGACAAGTCTGCACTGTGAATTATCCATCTTTTAAAAATCATGCTCTGGCCCCAAAGGGGTGTGGTTTTCCAAAGCACATGGTGGAATTTCTGGTTTATCTACTTCCCCCAAGCACAGCTTGCCCTCACAGGCACTGCCCCTCCCAGTTTCTCTCAAGAGGAAGCCATTTTACGACCCCCCCAATATAACATTTGCCTGAGGTCAGAGACAGTGCTTTGTTTAGTTTCCTTTAGTCCCCATGTGCCACTCCCCTAATTCAATCAGAGAGGTGTCATCTCCTTTTGGCAGGGGCAGCAGAATGCAGCCAGGCCTGGGAAGAGTTGTTGAGCCAGTTCAACTCCTGTCGGGGGTAGTTGTCAGGCAGAATTCTATCTTCTTTAAGCCCGGATTCAGCTTAATGTCATGGTGGTTACCAGTTTTCTACAATCAAATCCAACTTACAATGTTTACATATGCAGCTAGAATGCTGATTCTAAGTTCAAAACTATGACATTTAACAGTTGCAACCTATGTTACACTCAAAATTAGGTCACTCATTTATTTTAAACATTTCGATTTTAGTGGCTTTAAACCCAAATTCACTTAAGCTGCTGACATCCCCAGCTATTTTTTATATATACATTAAATAATTACTTCCATAAAGTCATTTCAGAATATAGTTTTACATTGTATCCACCTCTTAGCAAGTCTTTCCTTGGCCTGTTGTGGGTTCATTTGTTCAGTTTTACACAAAATTCTGGTGGTTTTAAAACGCGGCTTTCTGATAGTGGTGAACACCAGTATTGCATCCATTTTTGACATTAAGAAAATGAATTCCCCACAGTTCTGGGTTGCTTTTGGCAATCAGCATTGCCATTCCCAATGGTTTCAGGCTACTGTGTGTGTAGCCCAATGGTGATTTTAGGCAGTGCCCTCCTGTGCTCACAACATAGGCAAAAATGGGTGGAAGCCTATTCTTCATGTTTTCCCTGTGCACTCTCTGGGGAGTTCTGGCCATCATGATGTTTTCAATGCCAGCAATGCACAGTTTTATGGTAGGGCTTGCATGCATGGGTAAAAACATCCCACAAGCCCCCCCTCTTGCGATGGCCATTCTGATCTTTCACTAATGGAACTCACAAGATCTGGGATGTTCGCCTCATCTTCTTCCAATTCTGTAGATGGCACAGTTCAGCATCTTTTCCTCCCTCCAGTTGGATTGATCGGTTCTCCTCGCCTGTCCTGATGGGAATATTGGGCTGTACCCCGGGCCCCTCAGATCTTCGCTCCCGGTCCCCAGGTCTCCTTCCGTGGTCAGTCTCTGGGTTTTCTCTGTCCTAGGATGACAAAGCAAAAGCGGCAATACCAATTCGTAGACATTTCTCCACCACTATTAATGGTGTGGTGACCATATACATTTTATACATCCGAATACATTTTGCAATCTGATTTTAAAACAAGATATAACAGGGAACATTTGCATGACGTTACTATATTTTTGATGTGTGGGATATTTTAGGATGGGAACTGAATTAATCTGGAGCGGTCCCCTCTGGTATTGCAGAGGACTCCTCCAGTTGCTGCAGAGTGTGCCTGGGATGGCAACACTTTAGCTGATTTATATCTACCCACTTGTCTTCCCCTTCCACCAGACTACCTTTGGGGATGCAGATCTTATACACTACTGGGGAGACCTTGTCTATAATTTCAAACGGTCCCCTCCATGTAGGCCAAATGTTTGCTGTTTGGCCTGGTTCCTTTGGAAATTGTATAGATAGACCCGGTCTCCCACAGTATATTCGTTCCTGGTGGTCTTCAGGTCGTAGTGGGTTTTCATGCTATCAGCTGATCTTTCTAAATTCCGCTGAGCATAGGCAAAAGCATGCTGAAGGTGTTTCCTTAAATTCTCCACATACTCATGAGTTGTGGAGGCATTTATCAGTGTCTGCTCTTGGGTCCTGTAGAGCAAATGCTGGGGAAGCGCCATCTTACGTCCGGTCATCAACTCAAATGGTGACATTTTAGTTGCAGATGAAGGGGTAGATCTGATGGCCATTAGGACCAGAGGTAATCGGATATCCCAACTTGGCCCAGAATCTGCCACAAACCTTTTTAAGATGCTCACAATGGTTCGGTTGTAGCGTTCTACTGCCCCAGAAGAAGCTGGCCGGTAAGCAATATGTAACTTCCTTTTGACCCCCAGTATCTCCCACATCTTTGTCATTACTTCACTGGTGAAGTGGCTACCCCTGTCTGACTCAAACCTTTGAGGTAGACCAAAACGGGAAAAGATGTGGTTAATCATCAGGGCAGCTGCTGTTTCTGCCTTGCAGTTTGGGGCCGGGAGACATTCCACCCACTTGGTAAACAAGCATGTAACGGTCAACATGTACTTGTTTCCCCTAGACGAGCGAATTACAGGGCCTACGAAGTCGATTTGCAAATCTGACCATGGCAGTGTCATCCACCTCTTTTGGAGAGGCGCCGAATGTGTGAGGGATGTTGGCTGAAATTGTGCACACACAAGACACCCCTTCAAGTATTGATCGAGGTCCTGCCCCATGTGTGGCCAGTATGCAACCTATCTTAAGATTTCAAGTGTTGTATGAAACCCCCTATGACCGGCAGTGGCCGCATCATGGGCGTGACTTAACATCAGGCTTCGGAATGAGGTAGGGACCACCCACTGATCATGGCCAGCTTGGGATTTCCTTACCAACAAACCGTCTTTGATTCGGAACCTTTTTGGACATTTCATCAACACTCTTCGGTCCTCTTTCCCAATGTAATCGGTATCCGTCAGGGGAAAGTTCTCAGGGTCCTCAATGTGTTGGTAATTATTGATCCCCTTTCTGAGCTGTAATCAAATCAGCATCAGGAGTCTCCTTACTCCATTGTGCAGTTGAAAGATCATTGTGAGCATTTGTCTGGGGCCTAGTGATAGCAGTGACCTGGATTTCCTCCAACAGGGACTCTATTTCGATCCCCTTGGATGGCCCCGGTTTTGGCCAGCTGATCAGCTAAGTCATTTCCAGTTCTGTCTGGTCCCTCTGCTTTGGAATGACCCTTGATCTTCTTCCAGTAGATGGTCGTCCCATTCGAAGTGACCAGATCATCAATGTTTTGAATTAACTTCCCATGTTTCAAGGGTTTGTTATTAGCACATAACATGCCTCTGGTTTTCCAATTAACCAGGTGCTCCACAAACCTGTTCCATACATAATCCGAATCTGTGATTATGACCAGTTCGTGGAGTTGATGTTGGATGGCAGTGAGGATGGCCTGATGCACAGCCATCAATTCTGC
Organism: Ambystoma mexicanum; assembly: GCF_040938575.1. Taxonomy (NCBI): domain Eukaryota; kingdom Metazoa; phylum Chordata; class Amphibia; order Caudata; family Ambystomatidae; genus Ambystoma; species Ambystoma mexicanum. The sequence continues at coordinate 441,224,766 of NC_090932.1, read as the reverse complement.
CACCTGACTATTTCGGGGACCAATTTTGTATCCAGTGGAGGGTTCTGGGGACTCATTCACCAATGTGCTCCCTACGCCGGCCACCAGTTCTTTCTCTCCGTTGTTGTCAACATGGTAAGAGCATCCATCCACATAGACAGTGGGCATCCCCTCACACTTGTCTTCTTCAAAGACTTTGTGTGGGGAATTAAGGTATGCTTCCATGTTGTCCTTGATTTTTAGACTTTCGTCCTTGAGACAGTTTTCTCTGGCATAATCATGCAAGTCAGCCAGACCTTGCGCGAGGGGACTCTTCTTGTTTTGGCCATATCGGACCTCCACAGGAAAGCCTTGCATTGACAGAATTCAGGAAGTAATTCAGGAATTACTCACATTTCCGGCCCGGATTCTGTCACTTTGGAGGTATTGCAGAGGCTGGTGTGGAGTCTCCACTATGATGTGTTCCCACTGGATGATCGGGCGGTAATTCTTCAATGCCCACACCGTTGCCAGGAGTGCCTTCTCACAATCGTTGAATTTTTCCTCCACAAAGGATAAAGTTTTGCTCGCATAGGAGATTACTTTATTGACCTTGTCATGCTTTTGGTATAATACTGCCGTCAAGCACGTATTAGAGAACCCTGTCTCCAGGAAGAACTCCTTGTTTCTGACAGGGTAAGCTAGGCAAGGCGCTTATGAGAGGCTTCTCTTGAGTTGTCTTACTGCCTCGGATTGTTCTGGACCCCATTCCCACTTGACCCCCCCTTCAAGAGATGAATCAGGGGACTAGTGATCTCTGCGTAGCCTTCAATGAACTTTCTGCTGTAATTAGTCAGTCCAAGGAGGCTCCTTAGTTCCCGCAGAGTTGTGGGGTCTTTCAGTTTCTGAAGTGCTTCCACTTTCTTTTCTTGGGGCCAGAGACCCTGAGGAGTAATCTCATGCCCCAAGAAATTAACACGGGTTCTACACCACTGTGCTTTCTGAAAGGAAAGTTTTGCTCCGGCGGCCCTCAACTGTGTCAGAACATAACGGAACTCCGCTATTTGTTTTTGCACAAATGAACTTTTGATGAGGACATCATCTACATAAGCCAGCTTACCCCTCGCACCCAGGTCGGGCATGGCCTTATGTAGGAAAATGTTGAATTCATTGCCGGAGTTGAGGTATCCGAAGGGAGTCCGGGTCCATGTGTACTGCTTGCCCCCAAAGGTAAAAGCCAGTTTGTATTGGTCCTCCCTACTGACAGGCACGGTCCAGTATCCATTGGTCAGGTCTATTGCAGTGAATACCTGTGGCCCCTGGATCTGGGCCAGCCCTTGGTCAATGTAAGGCAGAGGCCATCGGGAAGTATGGACCAGTTTGTTGAGCTCCCTAAGGTCGGCACAGAGTCTCCACTGGCCGTTTGGCTTCAATATTCCCAGCACCGGATTATTGAAGGTGCTGTGTACTGGACGGATTATTCCCCGGGACTCAAGGTTCTTAATTATTTCAGTAAGGGACTCCATGGGTGTGAGAGGCAAACAATATTGCTTCACAAACACTGGAGTCATGCCAGGGTCTGTGGGAATTGTTGTTGTGTGGATGTCGGTGCGACCACAGTCAGATGAGCCCACCGCAAAGAGATCTTGGAAATCCAAGAAAACTTGTTTCAGCTTTTGCTTCTGTTCCAGAGTCACACAGGCATCAGCTAGGTTGACTCTCTCTTCCACCATCTGCCTGAAGCCTGGAAAGACTTCTGGTTTACCTATCTCAGCGGCCTCCTCCAGCTGGGTCGAGATGTCCCTGGTCAGAGTGCTGATTTGGACTGGAGGCTTCAGGTGGGAAAGGCAGCCCTCATGGACCTGGGAAATCACCTCATCCCTCCTCAAGTCACAAGTCACATCTTCCTTACCATAAGGGCAAGAAGTGTACACCAGGAAGTTCCCCCCATGCCGGGTGAAAATCCTGTCTGGTGTTGTATTGTCCTCACTGTCACTGTCAAAACAGTCCTTGGGGATTGGTCCTAACAGTTCATTTCCTAAATCAATGGAGAAATGTCGGTCATCAACCGCTATTCCAATGATGATGCCTGCGGCTAGAGTAATACTCTGTAAGTCGCTGTTATCCACCTCTATTGGAATGGTGTCATGTTCTATGTTGACTAATGGTGTTGGGTTTACCCCTAACCCTTGCTGTTGGAGAGAAGCATTTAGATGAATATAAGCATCAGGGTTTTTCAATTTTTGTCCTCTTTTAACTTTCACTTCCAGGGAGAATTGTCGGGTCCTTTCTGGGATGGTGACTTCCTCTTTCAGCTGAATTTCAACTGCATAAGGTAGCAATTGAGCTGACCTAAATGATTTTTCTTGATCATCAAAGCCCATGGGATTATCCGCTAATCGGGACCAAGCTTTGAAGTTTATTAGGTCCAAACTAATGGCGAAGCGATTGAGAATGTCACTGCCTAAGTAAAAGGTGGCATTGACGTCTCGCACGACCCAACAATTATGGACTATGCTCTTGTTACCAATGGAGATTTTGAGCATACACCTGCTTGGCAGGAGATGTTTGGAATTAGGTACTTCCAGGTCCATTTCCCATTTGTCCATCACTTTGAATTCGGGAATGGATGGATCTTTTGGGAGTTGGCGGAACATGGCTTCGCTGATGAAGCTCTTACCGTTGTTCACACACCGAGCGAGAACAGAGTCATTCCCATCATTTAACTGAACAGGGATGAACAACTGCTCTACAATTAGCTGAATATCAGCAAGGCTCTGAGCTGATTTCACATCTTTCTGGACTATAGGAGTGGGAGTGTCTGATTGTGGATTGGTAAAGAATTTCAGAGTATTTCCTTCCAGTGTGGAATACCACCTTAAACTGGAAGGAAGGTTGATTTCCAGAAATAGAGAGGACCCCCCATCACCAGTCTGTTGTCCTACTGCTATTACTGTCACATCTGGAATTTGGTTGTTCTGGAAGTGAAATTCTACTTGGTCAGATTTGTGTTCATTCATGTGGCACGTGCCGTTTAAACTAACATGGCTGACACTCTGATTTAATTTTATTGGTCTGCTCGTCTGGGTCCAGAGGACCTTGTTTACACAATCTATTAGGGGTGACAACCTTCTCAGGAGGTCATTCCCTAGTAAAAAAGGGGTGCCCTCTGGAGACACTACTATGACCGGGTGTTTCACCTTGTGTCGCCCAATTTTGATGTCCAAATCTGCAGTCCCCTCGACAGGAATTTCCTTCCCGTCAAAGTTCTGCAGTTGTCCAGGAAGAGAGGTGAGAGGAATTCGGTAATTCTCCCCCCTTCCTGCATTTAGTTCATCAAAGGGCCTTTTGGACAGAAGGGTAGCTTGGGATCCAGTGTCCACCAGTGCCAAAATTGTACCCTGCCCCTGTACTTGTACCGGGGCATAGTATCTCCCCTCCTTCTCCTCAAGGGGGCACAGATAATGCACATTTTTGGACAACTGGTGGGCTAATTTTCTGGTTTTGGACATGGCGAGAGACGAGATTTGGGCAGAATTCTGTGGAGAGCCTGGGGAATCTGAAAGAACAATTTGGCAACTGGAAATGGTTTCGGGTTCTGGGCCGCCCCCCCTTTTTGGAGGCAGTCATCAGGATGGGTTTGACCCATGGGATTTTGGTATTGTTGGTTCTGGGATAGAATGATGGGCGGCGATAGCTCAATCCCCACATCTACCCAGTCTGTTGATTCGGTTTTAGGTTCCCCTGGTTCCGGTTCTGGGCCGCCCCCGCCTTTTTGGAGGCAGTCACCAGGATGGGTTTGAACCAGGGAAGTTTGGTGTTGTTGGTTCTGGGATAGGATGATGGGCTGCGACAGCTCAATCCCCACATCTACCCAGTCTGGGTTGAAATCCCTTGGGACCCATTTTTCCTTGGGAGGAGTTCCCCCATCTTGGAAAGAGAAGATCCTTTTCCCAGGATCCTCTTGGGATCCCTCTCCCTCAAATTGGAAGACCTGTACCTCCTCCACAAAGTGGGTCTGTTTGGGTACTTTGTTTCTCCTACCCCCTCTCTGCTCCTTGGGTGGCAGACTTTCAGGGGTAGGAGATTTTGTTTCCGGTTCCTGGGTTTCCAGGGGCTGTTTACCAGTTGGGAAGGAAGCTTCCTCCAAGGCTTTACACCCCCCTTCCCCTTGTGCCTCCTCCCTGGGAACCAGTGGGTTATCGGGGTGCTGCCCCCGTCATTGTTCTGGATCACCAGGTCCAGAGTTTGGGGCATTCTGCGGTGGCATGCTCATCGGAGGGTTCTGTTGAGCCCTCAGTATGTGACCCAGATCCCGTGCCATATTTTGTACCTGGCGCTCAAGTTGTGCAACCCGCTCAGGCTGATACGGGGCTCTATTTTCTCCCCTGGGCTGATCCCGGGAAGGGTAGCTATCCCTTCTCTGGTCATACCCCGGATTGGGAAGATTTGGGTACCCCTCCACCCTTGGCCTCCCCTCTCCCGGATTAGGTTGTCTGGGCTCAGGGAATTGGGGAAAGAAGGATGGATGGTTTTGGGGTTGGAAATTGGGTGGATACCTGGGGAAAAAGGTCTGCCTAGGATTTGGTGAATTTCTGCCCTCCTGGGGGAAGTTAGGAGGGAAGTTCCCCGGGTTAGGCGCTTGGCTGGATTCCCCCCCTTGGGCTGGAGGAGTCCACACATAACCCAGGATGGGTCGGTTTCCCTTGTAGCGGGGACTTACATAATCAGCGGAGTGAGGGACCCCATTTGTGGGACTACCTCCTCGACTCCCTGTCTGTGACTGGCCTGAGGGCCTTCTGGGCTGTGAAATATTTGGCGTAGGCAGGTTTTTAGGCCCCCCCATCTCCATATCTAAAACCGGGGCAACCTTTACCTCCACCACCTTGGCAGCAGCAGGGGTGCTGTTGGTTTTGGGGTTTTTCTGCGCATTACTTTTATTTTCTATGGGCTTCTGCACCTCATAGACTCGGGTGGCTTGCTCAATGACCCAGTCTAAAGATCTTTTCTCGTGAAAATCTCTCACGAGCCGGGTCATTTTGTACTTGGGAAGTGCATGGAAAAATGTGTTGATGAATTCTCTGCTGTCCGTGCGCACCCTTCTGGTGGTCTGCGCAAAGGCAGCATTCAATTCTTGCACAAATTCTTGTGGGGTCTGATCCTCCCCACATTGCAATTTGTAGGCTGCCTTGCGAGCCTCTTGGGGATTTCTATGTACAGAAAAATGTTTCAAGATGGCCGCCCTGTATGTGGACCATCTTGAATGGTTTTGGTCCTCCAGCCCCACAAAGAAACTGGAGTATTCAGGGGAGAATGTCCATTTGACGTACTGGATGCAGCTACTGCTGTCCTTCAAATGGAAAGTCTCCATCATTTGCTCATAGAGCTCCAAGTGTTCCCAAACAGAATACTTGGCGTTCTTATGATAAGGCGTGATGACACTCCTGATTGCCTTAATCTGTTTTAAGGGGTTCTTAAGCAAGGCCCTTTTCACCTTATTGGCCTTTTTGGTTTGGGTAACCCTGGTCCATTCATCCTCTGATTCGGAAGCACTGCTCCCCGAGGTGCGCATCTGATCTTCCAGGTTTTCGTGGATTCTGCGAGCCTGGGAATAGCTGGCAGAATGTGAGGACCTGGTCTCGTGTGTCCTGTGACGCTCAGAGGAGTCTTCAGATCCCTCCTTGCTACCAGAATTTGATGGGGACCCCCCCACTGACCTAACTGGGCAGAGGTTTTCAGGATGCCCTTAGTGGGTCTACTCTCCTGGGGTTCCCCACTAAATTGCACTGTACTTAGGTGCCCATACCCGGATGCCCGCCCATCCATTCCTGGGTGGTACTGGCCTATGAGCCCCATCCTTTTGGCTGGATAGTAATCTGCCATTCCCGTGGCCCTGTGCTCATGCGCGCCAGGGAACATGGGGGTGGCAGAGTCCAGGGACTGAGATAGACGAAGGCCTCTGGTACTAGGGCTTCTGAGGTTATGCTCAGGTGTTTCCCTTTCCCAGCGAACTTTATCTCTGTCAGCCCCTGCTCCCTGTTGCAATGCAAGAGCCTGCACTTTCAGTTCCTCAGTTAAGGCCTTACTAGACTCTATCAGTCTCTCCTGCATGGCTACCTGTTACTGGAGCCTATCATTGTGCTGGCAGAGAGCCTCATTTTCTCTCTGTGCCTCCTGATTGGTCCTGGAGTACTGGGCCAGTCTCTGCTGCAGGAGGGTTACCTCTTGAGTCCCATCCCTACTGGCCTGCTCCTTTCTTGCCAGAGCCTCCTCCACCCTCCTGGTGTGACCTAGCAAGACCTGATGCTCTTTTTGGAGGTCACCCAGCCCCTGGAGGGCCAAGTGATTTTCTTCAATTTTTCTTTTTAAATGGCAGACTTCCTGGCCTAAGGTATCCCTTTCCTGACCAAGAGCCTGCATTTGTGACGCCAGGTCATCCCTCTGCCTTTTCAAGGCACCAGCTTTCTGGCGTTCTTGATCAAACTCTGCCTGGGTATCCAGGTCTTTCAAAATCAATTTATTGCTTTCCTCTTTCTCTCTGTCTAGTTGGGTTTGCAGGGTGGCTACCTGGTCTGTGCATGCCCTGTTGAAATTGATCTGTTGCTCCAGCTTTTTCTGGCACTGCAGTAAGGAGTCTAAACTGTCTTGGTATTCCTTCTGCAAAGCCAGGATTCTGGTATCCTGGTCAGCCTTTTCCTGTTGCAGGATATCCATATCCTCCTTCATTTTAACGATGTATTGTCTACTCTCGTTTTCTGACTTCTGGCTTCTGTGCAGCCTCTGCTCAGAAGAGACCAGGTCAGATTGGGCCTTTTCTAACGCCATCTGTTGCCTATTTGCCAGATCTTGGCCTTCAGCACATTTGTCCTGCATGGCTCCCATATATAGATACAAATATGCCGCTATCCTGGCAATCCTATTGTGTTCATTGTATTAGATAGTTCACTCAGGGCCACATGTAAGGGACCCTGATCCCTCCACATATCTGACCCAGTTGTAGTGACCTGTTGTGTGATCGCCTGCAACCATGCATTTTGGTCCTGTTCAGACCATTCACCTCTCACAAACAGTTTATGTAAGAGGTGCTCCCTAGCTATCTTCATATCTACCAAGGTCGTCATTCTGGAACTTGATTTCCTTCCTGATTTACAGAAGTTTGTATTTTATTTTGCAAAACAGACCGTTTCCTTAGAGCGTTCCTTTGAGGAGTGCTTTACAGCGTAACACAGCGTGGTGATCTAACCGGATATGTATCCTGTCAGCTGGCACACTGTATTAATCTGCACAAGTGATAGATCTAATCCAGAATCCCCGGCTACGAGCCCCCACTTTGTAAGCGGATTCAATTCAACACTACAGCTAAGTCAATGCCTAGTCTGGGATGCTGAGGGAAACCCTTATTGATATCTTTTTATGTCCAGTTTGTTTACTCTGGATGACAACCCTTGTATCACACCCCTCTCTTAGAATCCCCCTGACCCCACTGAGCCAAGAAGTAGGTTGGTTTTGCAAATTAAAAGGTTTATTTGAAAATTAAACAATATATATCTATCACAAGCTTATAGTAAATTAATATTTGATAGCACACTTGTGAAGATGATAGTGATCAACAATGGATAATGTTACAGTGGTACACTCTTTTGATGGCTTGGAAGTGATATAGAGAGGATAAAGTAGCTGAGAATGCTTTTATGGCTTCAAGGACAATGCAATGATGAATGAAAATGCTGTACAGAAAATAAACTTGATATGACTTCAACAAAAGACAATGTAATCGCTTTTCTTTGACAATTCACCCCCCCCCTCCGCACCCCTCTATGCGAGGAAAAGAGATGGGAGGAAAGCACACAGTTCTTAGGAATGCAATCAAATATAATTCAGTTCCACCCTAGCAAGCTTAGAGGAAAACAGGTAGGAGTTTTAAACACAGGCAATATACTTTGATGTGGTTGCAACTAAGTGAAAAATATGCTAAAAAGGCTTTAAATTCCCTATAGGAGGTTCACAGTGAGTGAGAGATACTTAAATTAAGTCAGGATCACTTTAGCAATGCTCTATGAATGATTGTCAGGTTACACACGAATTTCAGCAAGGAAAGCAAGGACAAATATTTTTACACGTGGTTGAAATTAAGCAAAATGTCAAATCGCGGCAAATTTAGTCACGTGCGTCGAGCGCAGTTACGGAGGCACTATAAGAAGTAGGGAGTCGGTTCTAGGCTCGTTGTTTGGAAAGATTAGAATCTTAGCTTAAAGATGACAGTTAAAACTCACTCCTAGCACAAACGGTTCCGGAGATACGGCCAATTTAGTAAAGGTAGTTTTTCGGATTTGAAATTTTAAAGCTCAGAATGACAGATGACAGTTTTAGTTTTAAAGATGACAGAATGACACAAATTTAGGAGGCAGTTCTAATAGGCTAAAATAGTTTGGATTAGATTATTTTAAACTAAGAGATTGGTTTTGGCACAGTGCTAGCTGGGTACTCACACTAGATTTTGGACAGGAATGCGACTTTGTCACCGATCGGGTCAGGATTGGCTGGACTTCTTCTAGCGGTTCTTCACAGCGATCTGGTCTCTGGGTCTCTGGTTCTGTTATCGGTTCTGCTAGCGGTTCCGGTTACAGCACTGCTTTCTGGATACTGCTACAGGTTCTTGCAAAAGTTCTTGGCAAAGATTTCAAACAGCTCGCCCGGCTGTTGAATAGTTTGGTTGGTTTTGAGGCCTGCGGAAGAGGATTCAGCTTGTGAATTCAGGCCTCTCTGCTACAAATTCTGCAGTTAATTTCTGGTCTCTGGAGATTGATGGATTGAAGTCTGGATCTCTGGATGTGAAGCGTGAAGTGTCCCGGCAAAACGTCCCGCAAGAAAGTGGAAAGTGAATCTCTCTCTACCTGGGTTTCAATGTTCCTTTTATTTGTTTTGAAAATGGGTGTGTGCCTGGGCCTAGCTAAGCCTGCCCCTCTCACTTATCATTGGCCAAGCTTTCCTCTCTCCCTTGATTGGGGGAAAGAATTGGAGTGTCAGAGTGATGCTGTAGGTTTTATGGTCAGAGGATCTTCCCCTTGTAAACTTGCACACAAATCTATTTCTGACCCAAATACATATTTAGCTCTGTACCATTTTTCGAATATTATAGGTCCAGTTAACATATTTTCTGTAGCACCAAACCATCCGATCCCTGTCTTTGTACGATGTCGTATCCACTTATGACAGAATTCTCACCTTTTCATCCAGATAACGACCTCTAAACCTTTCCAGATTTTACACAAATGTGCACCAGGGATATGGGTTACAGATGATAAAGTGTCAGATTTTTAACATGCATACATTTGGAGTAACAACCTTTTTTTCCGCTACTATCCCCAAGAAGATACCACAGGGTCCTAACACCTCTCAAAATGTGCACAGAAAAATCACAAAAATGATGATGTTATTTATATAATTTTGACAAGTCTGCACTGTGAATTATCCATCTTTTAAAAATCATGCTCTGGCCCCAAAGGGGTGTGGTTTTCCAAAGCACATGGTGGAATTTCTGGTTTATCTACTTCCCCCAAGCACAGCTTGCCCTCACAGGCACTGCCCCTCCCAGTTTCTCTCAAGAGGAAGCCATTTTACGACCCCCCCAATATAACATTTGCCTGAGGTCAGAGACAGTGCTTTGTTTAGTTTCCTTTAGTCCCCAGGTGCCACTCCCCTAATTCAATCAGAGAGGTGTCATCTCCTTTTGGCAGGGGCAGCAGAATGCAGCCAGGCCTGGGAAGAGTTGTTGAGCCAGTTCAACTCCTGTCGGGGGTAGTTGTCAGGCAGAATTCTATCTTCTTTAAGCCCGGATTCAGCTTAATGTCATGGTGGTTACCAGTTTTCTACAATCAAATCCAACTTACAATGTTTACATATGCAGCTAGAATGCTGATTCTAAGCTCAAAACTATGACATTTAACAGTTGCAACCTATGTTACACTCAAAATTAGGTCACTCATTTATTTTAAACATTTCGATTTTAGTGGCTTTAAACCCAAATTCACTTAAGCTGCTGACATCCCCAGCTATTTTTTATATATACATTAAATAATTACTTCCATAAAGTCATTTCAGAATATAGTTTTACATTGTATCTACCTCTTAGCAAGTCTTTCCTTGGCCTGTTGTGGGTTCATTTGTTCAGTTTTACACAAAAGTCTGGTGGTTTTAAAACGCGGCTTTCTGATAGTGGTGAACACCAGTATTGCATCCATTTTTGACATTAAGAAAATGAATTCCCCACAGTTCTGGGTTGCTTTTGGCAATCAGCATTGCCATTCCCAATGGTTTCAGGCTACTGTGTGTGTAGCCCAATGGTGATTTTAGGCAGTGCCCTCCTGTGCTCACAACATAGGCAAAAATGGGTGGAAGCCTATTCTTCATGTTTTCCCTGTGCACTCTCTGGGGAGTTCTGGCCATCATGATGTTTTCAATGCCAGCAATGCACAGTTTTATGGTAGGGCTTGGATGCATGGGTAAAAACATCCCACAAGCCCCCCCTCTTGCGATGGCCATTCTGATCTTTCACTAATGGAACTCGCAAGATCTGGGATGTTCGCCTCATCTTCTTCCAATTCTGTAGATGGCACAGTTCAGCATCTTTTCCTCCCTCCAGTTGGATTGATCGGTTCTCCTCGCCTGTCCTGATGGGAATATTGGGCTGTACCCCGGGCCCCTCAGATCTTCGCTCCCGGTCCCCAGGTCTCCTTCCGTGATCAGTCTCTGGGTTTTCTCTGTCCTAGGATGACAAAGCAAAAGCGGCAATACCAATTCGTAGACATTTCTCCACCACTATTAATGGTGTGGTGACCATATACATTTTATACATCCGAATACATTTTGCAATCTGATTTTAAAACAAGATATAACAGGGAACATTTGCATGACGTTACTATATTTTTGATGTGTGGGATATTTTAGGATGGGAACTGAATTAATCTGGAGCGGTCCCCTCTGGTATTGCAGAGGACTCCTCCAGTTGCTGCAGAGTGTGCCTGGGATGGCAACACTTTAGCTGATTTATATCTACCCACTTGTCTTCCCCTTCCACCAGACTACCTTTGGGGATGCAGATCTTATACACTACTGGGGAGACCTTGTCTATAATTTCAAACGGTCCCCTCCATGTAGGCCAAATGTTTGCTGTTTGGCCTGGTTCCTTTGGAAATTGTATAGATAGACCCGGTCTCCCACAGTATATTCGTTCCTGGTGGTCTTCAGGTCGTAGTGGGTTTTCATGCTATCAGCTGATCTTTCTAAATTCCGCTGAGCATAGGCAAAAGCATGCTGAAGGTGTTTCCTTAAATTCTCCACATACTCATGAGTTGTGGAGGCATTTATCAGTGTCTGCTCTTGGGTCCTGTAGAGCAAATGCTGGGGAAGCGCCATCTTACGTCCGGTCATCATCTCAAATGGTGACATTTTAGTTGCAGATGAAGGGGTAGATCTGATGGCCATTAGGACCAGAGGTAATCGGATATCCCAACTTGGCCCAGAATCTGCCACAAACCTTTTTAAGATGCTCACAATGGTTCGGTTGTAGCGTTCTACTGCCCCAGAAGAAGCTGGCCGGTAAGCAATATGTAACTTCCTTTTGACCCCCAGTATCTCCCACATCTTTGTCATTACTTCACTGGTGAAGTGGCTACCCCTGTCTGACTCAAACCTTTGAGGTAGACCAAAACGGGAAAAGATGTGGTTAATCATCAGGGCAGCTGCTGTTTCTGCCTTGCAGTTTGGGGCCAGGAGACATTCCACCCACTTGGTAAACAAGCATGTAACGGTCAACATGTACTTGTTTCCCCTAGACGAGCGAATTACAGGGCCTACGAAGTCGATTTGCAAATCTGACCATGGCAGTGTCATCCACCTCTTTTGGAGAGGCGCCGAATGTGTGAGGGATGTTGGCTGAAATTGTGCACACACAAGACACCCCTTCAAGTATTGATCGAGGTCCTGCCCCATGTGTGGCCAGTATGCAACCTATCTTAAGATTTCAAGTGTTGTATGAAACCCCCTATGACCGGCAGTGGCCGCATCATGGGCGTGACTTAACATCAGGCTTCGGAATGAGGTAGGGACCACCCACTGATCATGGCCAGCTTGGGATTTCCTTACCAACAAACCGTCTTTGATTCGGAACCTTTTTGGACATTTCATCAACACTCTTCGGTCCTCTTTCCCAATGTAATCGGTATCCGTCAGGGGAAAGTTCTCAGGGTCCTCAATGTGTTGGTAATTATTGATCCCCTTTCTGAGCTGTAATCAAATCAGCATCAGGAGTCTCCTTACTCCATTGTGCAGTTGAAAGATCATTGTGAGCATTTGTCTGGGACCTAGTGATAGCAGTGACCTGGATTTCCTCCAACAGGGACTCTATTTCGATCCCCTTGGATGGCCCCGGTTTTGGCCAGCTGATCAGCTAAGTCATTTCCAGTTCTGTCTGGTCCCTCTGCTTTGGAATGACCCTTGATCTTCTTCCAGTAGATGGTCGTCCCATTCGAAGTGACCAGATCATCAATGTTTTGAATTAACTTCCCATGTTTCAAGGGTTTGTTATTAGCACATAACATGCCTCTGGTTTTCCAATTAACCAGGTGCTCCACAAACCTGTTCCATACATAATCCGAATCTGTGATTATGACCAGTTCGTGGAGTTGATGTTGGATGGCAGTGAGGATGGCCTGATGCACAGCCATCAATTCTGCCACCTGACTATTTCGGGGACCAATTTTGTATCCAGTGGAGGGTTCTGGGGACTCATTCACCAATGTGCTCCCTACGCCGGCCACCAGTTCTTTCTCTCCGTTGTTGTCAACATGGTAAGAGCATCCATCCACATAGACAGTGGGCATCCCCTCACACTTGTCTTCTTCAAAGACTTTGTGTGGGGAATTAAGGTATGCTTCCATGTTGTCCTTGATTTTTAGACTTTCGTCCTTGAGACAGTTTTCTCTGGCATAATCATGCAAGTCAGCCAGACCTTGCGCGAGGGGACTCTTCTTGTTTTGGCCATATCGGACCTCCACAGGAAAGCCTTGCATTGACAGAATTCAGGAAGTAATTCAGGAATTACTCACATTTCCGGCCCTGATTCTGTCACTTTGGAGGTATTGCAGAGGCTGGTGTGGAGTCTCCACTATGATGTGTTCCCACTGGATGATCGGGCGGTAATTCTTCAATGCCCACACCGTTGCCAGGAGTGCCTTCTCCCAATCGTTGAATTTTTCCTCCACAAAGGATAAAGTTTTGCTCGCATAGGAGATTACTTTATTGACCTTGTCATGCTTTTGGTATAATACTGCCGTCAAGCACGTATTAGAGAACCCTGTCTCCAGGAAGAACTCCTTGTTTCTGACAGGGTAAGCTAGGCAAGGCGCTTATGAGAGGCTTCTCTTGAGTTGTCTTACTGCCTCGGATTGTTCTGGACCCCATTCCCACTTGACCCCCCCTTCAAGAGATGAATCAGGGGACTAGTGATCTCTGCGTAGCCTTCAATGAACTTTCTGCTGTAATTAGTCAGTCCAAGGAGGCTCCTTAGTTCCCGCAGAGTTGTGGGGTCTTTCAGTTTCTGAAGTGCTTCCACTTTCTTTTCTTGGGGCCAGAGACCCTGAGGAGTAATCTCATGCCCCAAGAAATTAACACGGGTTCTACACCACTGTGCTTTCTGAAAGGAAAGTTTTGCTCCGGCGGCCCTCAACTGTGTCAGAACATAACGGAACTCCGCTATTTGTTTTTGCACAAATGAACTTTTGATGAGGACATCATCTACATAAGCCAGCTTACCCCTCGCACCCAGGTCGGGCATGGCCTTATGTAGGAAAATGTTGAATTCATTGCCGGAGTTGAGGTATCCGAAGGGAGTCCGGGTCCATGTGTACTGCTTGCCCCCAAAGGTAAAAGCCAGTTTGTATTGGTCCTCCCTACTGACAGGCACGGTCCAGTATCCATTGGTCAGGTCTATTGCAGTGAATACCTGTGGCCCCTGGATCTGGGCCAGCCCTTGGTCAATGTAAGGCAGAGGCCATCGGGAAGTATGGACCAGTTTGTTGAGCTCCCTAAGGTCGGCACAGAGTCTCCACTGGCCGTTTGGCTTCAATATTCCCAGCACCGGATTATTGAAGGTGCTGTGTACTGGACGGATTATTCCCCGGGACTCAAGGTTCTTAATTATTTCAGTAAGGGACTCCATGGGTGTGAGAGGCAAACAATATTGCTTCACAAACACTGGAGTCATGCCAGGGTCTGTGGGAATTGTTGTTGTGTGGATGTCGGTGCGACCACAGTCAGATGAGTCCACCGCAAAGAGATCTTGGAAATCCAAGAAAACTTGTTTCAGCTTTTGCTTCTGTTCCAGAGTCACACAGGCATCAGCTAGGTTGACTCTCTCTTCCACCATCTGCCTGAAGCCTGGAAAGACTTCTGGTTTACCTATCTCAGCGGCCTCCTCCAGCTGGGTCGAGATGTCCCTGGTCAGAGTGCTGATTTGGACTGGAGGCTTCAGGTGGGAAAGGCAGCCCTCATGGACCTGGGAAATCACCTCATCCCTCCTCAAGTCACAAGTCACATCTTCCTTACCATAAGGGCAAGAAGTGTACACCAGGAAGTTCCCCCCATGCCGGGTGAAAATCCTGTCTGGTGTTGTATTGTCCTCACTGTCACTGTCAAAACAGTCCTTGGGGATTGGTCCTAACAGTTCATTTCCTAAATCAATGGAGAAATGTCGGTCATCAACCGCTATTCCAATGATGATGCCTGCGGCTAGAGTAATACTCTGTAAGTCGCTGTTATCCACCTCTATTGGAATGGTGTCATGTTCTATGTTGACTAATGGTGTTGGGTTTACCCCTAACCCTTGCTGTTGGAGAGAAGCATTTAGATGAATATAAGCATCAGGGTTTTTCAATTTTTGTCCTCTTTTAACTTTCACTTCCAGGGAGAATTGTCGGGTCCTTTCTGGGATGGTGACTTCCTCTTTCAGCTGAATTTCAACTGCATAAGGTAGCAATTGAGCTGACCTAAATGATTTTTCTTGATCATCAAAGCCCATGGGATTATCCGCTAATCGGGACCAAGCTTTGAAGTTTATTAGGTCCAAACTAATGGCGAAGCGATTGAGAATGTCACTGCCTAAGTAAAAGGTGGCATTGACGTCTCGCACGACCCAACAATTATGGACTATGCTCTTGTTACCAATGGAGATTTTGAGCATACACCTGCTTGGCAGGAGATGTTTGGAATTAGGTACTTCCAGGTCCATTTCCCATTTGTCCATCACTTTGAATTCGGGAATGGATGGATCTTTTGGGAGTTGGCGGAACATGGCTTCGCTGATGAAGCTCTTACCGTTGTTCACACACCGAGCGAGAACAGAGTCATTCCCATCATTTAACTGAACAGGGATGAACAACTGCTCTACAATTAGCTGAATATCAGCAAGGCTCTGAGCTGATTTCACATCTTTCTGGACTATAGGAGTGGGAGTGTCTGATTGTGGATTGGTAAAGAATTTCAGAGTATTTCCTTCCAGTGTGGAATACCACCTTAAACTGGAAGGAAGGTTGATTTCCAGAAATAGAGAGGACCCCCCATCACCAGTCTGTTGTCCTACTGCTATTACTGTCACATCTGGAATTTGGTTGTTCTGGAAGTGAAATTCTACTTGGTCAGATTTGTGTTCATTCATGTGGCACGTGTCGTTTAAACTAACATGGCTGACACTCTGATTTAATTTTATTGGTCTGCTCGTCTGGGTCCAGAGGACCTTGTTTACACAATCTATTAGGGGTGACAACCTTCTCAGGAGGTCATTCCCTAGTAAAAAAGGGGTGCCCTCTGGAGTCACTACTATGACCGGGTGTTTCACCTTGTGTCGCCCAATTTTGATGTCCAAATCTGCAGTCCCCTCGACAGGAATTTCCTTCCCGTCAAAGTTCTGCAGTTGTCCAGGAAGAGAGGTGAGAGGAATTCGGTAATTCTCCCCCCTTCCTGCATTTAGTTCATCAAAGGGCCTTTTGGACAGAAGGGTAGCTTGGGATCCAGTGTCCACCAGTGCCAAAATTGTACCCTGCCCCTGTACTTGTACCGGGGCATAGTATCTCCCCTCCTTCTCCTCAAGGGGGCACAGATAATGCACATTTTTGGACAACTGGTGGGCTAATTTTCTGGTTTTGGACATGGCGAGAGACGAGATTTGGGCAGAATTCTGTGGAGAGCCTGGGGAATCTGAAAGAACAATTTGGCAACTGGAAATGGTTTCGGGTTCTGGGCCGCCCCCCCTTTTTGGAGGCAGTCATCAGGATGGGTTTGACCCATGGGATTTTGGTATTGTTGGTTCTGGGATAGAATGATGGGCGGCGATAGCTCAATCCCCACATCTACCCAGTCTGTTGATTCGGTTTTAGGTTCCCCTGGTTCCGGTTCTGGGCCGCCCCCGCCTTTTTGGAGGCAGTCACCAGGATGGGTTTGAACCAGGGAAGTTTGGTGTTGTTGGTTCTGGGATAGGATGATGGGCTGCGACAGCTCAATCCCCACATCTACCCAGTCTGGGTTGAAATCCCTTGGGACCCATTTTTCCTTGGGAGGAGTTCCCCCATCTTGGAAAGAGAAGATCCTTTTCCCAGGATCCTCTTGGGATCCCTCTCCCTCAAATTGGAAGACCTGTACCTCCTCCACAAAGTGGGTCTGTTTGGGTACTTTGTTTCTCCTACCCCCTCTCTGCTCCTTGGGTGGCAGACTTTCAGGGGTAGGAGATTTTGTTTCCGGTTCCTGGGTTTCCAGGGGCTGTTTACCAGTTGGGAAGGAAGCTTCCTCCAAGGCTTTACACCCCCCTTCCCCTTGTGCCTCCTCCCTGGGAACCAGTGGGTTATCGGGGTGCTGCCCCCGTCATTGTTCTGGATCACCAGGTCCAGAGTTTGGGGCATTCTGCGGTGGCATGCTCATCGGAGGGTTCTGTTGAGCCCTCAGTATGTGACCCAGATCCCGTGCCATATTTTGTACCTGGCGCTCAAGTTGTGCAACCCGCTCAGGCTGATACGGGGCTCTATTTTCTCCCCTGGGCTGATCCCGGGAAGGGTAGCTATCCCTTCTCTGGTCATACCCCGGATTGGGAAGATTTGGGTACCCCTCCACCCTTGGCCTCCCCTCTCCCGGATTAGGTTGTCTGGGCTCAGGGAATTGGGGAAAGAAGGATGGATGGTTTTGGGGTTGGAAATTGGGTGGATACCTGGGGAAAAAGGTCTGCCTAGGATTTGGTGAATTTCTGCCCTCCTGGGGGAAGTTAGGAGGGAAGTTCCCCGGGTTAGGCGCTTGGCTGGATTCCCCCCCTTGGGCTGGAGGAGTCCACACATAACCCAGGATGGGTCGGTTTCCCTTGTAGCGGGGACTTACATAATCAGCGGAGTGAGGGACCCCATTTGTGGGACTACCTCCTCGACTCCCTGTGGCCTGAGGGCCTTCTGGGCTGTGAAATATTTGGCGTAGGCAGGTTTTTAGGCCCCCCCATCTCCATATCTAAAACCGGGGCAACCTTTACCTCCACCACCTTGGCAGCAGCAGGGGTGCTGTTGGTTTTGGGGTTTTTCTGCGCATTACTTTTATTTTCTATGGGCTTCTGCACCTCATAGACTCGGGTGGCTTGCTCAATGACCCAGTCTAAAGATCTTTTCTCGTGAAAATCTCTCACGAGCCGGGTCATTTTGTACTTGGGAAGTGCATGGAAAAATGTGTTGATGAATTCTCTGCTGTCCGTGCGCACCCTTCTGGTGGTCTGCGCAAAGGCAGCATTCAATTCTTGCACAAATTCTTGTGGGGTCTGATCCTCCCCACATTGCAATTTGTAGGCTGCCTTGCGAGCCTCTTGGGGATTTCTATGTACAGAAAAATGTTTCAAGATGGCCGCCCTGTATGTGGACCATCTTGAATGGTTTTGGTCCTCCAGCCCCACAAAGAAACTGCAGTATTCAGGGGAGAATGTCCATTTGACGTACTGGATGCAGCTACTGCTGTCCTTCAAATGGAAAGTCTCCATCATTTGCTCATAGAGCTCCAAGTGTTCCCAAACAGAATACTTGGCGTTCTTATGATAAGGCGTGATGACACTCCTGATTGCCTTAATCTGTTTTAAGGGGTTCTTAAGCAAGGCCCTTTTCACCTTATTGGCCTTTTTGGTTTGGGTAACCCTGGTCCATTCATCCTCTGATTCGGAAGCACTGCTCCCCGAGGTGCGCATCTGATCTTCCAGGTTTTCGTGGATTCTGCGAGCCTGGGAATAGCTGGCAGAATGTGAGGACCTGGTCTCGTGTGTCCTGTGACGCTCAGAGGAGTCTTCAGATCCCTCCTTGCTACCAGAATTTGATGGGGACCCCCCCACTGACCTAACTGGGCAGAGGTTTTCAGGATGCCCTTAGTGGGTCTACTCTCCTGGGGTTCCCCACTAAATTGCACTGTACTTAGGTGCCCATACCCGGATGCCCGCCCATCCATTCCTGGGTGGTACTGGCCTATGAGCCCCATCCTTTTGGCTGGATAGTAATCTGCCATTCCCGTGGCCCTGTGCTCATGCGCGCCAGGGAACATGGGGGTGGCAGAGTCCAGGGACTGAGATAGACGAAGGCCTCTGGTACTAGGGCTTCTGAGGTTATGCTCAGGTGTTTCCCTTTCCCAGCGAACTTTATCTCTGTCAGCCCCTGCTCCCTGTTGCAATGCAAGAGCCTGCACTTTCAGTTCCTCAGTTAAGGCCTTACTAGACTCTATCAGTCTCTCCTGCATGGCTACCTGTTACTGGAGCCTATCATTGTGCTGGCAGAGAGCCTCATTTTCTCTCTGTGCCTCCTGATTGGTCCTGGAGTACTGGGCCAGTCTCTGCTGCAGGAGGGTTACCTCTTGAGTCCCATCCCTACTGGCCTGCTCCTTTCTTGCCAGAGCCTCCTCCACCCTCCTGGTGTGACCTAGCAAGACCTGATGCTCTTTTTGGAGGTCACCCAGCCCCTGGAGGGCCAAGTGATTTTCTTCAATTTTTCTTTTTAAATGGCAGACTTCCTGGCCTAAGGTATCCCTTTCCTGACCAAGAGCCTGCATTTGTGACGCCAGGTCATCCCTCTGCCTTTTCAAGGCACCAGCTTTCTGGCGTTCTTGATCAAACTCTGCCTGGGTATCCAGGTCTTTCAAAATCAATTTATTGCTTTCCTCTTTCTCTCTGTCTAGTTGGGTTTGCAGGGTGGCTACCTGGTCTGTGCATGCCCTGTTGAAATTGATCTGTTGCTCCAGCTTTTTCTGGCACTGCAGTAAGGAGTCTAAACTGTCTTGGTATTCCTTCTGCAAAGCCAGGATTCTGGTATCCTGGTCAGCCTTTTCCTGTTGCAGGATATCCATATCCTCCTTCATTTTAACGATGTATTGTCTACTCTCGTTTTCTGACTTCTGGCTTCTGTGCAGCCTCTGCTCAGAAGAGACCAGGTCAGATTGGGCCTTTTCTAACGCCATCTGTTGCCTATTTGCCAGATCTTGGCCTTCAGCACATTTGTCCTGCATGGCTCCCATATATAGATACAAATATGCCGCTATCCTGGCAATCCTATTGTGTTCATTGTATTAGATAGTTCACTCAGGGCCACATGTAAGGGACCCTGATCCCTCCACATATCTGACCCAGTTGTAGTGACCTGTTGTGTGATCGCCTGCAACCATGCATTTTGGTCCTGTTCAGACCATTCACCTCTCACAAACAGTTTATGTAAGAGGTGCTCCCTAGCTATCTTCATATCTACCAAGGTCGTCATTCTGGAACTTGATTTCCTTCCTGACTTACAGAAGTTTGTATTTTATTTTGCAAAACAGACCGTTTCCTTAGAGCGTTCCTTTGAGGAGTGCTTTACAGCGTAACACAGCGTGGTGATCTAACCGGATATGTATCCTGTCAGCTGGCACACTGTATTAATCTGCACAAGTGATAGATCTAATCCAGAATCCCCGGCTACGAGCCCCCACTTTGTAAGCGGATTCAATTCAACACTACAGCTAAGTCAATGCCTAGTCTGGGATGCTGAGGGAAACCCTTATTGATATCTTTTTATGTCCAGTTTGTTTACTCTGGATGACAACCCTTGTATCACACCCCTCTCTTAGAATCCCCCTGACCCCACTGAGCCAAGAAGTAGGTTGGTTTTGCAAATTAAAAGGTTTATTTGAAAATTAAACAATATATATCTATCACAAGCTTATAGTAAATTAATATTTGATAGCACACTTGTGAAGATGATAGTGATCAACAATGGATAATGTTACAGTGGTACACTCTTTTGATGGCTTGGAAGTGATATAGAGAGGATAAAGTAGCTGAGAATGCTTTTATGGCTTCAAGGACAATGCAATGATGAATGAAAATGCTGTACAGAAAATAAACTTGATATGACTTCAACAAAAGACAATGTAATCGCTTTTCTTTGACAATTCACCCCCCCCCTCCGCACCCCTCTATGCGAGGAAAAGAGATGGGAGGAAAGCACACAGTTCTTAGGAATGCAATCAAATATAATTCAGTTCCACCCTAGCAAGCTTAGAGGAAAACAGGTAGGAGTTTTAAACACAGGCAATATACTTTGATGTGGTTGCAACTAAGTGAAAAATATGCTAAAAAGGCTTTAAATTCCCTATAGGAGGTTCACAGTGAGTGAGAGATACTTAAATTAAGTCAGGATCACTTTAGCAATGCTCTATGAATGATTGTCAGGTTACACACGAATTTCAGCAAGGAAAGCAAGGACAAATATTTTTACACGTGGTTGAAATTAAGCAAAATGTCAAATCGCGGCAAATTTAGTCACGTGCGTCGAGCGCAGTTACGGAGGCACTATAAGAAGTAGGGAGTCGGTTCTAGGCTCGTTGTTTGGAAAGATTAGAATCTTAGCTTAAAGATGACAGTTAAAACTCGCTTCTAGCACAAACGGTTCCGGAGATACGGCCAATTTAGTAAAGGTAGTTTTTCGGATTTGAAATTTTAAAGCTCAGAATGACAGATGACAGTTTTAGTTTTAAAGATGACAGAATGACACAAATTTAGGAGGCAGTTCTAATAGGCTAAAATAGTTTGGATTAGATTATTTTAAACTAAGAGATTGGTTTTGGCACAGTGCTAGCTGGGTACTCACACTAGATTTTGGACAGGAATGCGACTTTGTCACCGATCGGGTCAGGATTGGCTGGACTTCTTCTAGCGGTTCTTCACAGCGATCTGGTCTCTGGGTCTCTGGTTCTGTTATCGGTTCTGCTAGCGGTTCCGGTTACAGCACTGCTTTCTGGATACTGCTACAGGTTCTTGCAAAAGTTCTTGGCAAAGATTTCAAACAGCTCGCCCGGCTGTTGAATAGTTTGGTTGGTTTTGAGGCCTGCGGAAGAGGATTCAGCTTGTGAATTCAGGCCTCTCTGCTACAAATTCTGCAGTTAATTTCTGGTCTCTGGAGATTGATGGATTGAAGTCTGGATCTCTGGATGTGAAGCGTGAAGTGTCCCGGCAAAACGTCCCGCAAGAAAGTGGAAAGTGAATCTCTCTCTACCTGGGTTTCAATGTTCCTTTTATGTGTTTTGAAAATGGGTGTGTGCCTGGGCCTAGCTAAGCCTGCCCCTCTCACTTATCATTGGCCAAGCTTTCCTCTCTCCCTTGATTGGGGGAAAGAATTGGAGTGTCAGAGTGATGCTGTAGGTTTTATGGTCAGAGGATCTTCCCCTTGTAAACTTGCACACAAATCTATTTCTGACCCAAATACATATTTAGCTCTGTACCATTTTTCGAATATTATAGGTCCAGTTAACATATTTTCTGTAGCACCAAACCATCCGATCCCTGTCTTTGTACGATGTCGTATCCACTTATGACAGAATTCTCACCTTTTCATCCAGATAACGACCTCTAAACCTTTCCAGATTTTACACAAATGTGCACCAGGGATATGGGTTACAGATGATAAAGTGTCAGATTTTTAACATGCATACATTTGGAGTAACAACCTTTTTTTCCGCTACTATCCCCAAGAAGATACCACAGGGTCCTAACACCTCTCAAAATGTGCACAGAAAAATCACAAAAATGATGATGTTATTTATATAATTTTGACAAGTCTGCACTGTGAATTATCCATCTTTTAAAAATCATGCTCTGGCCCCAAAGGGGTGTGGTTTTCCAAAGCACATGGTGGAATTTCTGGTTTATCTACTTCCCCCAAGCACAGCTTGCCCTCACAGGCACTGCCCCTCCCAGTTTCTCTCAAGAGGAAGCCATTTTACGACCCCCCCAATATAACATTTGCCTGAGGTCAGAGACAGTGCTTTGTTTAGTTTCCTTTAGTCCCCAGGTGACACTCCCCTAATTCAATCAGAGAGGTGTCATCTCCTTTTGGCAGGGGCAGCAGAATGCAGCCAGGCCTGGGAAGAGTTGTTGAGCCAGTTCAACTCCTGTCGGGGGTAGTTGTCAGGCAGAATTCTATCTTCTTTAAGCCCGGATTCAGCTTAATGTCATGGTGGTTACCAGTTTTCTACAATCAAATCCAACTTACAATGTTTACATATGCAGCTAGAATGCTGATTCTAAGTTCAAAACTATGACATTTAACAGTTGCAACCTATGTTACACTCAAAATTAGGTCACTCATTTATTTTAAACATTTCGATTTTAGTGGCTTTAAACCCAAATTCACTTAAGCTGCTGACATCCCCAGCTATTTTTTATATATACATTAAATAATTACTTCCATAAAGTCATTTCAGAATATAGTTTTACATTGTATCCACCTCTTAGCAAGTCTTTCCTTGGCCTGTTGTGGGTTCATTTGTTCAGTTTTACACAAAAGTCTGGTGGTTTTAAAACGCGGCTTTCTGATAGTGGTGAACACCAGTATTGCATCCATTTTTGACATTAAGAAAATGAATTCCCCACAGTTCTGGGTTGCTTTTGGCAATCAGCATTGCCATTCCCAATGGTTTCAGGCTACTGTGTGTGTAGCCCAATGGTGATTTTAGGCAGTGCCCTCCTGTGCTCACAACATAGGCAAAAATGGGTGGAAGCCTATTCTTCATGTTTTCCCTGTGCACTCTCTGGGGAGTTCTGGCCATCATGATGTTTTCAATGCCAGCAATGCACAGTTTTATGGTAGGGCTTGGATGCATGGGTAAAAACATCCCACAAGCCCCCCCTCTTGCGATGGCCATTCTGATCTTTCACTAATGGAACTCGCAAGATCTGGGATGTTCGCCTCATCTTCTTCCAATTCTGTAGATGGCACAGTTCAGCATCTTTTCCTCCCTCCAGTTGGATTGATCGGTTCTCCTCGCCTGTCCTGATGGGAATATTGGGCTGTACCCCGGGCCCCTCAGATCTTCGCTCCCGGTCCCCAGGTCTCCTTCCGTGGTCAGTCTCTGGGTTTTCTCTGTCCTAGGATGACAAAGCAAAAGCGGCAATACCAATTCGTAGACATTTCTCCACCACTATTAATGGTGTGGTGACCATATACATTTTATACATCCGAATACATTTTGCAATCTGATTTTAAAACAAGATATAACAGGGAACATTTGCATGACGTTACTATATTTTTGATGTGTGGGATATTTTAGGATGGGAACTGAATTAATCTGGAGCGGTCCCCTCTGGTATTGCAGAGGACTCCTCCAGTTGCTGCAGAGTGTGCCTGGGATGGCAACACTTTAGCTGATTTATATCTACCCACTTGTCTTCCCCTTCCACCAGACTACCTTTGGGGATGCAGATCTTATACACTACTGGGGAGACCTTGTCTATAATTTCAAACGGTCCCCTCCATGTAGGCCAAATGTTTGCTGTTTGGCCTGGTTCCTTTGGAAATTGTATAGATAGACCCGGTCTCCCACAGTATATTCGTTCCTGGTGGTCTTCAGGTCGTAGTGGGTTTTCATGCTATCAGCTGATCTTTCTAAATTCCGCTGAGCATAGGCAAAAGCATGCTGAAGGTGTTTCCTTAAATTCTCCACATACTCATGAGTTGTGGAGGCATTTATCAGTGTCTGCTCTTGGGTCCTGTAGAGCAAATGCTGGGGAAGCGCCATCTTACGTCTGGTCATCAACTCAAATGGTGACATTTTAGTTGCAGATGAAGGGGTAGATCTGATGGCCATTAGGACCAGAGGTAATCGGATATCCCAACTTGGCCCAGAATCTGCCACAAACCTTTTTAAGATGCTCACAATGGTTCGGTTGTAGCGTTCTACTGCCCCAGAAGAAGCTGGCCGGTAAGCAATATGTAACTTCCTTTTGACCCCCAGTATCTCCCACATCTTTGTCATTACTTCACTGGTGAAGTGGCTACCCCTGTCTGACTCAAACCTTTGAGGTAGACCAAAACGGGAAAAGATGTGGTTAATCATCAGGGCAGCTGCTGTTTCTGCCTTGCAGTTTGGGGCCGGGAGACATTCCACCCACTTGGTAAACAAGCATGTAACGGTCAACATGTACTTGTTTCCCCTAGACGAGCGAATTACAGGGCCTACGAAGTCGATTTGCAAATCTGACCATGGCAGTGTCATCCACCTCTTTTGGAGAGGCGCCGAATGTGTGAGGGATGTTGGCTGAAATTGTGCACACACAAGACACCCCTTCAAGTATTGATCGAGGTCCTGCCCCATGTGTGGCCAGTATGCAACCTATCTTAAGATTTCAAGTGTTGTATGAAACCCCCTATGACCGGCAGTGGCCGCATCATGGGCGTGACTTAACATCAGGCTTCGGAATGAGGTAGGGACCACCCACTGATCATGGCCAGCTTGGGATTTCCTTACCAACAAACCGTCTTTGATTCGGAACCTTTTTGGACATTTCATCAACACTCTTCGGTCCTCTTTCCCAATGTAATCGGTATCCGTCAGGGGAAAGTTCTCAGGGTCCTCAATGTGTTGGTAATTATTGATCCCCTTTCTGAGCTGTAATCAAATCAGCATCAGGAGTCTCCTTACTCCATTGTGCAGTTGAAAGATCATTGTGAGCATTTGTCTGGGACCTAGTGATAGCAGTGACCTGGATTTCCTCCAACAGGGACTCTATTTCGATCCCCTTGGATGGCCCCGGTTTTGGCCAGCTGATCAGCTAAGTCATTTCCAGTTCTGTCTGGTCCCTCTGCTTTGGAATGACCCTTGATCTTCTTCCAGTAGATGGTCGTCCCATTCGAAGTGACCAGATCATCAATGTTTTGAATTAACTTCCCATGTTTCAAGGGTTTGTTATTAGCACATAACATGCCTCTGGTTTTCCAATTAACCAGGTGCTCCACAAACCTGTTCCATACATAATCCGAATCTGTGATTATGACCAGTTCGTGGAGTTGATGTTGGATGGCAGTGAGGATGGCCTGATGCACAGCCATCAATTCTGCCACCTGACTATTTCGGGGACCAATTTTGTATCCAGTGGAGGGTTCTGGGGACTCATTCACCAATGTGCTCCCTACGCCGGCCACCAGTTCTTTCTCTCCGTTGTTGTCAACATGGTAAGAGCATCCATCCACATAGACAGTGGGCATCCCCTCACACTTGTCTTCTTCAAAGACTTTGTGTGGGGAATTAAGGTATGCTTCCATGTTGTCCTTGATTTTTAGACTTTCGTCCTTGAGACAGTTTTCTCTGGCATAATCATGCAAGTCAGCCAGACCTTGCGCGAGGGGACTCTTCTTGTTTTGGCCATATCGGACCTCCACAGGAAAGCCTTGCATTGACAGAATTCAGGAAGTAATTCAGGAATTACTCACATTTCCGGCCCGGATTCTGTCACTTTGGAGGTATTGCAGAGGCTGGTGTGGAGTCTCCACTATGATGTGTTCCCACTGGATGATCGGGCGGTAATTCTTCAATGCCCACACCGTTGCCAGGAGTGCCTTCTCACAATCGTTGAATTTTTCCTCCACAAAGGATAAAGTTTTGCTCGCATAGGAGATTACTTTATTGACCTTGTCATGCTTTTGGTATAATACTGCCGTCAAGCACGTATTAGAGAACCCTGTCTCCAGGAAGAACTCCTTGTTTCTGACAGGGTAAGCTAGGCAAGGCGCTTATGAGAGGCTTCTCTTGAGTTGTCTTACTGCCTCGGATTGTTCTGGACCCCATTCCCACTTGACCCCCCCTTCAAGAGATGAATCAGGGGACTAGTGATCTCTGCGTAGCCTTCAATGAACTTTCTGCTGTAATTAGTCAGTCCAAGGAGGCTCCTTAGTTCCCGCAGAGTTGTGGGGTCTTTCAGTTTCTGAAGTGCTTCCACTTTCTTTTCTTGGGGCCAGAGACCCTGAGGAGTAATCTCATGCCCCAAGAAATTAACACGGGTTCTACACCACTGTGCTTTCTGAAAGGAAAGTTTTGCTCCGGCGGCCCTCAACTGTGTCAGAACATAACGGAACTCCGCTATTTGTTTTTGCACAAATGAACTTTTGATGAGGACATCATCTACATAAGCCAGCTTACCCCTCGCACCCAGGTCGGGCATGGCCTTATGTAGGAAAATGTTGAATTCATTGCCGGAGTTGAGGTATCCGAAGGGAGTCCGGGTCCATGTGTACTGCTTGCCCCCAAAGGTAAAAGCCAGTTTGTATTGGTCCTCCCTACTGACAGGCACGGTCCAGTATCCATTGGTCAGGTCTATTGCAGTGAATACCTGTGGCCCCTGGATCTGGGCCAGCCCTTGGTCAATGTAAGGCAGAGGCCATCGGGAAGTATGGACCAGTTTGTTGAGCTCCCTAAGGTCGGCACAGAGTCTCCACTGGCCGTTTGGCTTCAATATTCCCTGCACCGGATTATTGAAGGTGCTGTGTACTGGACGGATTATTCCCCGGGACTCAAGGTTCTTAATTATTTCAGTAAGGGACTCCATGGGTGTGAGAGGCAAACAATATTGCTTCACAAACACTGGAGTCATGCCAGGGTCTGTGGGAATTGTTGTTGTGTGGATGTCGGTGCGACCACAGTCAGATGAGTCCACCGCAAAGAGATCTTGGAAATCCAAGAAAACTTGTTTCAGCTTTTGCTTCTGTTCCAGAGTCACACAGGCATCAGCTAGGTTGACTCTCTCTTCCACCATCTGCCTGAAGCCTGGAAAGACTTCTGGTTTACCTATCTCAGCGGCCTCCTCCAGCTGGGTCGAGATGTCCCTGGTCAGAGTGCTGATTTGGACTGGAGGCTTCAGGTGGGAAAGGCAGCCCTCATGGACCTGGGAAATCACCTCATCCCTCCTCAAGTCACAAGTCACATCTTCCTTACCATAAGGGCAAGAAGTGTACACCAGGAAGTTCCCCCCATGCCGGGTGAAAATCCTGTCTGGTGTTGTATTGTCCTCACTGTCACTGTCAAAACAGTCCTTGGGGATTGGTCCTAACAGTTCATTTCCTAAATCAATGGAGAAATGTCGGTCATCAACCGCTATTCCAATGATGATGCCTGCGGCTAGAGTAATACTCTGTAAGTCACTGTTATCCACCTCTATTGGAATGGTGTCATGTTCTATGTTGACTAATGGTGTTGGGTTTACCCCTAACCCTTGCTGTTGGAGAGAAGCATTTAGATGAATATAAGCATCAGGGTTTTTCAATTTTTGTCCTCTTTTAACTTTCACTTCCAGGGAGAATTGTCGGGTCCTTTCTGGGATGGTGACTTCCTCTTTCAGCTGAATTTCAACTGCATAAGGTAGCAATTGAGCTGACCTAAATGATTTTTCTTGATCATCAAAGCCCATGGGATTATCCGCTAATCGGGACCAAGCTTTGAAGTTTATTAGGTCCAAACTAATGGCGAAGCGATTGAGAATGTCACTGCCTAAGTAAAAGGTGGCATTGACGTCTCGCACGACCCAACAATTATGGACTATGCTCTTGTTACCAATGGAGATTTTGAGCATACACCTGCTTGGCAGGAGATGTTTGGAATTAGGTACTTCCAGGTCCATTTCCCATTTGTCCATCACTTTGAATTCGGGAATGGATGGATCTTTTGGGAGTTGGCGGAACATGGCTTCGCTGATGAAGCTCTTACCGTTGTTCACACACCGAGCGAGAACAGAGTCATTCCCATCATTTAACTGAACAGGGATGAACAACTGCTCTACAATTAGCTGAATATCAGCAAGGCTCTGAGCTGATTTCACATCTTTCTGGACTATAGGAGTGAGAGTGTCTGATTGTGGATTGGTAAAGAATTTCAGAGTATTTCCTTCCAGTGTGGAATACCACCTTAAACTGGAAGGAAGGTTGATTTCCAGAAATAGAGAGGACCCCCCCATCACCAGTCTGTTGTCCTACTGCTATTACTGTCACATCTGGAATTTGGTTGTTCTGGAAGTGAAATTCTACTTGGTCAGATTTGTGTTCATTCATGTGGCACGTGCCGTTTAAACTAACATGGCTGACACTCTGATTTAATTTTATTGGTCTGCTCGTCTGGGTCCAGAGGACCTTGTTTACACAATCTATTAGGGGTGACAACCTTCTCAGGAGGTCATTCCCTAGTAAAAAAGGGGTGCCCTCTGGAGTCACTACTATGACCGGGTGTTTCACCTTGTGTCGCCCAATTTTGATGTCCAAATCTGCAGTCCCCTCGACAGGAATTTCCTTCCCGTCAAAGTTCTGCAGTTGTCCAGGAAGAGAGGTGAGAGGAATTCGGTAATTCTCCCCCCTTCCTGCATTTAGTTCATCAAAGGGCCTTTTGGACAGAAGGGTAGCTTGGGATCCAGTGTCCACCAGTGCCAAAATTGTACCCTGCCCCTGTACTTGTACCGGGGCATAGTATCTCCCCTCCTTCTCCTCAAGGGGGCACAGATAATGCACATTTTTGGACAACTGGTGGGCTAATTTTCTGGTTTTGGACATGGCGAGAGACGAGATTTGGGCAGAATTCTGTGGAGAGCCTGGGGAATCTGAAAGAACAATTTGGCAACTGGAAATGGTTTCGGGTTCTGGGCCGCCCCCCCTTTTTGGAGGCAGTCATCAGGATGGGTTTGACCCATGGGATTTTGGTATTGTTGGTTCTGGGATAGAATGATGGGCGGCGATAGCTCAATCCCCACATCTACCCAGTCTGTTGATTCGGTTTTAGGTTCCCCTGGTTCCGGTTCTGGGCCGCCCCCGCCTTTTTGGAGGCAGTCACCAGGATGGGTTTGAACCAGGGAAGTTTGGTGTTGTTGGTTCTGGGATAGGATGATGGGCTGCGACAGCTCAATCCCCACATCTACCCAGTCTGGGTTGAAATCCCTTGGGACCCATTTTTCCTTGGGAGGAGTTCCCCCATCTTGGAAAGAGAAGATCCTTTTCCCAGGATCCTCTTGGGATCCCTCTCCCTCAAATTGGAAGACCTGTACCTCCTCCACAAAGTGGGTCTGTTTGGGTACTTTGTTTCTCCTACCCCCTCTCTGCTCCTTGGGTGGCAGACTTTCAGGGGTAGGAGATTTTGTTTCCGGTTCCTGGGTTTCCAGGGGCTGTTTACCAGTTGGGAAGGAAGCTTCCTCCAAGGCTTTACACCCCCCTTCCCCTTGTGCCTCCTCCCTG
The DNA here is from genome assembly GCF_040938575.1 of Ambystoma mexicanum. Lineage (NCBI taxonomy): Eukaryota > Metazoa > Chordata > Amphibia > Caudata > Ambystomatidae > Ambystoma > Ambystoma mexicanum. Next base: position 441,195,244 of record NC_090932.1, on the reverse strand, counting down.
GGAACCAGTGGGTTATCGGGGTGCTGCCCCCGTCATTGTTCTGGATCACCAGGTCCAGAGTTTGGGGCATTCTGCGGTGGCATGCTCATCGGAGGGTTCTGTTGAGCCCTCAGTATGTGACCCAGATCCCGTGCCATATTTTGTACCTGGCGCTCAAGTTGTGCAACCCGCTCAGGCTGATACGGGGCTCTATTTTCTCCCCTGGGCTGATCCCGGGAAGGGTAGCTATCCCTTCTCTGGTCATACCCCGGATTGGGAAGATTTGGGTACCCCTCCACCCTTGGCCTCCCCTCTCCCGGATTAGGTTGTCTGGGCTCAGGGAATTGGGGAAAGAAGGATGGATGGTTTTGGGGTTGGAAATTGGGTGGATACCTGGGGAAAAAGGTCTGCCTAGGATTTGGTGAATTTCTGCCCTCCTGGGGGAAGTTAGGAGGGAAGTTCCCCGGGTTAGGCGCTTGGCTGGATTCCCCCCCTTGGGCTGGAGGAGTCCACACATAACCCAGGATGGGTCGGTTTCCCTTGTAGCGGGGACTTACATAATCAGCGGAGTGAGGGACCCCATTTGTGGGACTACCTCCTCGACTCCCTGTCTGTGACTGGCCTGAGGGCCTTCTGGGCTGTGAAATATTTGGCGTAGGCAGGTTTTTAGGCCCCCCCATCTCCATATCTAAAACCGGGGCAACCTTTACCTCCACCACCTTGGCAGCAGCAGGGGTGCTGTTGGTTTTGGGGTTTTTCTGCGCATTACTTTTATTTTCTATGGGCTTCTGCACCTCATAGACTCGGGTGGCTTGCTCAATGACCCAGTCTAAAGATCTTTTCTCGTGAAAATCTCTCACGAGCCGGGTCATTTTGTACTTGGGAAGTGCATGGAAAAATGTGTTGATGAATTCTCTGCTGTCCGTGCGCACCCTTCTGGTGGTCTGCGCAAAGGCAGCATTCAATTCTTGCACAAATTCTTGTGGGGTCTGATCCTCCCCACATTGCAATTTGTAGGCTGCCTTGCGAGCCTCTTGGGGATTTCTATGTACAGAAAAATGTTTCAAGATGGCCGCCCTGTATGTGGACCATCTTGAATGGTTTTGGTCCTCCAGCCCCACAAAGAAACTGGAGTATTCAGGGGAGAATGTCCATTTGACGTACTGGATGCAGCTACTGCTGTCCTTCAAATGGAAAGTCTCCATCATTTGCTCATAGAGCTCCAAGTGTTCCCAAACAGAATACTTGGCGTTCTTATGATAAGGCGTGATGACACTCCTGATTGCCTTAATCTGTTTTAAGGGGTTCTTAAGCAAGGCCCTTTTCACCTTATTGGCCTTTTTGGTTTGGGTAACCCTGGTCCATTCATCCTCTGATTCGGAAGCACTGCTCCCCGAGGTGCGCATCTGATCTTCCAGGTTTTCGTGGATTCTGCGAGCCTGGGAATAGCTGGCAGAATGTGAGGACCTGGTCTCGTGTGTCCTGTGACGCTCAGAGGAGTCTTCAGATCCCTCCTTGCTACCAGAATTTGATGGGGACCCCCCCACTGACCTAACTGGGCAGAGGTTTTCAGGATGCCCTTAGTGGGTCTACTCTCCTGGGGTTCCCCACTAAATTGCACTGTACTTAGGTGCCCATACCCGGATGCCCGCCCATCCATTCCTGGGTGGTACTGGCCTATGAGCCCCATCCTTTTGGCTGGATAGTAATCTGCCATTCCCGTGGCCCTGTGCTCATGCGCGCCAGGGAACATGGGGGTGGCAGAGTCCAGGGACTGAGATAGACGAAGGCCTCTGGTACTAGGGCTTCTGAGGTTATGCTCAGGTGTTTCCCTTTCCCAGCGAACTTTATCTCTGTCAGCCCCTGCTCCCTGTTGCAATGCAAGAGCCTGCACTTTCAGTTCCTCAGTTAAGGCCTTACTAGACTCTATCAGTCTCTCCTGCATGGCTACCTGTTACTGGAGCCTATCATTGTGCTGGCAGAGAGCCTCATTTTCTCTCTGTGCCTCCTGATTGGTCCTGGAGTACTGGGCCAGTCTCTGCTGCAGGAGGGTTACCTCTTGAGTCCCATCCCTACTGGCCTGCTCCTTTCTTGCCAGAGCCTCCTCCACCCTCCTGGTGTGACCTAGCAAGACCTGATGCTCTTTTTGGAGGTCACCCAGCCCCTGGAGGGCCAAGTGATTTTCTTCAATTTTTCTTTTTAAATGGCAGACTTCCTGGCCTAAGGTATCCCTTTCCTGACCAAGAGCCTGCATTTGTGACGCCAGGTCATCCCTCTGCCTTTTCAAGGCACCAGCTTTCTGGCGTTCTTGATCAAACTCTGCCTGGGTATCCAGGTCTTTCAAAATCAATTTATTGCTTTCCTCTTTCTCTCTGTCTAGTTGGGTTTGCAGGGTGGCTACCTGGTCTGTGCATGCCCTGTTGAAATTGATCTGTTGCTCCAGCTTTTTCTGGCACTGCAGTAAGGAGTCTAAACTGTCTTGGTATTCCTTCTGAAAAAGCCAGGATTCTGGTATCCTGGTCAGCCTTTTCCTGTTGCAGGATATCCATATCCTCCTTCATTTTAACAATGTATTGTCTACTCTCGTTTTCTGACTTCTGGCTTCTGTGCAGCCTCTGCTCAGAAGAGACCAGGTCAGATTGGGCCTTTTCTAACGCCATCTGTTGCCTATTTGCCAGATCTTGGCCTTCAGCACATTTGTCCTGCATGGCTCCCATATATAGATACAAATATGCCGCTATCCTGGCAATCCTATTGTGTTCATTGTATTAGATAGTTCACTCAGGGCCACATGTAAGGGACCCTGATCCCTCCACATATCTGACCCAGTTGTAGTGACCTGTTGTGTGATCGCCTGCAACCATGCATTTTGGTCCTGTTCAGACCATTCACCTCTCACAAACAGTTTATGTAAGAGGTGCTCCCTAGCTATCTTCATATCTACCAAGGTCGTCATTCTGGAACTTGATTTCCTTCCTGACTTACAGAAGTTTGTATTTTATTTTGCAAAACAGACCGTTTCCTTAGAGCGTTCCTTTGAGGAGTGCTTTACAGCGTAACACAGCGTGGTGATCTAACCGGATATGTATCCTGTCAGCTGGCACACTGTATTAATCTGCACAAGTGATAGATCTAATCCAGAATCCCCGGCTACGAGCCCCCACTTTGTAAGCGGATTCAATTCAACACTACAGCTAAGTCAATGCCTAGTCTGGGATGCTGAGGGAAACCCTTATTGATATCTTTTTATGTCCAGTTTGTTTACTCTGGATGACAACCCTTGTATCACACCCCTCTCTTAGAATCCCCCTGACCCCACTGAGCCAAGAAGTAGGTTGGTTTTGCAAATTAAAAGGTTTATTTGAAAATTAAACAATATATATCTATCACAAGCTTATAGTAAATTAATATTTGATAGCACACTTGTGAAGATGATAGTGATCAACAATGGATAATGTTACAGTGGTACACTCTTTTGATGGCTTGGAAGTGATATAGAGAGGATAAAGTAGCTGAGAATGCTTTTATGGCTTCAAGGACAATGCAATGATGAATGAAAATGCTGTACAGAAAATAAACTTGATATGACTTCAACAAAAGACAATGTAATCGCTTTTCTTTGACAATTCACCCCCCCCCTCCGCACCCCTCTATGCGAGGAAAAGAGATGGGAGGAAAGCACACAGTTCTTAGGAATGCAATCAAATATAATTCAGTTCCACCCTAGCAAGCTTAGAGGAAAACAGGTAGGAGTTTTAAACACAGGCAATATACTTTGATGTGGTTGCAACTAAGTGAAAAATATGCTAAAAAGGCTTTAAATTCCCTATAGGAGGTTCACAGTGAGTGAGAGATACTTAAATTAAGTCAGGATCACTTTAGCAATGCTCTATGAATGATTGTCAGGTTACACACGAATTTCAGCAAGGAAAGCAAGGACAAATATTTTTACACGTGGTTGAAATTAAGCAAAATGTCAAATCGCGGCAAATTTAGTCACGTGCGTCGAGCGCAGTTACGGAGGCACTATAAGAAGTAGGGAGTCGGTTCTAGGCTCGTTGTTTGGAAAGATTAGAATCTTAGCTTAAAGATGACAGTTAAAACTCGCTCCTAGCACAAACGGTTCCGGAGATACGGCCAATTTAGTAAAGGTAGTTTTTCGGATTTGAAATTTTAAAGCTCAGAATGACAGATGACAGTTTTAGTTTTAAAGATGACAGAATGACACAAATTTAGGAGGCAGTTCTAATAGGCTAAAATAGTTTGGATTAGATTATTTTAAACTAAGAGATTGGTTTTGGCACAGTGCTAGCTGGGTACTCACACTAGATTTTGGACAGGAATGCGACTTTGTCACCGATCGGGTCAGGATTGGCTGGACTTCTTCTAGCGGTTCTTCACAGCGATCTGGTCTCTGGGTCTCTGGTTCTGTTATCGGTTCTGCTAGCGGTTCCGGTTACAGCACTGCTTTCTGGATACTGCTACAGGTTCTTGCAAAAGTTCTTGGCAAAGATTTCAAACAGCTCGCCCGGCTGTTGAATAGTTTGGTTGGTTTTGAGGCCTGCGGAAGAGGATTCAGCTTGTGAATTCAGGCCTCTCTGCTACAAATTCTGCAGTTAATTTCTGGTCTCTGGAGATTGATGGATTGAAGTCTGGATCTCTGGATGTGAAGCGTGAAGTGTCCCGGCAAAACGTCCCGCAAGAAAGTGGAAAGTGAATCTCTCTCTACCTGGGTTTCAATGTTCCTTTTATGTGTTTTGAAAATGGGTGTGTGCCTGGGCCTAGCTAAGCCTGCCCCTCTCACTTATCATTGGCCAAGCTTTCCTCTCTCCCTTGATTGGGGGAAAGAATTGGAGTGTCAGAGTGATGCTGTAGGTTTTATGGTCAGAGGATCTTCCCCTTGTAAACTTGCACACAAATCTATTTCTGACCCAAATACATATTTAGCTCTGTACCATTTTTCGAATATTATAGGTCCAGTTAACATATTTTCTGTAGCACCAAACCATCCGATCCCTGTCTTTGTACGATGTCGTATCCACTTATGACAGAATTCTCACCTTTTCATCCAGATAACGACCTCTAAACCTTTCCAGATTTTACACAAATGTGCACCAGGGATATGGGTTACAGATGATAAAGTGTCAGATTTTTAACATGCATACATTTGGAGTAACAACCTTTTTTTCCGCTACTATCCCCAAGAAGATACCACAGGGTCCTAACACCTCTCAAAATGTGCACAGAAAAATCACAAAAATGATGATGTTATTTATATAATTTTGACAAGTCTGCACTGTGAATTATCCATCTTTTAAAAATCATGCTCTGGCCCCAAAGGGGTGTGGTTTTCCAAAGCACATGGTGGAATTTCTGGTTTATCTACTTCCCCCAAGCACAGCTTGCCCTCACAGGCACTGCCCCTCCCAGTTTCTCTCAAGAGGAAGCCATTTTACGACCCCCCCAATATAACATTTGCCTGAGGTCAGAGACAGTGCTTTGTTTAGTTTCCTTTAGTCCCCAGGTGCCACTCCCCTAATTCAATCAGAGAGGTGTCATCTCCTTTTGGCAGGGGCAGCAGAATGCAGCCAGGCCTGGGAAGAGTTGTTGAGCCAGTTCAACTCCTGTCGGGGGTAGTTGTCAGGCAGAATTCTATCTTCTTTAAGCCCGGATTCAGCTTAATGTCATGGTGGTTACCAGTTTTCTACAATCAAATCCAACTTACAATGTTTACATATGCAGCTAGAATGCTGATTCTAAGTTCAAAACTATGACATTTAACAGTTGCAACCTATGTTACACTCAAAATTAGGTCACTCATTTATTTTAAACATTTCGATTTTAGTGGCTTTAAACCCAAATTCACTTAAGCTGCTGACATCCCCAGCTATTTTTTATATATACATTAAATAATTACTTCCATAAAGTCATTTCAGAATATAGTTTTACATTGTATCCACCTCTTAGCAAGTCTTTCCTTGGCCTGTTGTGGGTTCATTTGTTCAGTTTTACACAAAAGTCTGGTGGTTTTAAAACGCGGCTTTCTGATAGTGGTGAACACCAGTATTGCATCCATTTTTGACATTAAGAAAATGAATTCCCCACAGTTCTGGGTTGCTTTTGGCAATCAGCATTGCCATTCCCAATGGTTTCAGGCTACTGTGTGTGTAGCCCAATGGTGATTTTAGGCAGTGCCCTCCTGTGCTCACAACATAGGCAAAAATGGGTGGAAGCCTATTCTTCATGTTTTCCCTGTGCACTCTCTGGGGAGTTCTGGCCATCATGATGTTTTCAATGCCAGCAATGCACAGTTTTATGGTAGGGCTTGGATGCATGGGTAAAAACATCCCACAAGCCCCCCCTCTTGCGATGGCCATTCTGATCTTTCACTAATGGAACTCGCAAGATCTGGGATGTTCGCCTCGTCTTCTTCCAATTCTGTAGATGGCACAGTTCAGCATCTTTTCCTCCCTCCAGTTGGATTGATCGGTTCTCCTCGCCTGTCCTGATGGGAATATTGGGCTGTACCCCGGGCCCCTCAGATCTTCGCTCCCGGTCCCCAGGTCTCCTTCCGTGGTCAGTCTCTGGGTTTTCTCTGTCCTAGGATGACAAAGCAAAAGCGGCAATACCAATTCGTAGACATTTCTCCACCACTATTAATGGTGTGGTGACCATATACATTTTATACATCCGAATACATTTTGCAATCTGATTTTAAAACAAGATATAACAGGGAACATTTGCATGACGTTACTATATTTTTGATGTGTGGGATATTTTAGGATGGGAACTGAATTAATCTGGAGCGGTCCCCTCTGGTATTGCAGAGGACTCCTCCAGTTGCTGCAGAGTGTGCCTGGGATGGCAACACTTTAGCTGATTTATATCTACCCACTTGTCTTCCCCTTCCACCAGACTACCTTTGGGGATGCAGATCTTATACACTACTGGGGAGACCTTGTCTATAATTTCAAACGGTCCCCTCCATGTAGGCCAAATGTTTGCTGTTTGGCCTGGTTCCTTTGGAAATTGTATAGATAGACCCGGTCTCCCACAGTATATTCGTTCCTGGTGGTCTTCAGGTCGTAGTGGGTTTTCATGCTATCAGCTGATCTTTCTAAATTCCGCTGAGCATAGGCAAAAGCATGCTGAAGGTGTTTCCTTAAATTCTCCACATACTCATGAGTTGTGGAGGCATTTATCAGTGTCTGCTCTTGGGTCCTGTAGAGCAAATGCTGGGGAAGCGCCATCTTACGTCCGGTCATCAACTCAAATGGTGACATTTTAGTTGCAGATGAAGGGGTAGATCTGATGGCCATTAGGACCAGAGGTAATCGGATATCCCAACTTGGCCCAGAATCTGCCACAAACCTTTTTAAGATGCTCACAATGGTTCGGTTGTAGCGTTCTACTGCCCCAGAAGAAGCTGGCCGGTAAGCAATATGTAACTTCCTTTTGACCCCCAGTATCTCCCACATCTTTGTCATTACTTCACTGGTGAAGTGGCTACCCCTGTCTGACTCAAACCTTTGAGGTAGACCAAAACGGGAAAAGATGTGGTTAATCATCAGGGCAGCTGCTGTTTCTGCCTTGCAGTTTGGGGCCGGGAGACATTCCACCCACTTGGTAAACAAGCATGTAATGGTCAACATGTACTTGTTTCCCCTAGACGAGCGAATTACAGGGCCTACGAAGTCGATTTGCAAATCTGACCATGGCAGTGTCATCCACCTCTTTTGGAGAGGCGCCGAATGTGTGAGGGATGTTGGCTGAAATTGTGCACACACAAGACACCCCTTCAAGTATTGATCGAGGTCCTGCCCCATGTGTGGCCAGTATGCAACCTATCTTAAGATTTCAAGTGTTGTATGAAACCCCCTATGACCGGCAGTGGCCGCATCATGGGCGTGACTTAACATCAGGCTTCGGAATGAGGTAGGGACCACCCACTGATCATGGCCAGCTTGGGATTTCCTTACCAACAAACCGTCTTTGATTCGGAACCTTTTTGGACATTTCATCAACACTCTTCGGTCCTCTTTCCCAATGTAATCGGTATCCGTCAGGGGAAAGTTCTCAGGGTCCTCAATGTGTTGGTAATTATTGATCCCTTTTCTGAGCTGTAATCAAATCAGCATCAGGAGTCTCCTTACTCCATTGTGCAGTTGAAAGATCATTGTGAGCATTTGTCTGGGACCTAGTGATAGCAGTGACCTGGATTTCCTCCAACAGGGACTCTATTTCGATCCCCTTGGATGGCCCCGGTTTTGGCCAGCTGATCAGCTAAGTCATTTCCAGTTCTGTCTGGTCCCTCTGCTTTGGAATGACCCTTGATCTTCTTCCAGTAGATGGTCGTCCCATTCGAAGTGACCAGATCATCAATGTTTTGAATTAACTTCCCATGTTTCAAGGGTTTGTTATTAGCACATAACATGCCTCTGGTTTTCCAATTAACCAGGTGCTCCACAAACCTGTTCCATACATAATCCGAATCTGTGATTATGACCAGTTCGTGGAGTTGATGTTGGATGGCAGTGAGGATGGCCTGATGCACAGCCATCAATTCTGCCACCTGACTATTTCGGGGACCAATTTTGTATCCAGTGGAGGGTTCTGGGGACTCATTCACCAATGTGCTCCCTACGCCGGCCACCAGTTCTTTCTCTCCGTTGTTGTCAACATGGTAAGAGCATCCATCCACATAGACAGTGGGCATCCCCTCACACTTGTCTTCTTCAAAGACTTTGTGTGGGGAATTAAGGTATGCTTCCATGTTGTCCTTGATTTTTAGACTTTCGTCCTTGAGACAGTTTTCTCTGGCATAATCATGCAAGTCAGCCAGACCTTGCGCGAGGGGACTCTTCTTGTTTTGGCCATATCGGACCTCCACAGGAAAGCCTTGCATTGACAGAATTCAGGAAGTAATTCAGGAATTACTCACATTTCCGGCCCGGATTCTGTCACTTTGGAGGTATTGCAGAGGCTGGTGTGGAGTCTCCACTATGATGTGTTCCCACTGGATGATCGGGCGGTAATTCTTCAATGCCCACACCGTTGCCAGGAGTGCCTTCTCACAATCGTTGAATTTTTCCTCCACAAAGGATAAAGTTTTGCTCGCATAGGAGATTACTTTATTGACCTTGTCATGCTTTTGGTATAATACTGCCGTCAAGCACGTATTAGAGAACCCTGTCTCCAGGAAGAACTCCTTGTTTCTGACAGGGTAAGCTAGGCAAGGCGCTTATGAGAGGCTTCTCTTGAGTTGTCTTACTGCCTCGGATTGTTCTGGACCCCATTCCCACTTGACCCCCCCTTCAAGAGATGAATCAGGGGACTAGTGATCTCTGCGTAGCCTTCAATGAACTTTCTGCTGTAATTAGTCAGTCCAAGGAGGCTCCTTAGTTCCCGCAGAGTTGTGGGGTCTTTCAGTTTCTGAAGTGCTTCCACTTTCTTTTCTTGGGGCCAGAGACCCTGAGGAGTAATCTCATGCCCCAAGAAATTAACACGGGTTCTACACCACTGTGCTTTCTGAAAGGAAAGTTTTGCTCCGGCGGCCCTCAACTGTGTCAGAACATAACGGAACTCCGCTATTTGTTTTTGCACAAATGAACTTTTGATGAGGACATCATCTACATAAGCCAGCTTACCCCTCGCACCCAGGTCGGGCATGGCCTTATGTAGGAAAATGTTGAATTCATTGCCGGAGTTGAGGTATCCGAAGGGAGTCCGGGTCCATGTGTACTGCTTGCCCCCAAAGGTAAAAGCCAGTTTGTATTGGTCCTCCCTACTGACAGGCACGGTCCAGTATCCATTGGTCAGGTCTATTGCAGTGAATACCTGTGGCCCCTGGATCTGGGCCAGCCCTTGGTCAATGTAAGGCAGAGGCCATCGGGAAGTATGGACCAGTTTGTTGAGCTCCCTAAGGTCGGCACAGAGTCTCCACTGGCCGTTTGGCTTCAATATTCCCAGCACCGGATTATTGAAGGTGCTGTGTACTGGACGGATTATTCCCCGGGACTCAAGGTTCTTAATTATTTCAGTAAGGGACTCCATGGGTGTGAGAGGCAAACAATATTGCTTCACAAACACTGGAGTCATGCCAGGGTCTGTGGGAATTGTTGTTGTGTGGATGTCGGTGCGACCACAGTCAGATGAGTCCACCGCAAAGAGATCTTGGAAATCCAAGAAAACTTGTTTCAGCTTTTGCTTCTGTTCCAGAGTCACACAGGCATCAGCTAGGTTGACTCTCTCTTCCACCATCTTCCTGAAGCCTGGAAAGACTTCTGGTTTACCTATCTCAGCGGCCTCCTCCAGCTGGGTCGAGATGTCCCTGGTCAGAGTGCTGATTTGGACTGGAGGCTTCAGGTGGGAAAGGCAGCCCTCATGGACCTGGGAAATCACCTCATCCCTCCTCAAGTCACAAGTCACATCTTCCTTACCATAAGGGCAAGAAGTGTACACCAGGAAGTTCCCCCCATGCCGGGTGAAAATCCTGTCTGGTGTTGTATTGTCCTCACTGTCACTGTCAAAACAGTCCTTGGGGATTGGTCCTAACAGTTCATTTCCTAAATCAATGGAGAAATGTCGGTCATCAACCGCTATTCCAATGATGATGCCTGCGGCTAGAGTAATACTCTGTAAGTCGCTGTTATCCACCTCTATTGGAATGGTGTCATGTTCTGTGTTGACTAATGGTGTTGGGTTTACCCCTAACCCTTGCTGTTGGAGAGAAGCATTTAGATGAATATAAGCATCAGGGTTTTTCAATTTTTGTCCTCTTTTAACTTTCACTTCCAGGGAGAATTGTCGGGTCCTTTCTGGGATGGTGACTTCCTCTTTCAGCTGAATTTCAACTGCATAAGGTAGCAATTGAGCTGACCTAAATGATTTTTCTTGATCATCAAAGCCCATGGGATTATCCGCTAATCGGGACCAAGCTTTGAAGTTTATTAGGTCCAAACTAATGGCGAAGCGATTGAGAATGTCACTGCCTAAGTAAAAGGTGGCATTGACGTCTCGCACGACCCAACAATTATGGACTATGCTCTTGTTACCAATGGAGATTTTGAGCATACACCTGCTTGGCAGGAGATGTTTGGAATTAGGTACTTCCAGGTCCATTTCCCATTTGTCCATCACTTTGAATTCGGGAATGGATGGATCTTTTGGGAGTTGGCGGAACATGGCTTCGCTGATGAAGCTCTTACCGTTGTTCACACACCGAGCGAGAACAGAGTAATTCCCATCATTTAACTGAACAGGGATGAAGAACTGCTCTACAATTAGCTGAATATCAGCAAGGCTCTGAGCTGATTTCACATCTTTCTGGACTATAGGAGTGGGAGTGTCTGATTGTGGATTGGTAAAGAATTTCAGAGTATTTCCTTCCAGTGTGGAATACCACCTTAAACTGGAAGGAAGGTTGATTTCCAGAAATAGAGAGGACCCCCCCATCACCAGTCTGTTGTCCTACTGCTATTACTGTCACATCTGGAATTTGGTTGTTCTGGAAGTGAAATTCTACTTGGTCAGATTTGTGTTCATTCATGTGGCACGTGCCGTTTAAACTAACATGGCTGACACTCTGATTTAATTTTATTGGTCTGCTCGTCTGGGTCCAGAGGACCTTGTTTACACAATCTATTAGGGGTGACAACCTTCTCAGGAGGTCATTCCCTAGTAAAAAAGGGGTGCCCTCTGGAGTCACTACTATGACCGGGTGTTTCACCTTGTGTCGCCCAATTTTGATGTCCAAATCTGCAGTCCCCTCGACAGGAATTTCCTTCCCGTCAAAGTTCTGCAGTTGTCCAGGAAGAGAGGTGAGAGGAATTCGGTAATTCTCCCCCCTTCCTGCATTTAGTTCATCAAAGGGCCTTTTGGACAGAAGGGTAGCTTGGGATCCAGTGTCCACCAGTGCCAAAATTGTACCCTGCCCCTGTACTTGTACCGGGGCATAGTATCTCCCCTCCTTCTCCTCAAGGGGGCACAGATAATGCACATTTTTGGACAACTGGTGGGCTAATTTTCTGGTTTTGGACATGGCGAGAGACGAGATTTGGGCAGAATTCTGTGGAGAGCCTGGGGAATCTGAAAGAACAATTTGGCAACTGGAAATGGTTTCGGGTTCTGGGCCGCCCCCCCTTTTTGGAGGCAGTCATCAGGATGGGTTTGACCCATGGGATTTTGGTATTGTTGGTTCTGGGATAGAATGACGGGCGGCGATAGCTCAATCCCCACATCTACCCAGTCTGTTGATTCGGTTTTAGGTTCCCCTGGTTCCGGTTCTGGGCCGCCCCCGCCTTTTTGGAGGCAGTCACCAGGATGGGTTTGAACCAGGGAAGTTTGGTGTTGTTGGTTCTGGGATAGGATGATGGGCTGCGACAGCTCAATCCCCACATCTACCCAGTCTGGGTTGAAATCCCTTGGGACCCATTTTTCCTTGGGAGGAGTTCCCCCATCTTGGAAAGAGAAGATCCTTTTCCCAGGATCCTCTTGGGATCCCTCTCCCTCAAATTGGAAGACCTGTACCTCCTCCACAAAGTGGGTCTGTTTGGGTACTTTGTTTCTCCTACCCCCTCTCTGCTCCTTGGGTGGCAGACTTTCAGGGGTAGGAGATTTTGTTTCCGGTTCCTGGGTTTCCAGGGGCTGTTTACCAGTTGGGAAGGAAGCTTCCTCCAAGGCTTTACACCCCCCTTCCCCTTGTGCCTCCTCCCTGGGAACCAGTGGGTTATCGGGGTGCTGCCCCCGTCATTGTTCTGGATCACCAGGTCCAGAGTTTGGGGCATTCTGCGGTGGCATGCTCATCGGAGGGTTCTGTTGAGCCCTCAGTATGTGACCCAGATCCCGTGCCATATTTTGTACCTGGCGCTCAAGTTGTGCAACCCGCTCAGGCTGATACGGGGCTCTATTTTCTCCCCTGGGCTGATCCCGGGAAGGGTAGCTATCCCTTCTCTGGTCATACCCCGGATTGGGAAGATTTGGGTACCCCTCCACCCTTGGCCTCCCCTCTCCCGGATTAGGTTGTCTGGGCTCAGGGAATTGGGGAAAGAAGGATGGATGGTTTTGGGGTTGGAAATTGGGTGGATACCTGGGGAAAAAGGTCTGCCTAGGATTTGGTGAATTTCTGCCCTCCTGGGGGAAGTTAGGAGGGAAGTTCCCCGGGTTAGGCGCTTGGCTGGATTCCCCCCCTTGGGCTGGAGGAGTCCACACATAACCCAGGATGGGTCGGTTTCCCTTGTAGCGGGGACTTACATAATCAGCGGAGTGAGGGACCCCATTTGTGGGACTACCTCCTCGACTCCCTGTCTGTGACTGGCCTGAGGGCCTTCTGGGCTGTGAAATATTTGGCGTAGGCAGGTTTTTAGGCCCCCCCATCTCCATATCTAAAACCGGGGCAACCTTTACCTCCACCACCTTGGCAGCAGCAGGGGTGCTGTTGGTTTTGGGGTTTTTCTGCGCATTACTTTTATTTTCTATGGGCTTCTGCACCTCATAGACTCGGGTGGCTTGCTCAATGACCCAGTCTAAAGATCTTTTCTCGTGAAAATCTCTCACGAGCCGGGTCATTTTGTACTTGGGAAGTGCATGGAAAAATGTGTTGATGAATTCTCTGCTGTCCGTGCGCACCCTTCTGGTGGTCTGCGCAAAGGCAGCATTCAATTCTTGCACAAATTCTTGTGGGGTCTGATCCTCCCCACATTGCAATTTGTAGGCTGCCTTGCGAGCCTCTTGGGGATTTCTATGTACAGAAAAATGTTTCAAGATGGCCGCCCTGTATGTGGACCATCTTGAATGGTTTTGGTCCTCCAGCCCCACAAAGAAACTGGAGTATTCAGGGGAGAATGTCCATTTGACGTACTGGATGCAGCTACTGCTGTCCTTCAAATGGAAAGTCTCGATCATTTGCTCATAGAGCTCCAAGTGTTCCCAAACAGAATACTTGGCGTTCTTATGATAAGGCGTGATGACACTCCTGATTGCCTTAATCTGTTTTAAGGGGTTCTTAAGCAAGGCCCTTTTCACCTTATTGGCCTTTTTGGTTTGGGTAACCCTGGTCCATTCATCCTCTGATTCGGAAGCACTGCTCCCCGAGGTGCGCATCTGATCTTCCAGATTTTCGTGGATTCTGCGAGCCTGGGAATAGCTGGCAGAATGTGAGGACCTGGTCTTGTGTGTCCTGTGACGCTCAGAGGAGTCTTCAGATCCCTCCTTGCTACCAGAATTTGATGGGGACCCCCCCACTGACCTAACTGGGCAGAGGTTTTCAGGATGCCCTTAGTGGGTCTACTCTCCTGGGGTTCCCCACTAAATTGCACTGTACTTAGGTGCCCATACCCGGATGCCCGCCCATCCATTCCTGGGTGGTACTGGCCTATGAGCCCCATCCTTTTGGCTGGATAGTAATCTGCCATTCCCGTGGCCCTGTGCTCATGCGCGCCAGGGAACATGGGGGTGGCAGAGTCCAGGGACTGAGATAGACGAAGGCCTCTGGTACTAGGGCTTCTGAGGTTATGCTCAGGTGTTTCCCTTTCCCAGCGAACTTTATCTCTGTCAGCCCCTGCTCCCTGTTGCAATGCAAGAGCCTGCACTTTCAGTTCCTCAGTTAAGGCCTTACTAGACTCTATCAGTCTCTCCTGCATGGCTACCTGTTACTGGAGCCTATCATTGTGCCGGCAGAGAGCCTCATTTTCTCTCTGTGCCTCCTGATTGGTCCTGGAGTACTGGGCCAGTCTCTGCTGCAGGAGGGTTACCTCTTGAGTCCCATCCCTACTGGCCTGCTCCTTTCTTGCCAGAGCCTCCTCCACCCTCCTGGTGTGACCTAGCAAGACCTGATGCTCTTTTTGGAGGTCACCCAGCCCCTGGAGGGCCAAGTGATTTTCTTCAATTTTTCTTTTTAAATGGCAGACTTCCTGGCCTAAGGTATCCCTTTCCTGACCAAGAGCCTGCATTTGTGACGCCAGGTCATCCCTCTGCCTTTTCAAGGCACCAGCTTTCTGGCGTTCTTGATCAAACTCTGCCTGGGTATCCAGGTCTTTCAAAATCAATTTATTGCTTTCCTCTTTCTCTCTGTCTAGTTGGGTTTGCAGGGTGGCTACCTGGTCTGTGCATGCCCTGTTGAAATTGATCTGTTGCTCCAGCTTTTTCTGGCACTGCAGTAAGGAGTCTAAACTGTCTTGGTATTCCTTCTGCAAAGCCAGGATTCTGGTATCCTGGTCAGCCTTTTCCTGTTGCAGGATATCCATATCCTCCTTCATTTTAACGATGTATTGTCTACTCTCGTTTTCTGACTTCTGGCTTCTGTGCAGCCTCTGCTCAGAAGAGACCAGGTCAGATTGGGCCTTTTCTAACGCCATCTGTTGCCTATTTGCCAGATCTTGGCCTTCAGCACATTTGTCCTGCATGGCTCCCATATATAGATACAAATATGCCGCTATCCTGGCAATCCTATTGTGTTCATTGTATTAGATAGTTCACTCAGGGCCACATGTAAGGGACCCTGATCCCTCCACATATCTGACCCAGTTGTAGTGACCTGTTGTGTGATCGCCTGCAACCATGCATTTTGGTCCTGTTCAGACCATTCACCTCTCACAAACAGTTTATGTAAGAGGTGCTCCCTAGCTATCTTCATATCTACCAAGGTCGTCATTCTGGAACTTGATTTCCTTCCTGACTTACAGAAGTTTGTATTTTATTTTGCAAAACAGACCGTTTCCTTAGAGCGTTCCTTTGAGGAGTGCTTTACAGCGTAACACAGCGTGGTGATCTAACCGGATATGTATCCTGTCAGCTGGCACACTGTATTAATCTGCACAAGTGATAGATCTAATCCAGAATCCCCGGCTACGAGCCCCCACTTTGTAAGCGGATTCAATTCAACACTACAGCTAAGTCAATGCCTAGTCTGGGATGCTGAGGGAAACCCTTATTGATATCTTTTTATGTCCAGTTTGTTTACTCTGGATGACAACCCTTGTATCACACCCCTCTCTTAGAATCCCCCTGACCCCACTGAGCCAAGAAGTAGGTTGGTTTTGCAAATTAAAAGGTTTATTTGAAAATTAAACAATATATATCTATCACAAGTTTATAGTAAATTAATATTTGATAGCACACTTGTGAAGATGATAGTGATCAACAATGGATAATGTTACAGTGGTACACTCTTTTGATGGCTTGGAAGTGATATAGAGAGGATAAAGTAGCTGAGAATGCTTTTATGGCTTCAAGGACAATGCAATGATGAATGAAAATGCTGTACAGAAAATAAACTTGATATGACTTCAACAAAAGACAATGTAATCGCTTTTCTTTGACAATTCACCCCCCCCCTCCGCACCCCTCTATGCGAGGAAAAGAGATGGGAGGAAAGCACACAGTTCTTAGGAATTCAATCAAATATAATTCAGTTCCACCCTAGCAAGCTTAGAGGAAAACAGGTAGGAGTTTTAAACACAGGCAATATACTTTGATGTGGTTGCAACTAAGTGAAAAATATGCTAAAAAGGCTTTAAATTCCCTATAGGAGGTTCACAGTGAGTGAGAGATACTTAAATTAAGTCAGGATCACTTTAGCAATGCTCTATGAATGATTGTCAGGTTACACACGAATTTCAGCAAGGAAAGCAAGGACAAATATTTTTACACGTGGTTGAAATTAAGCAAAATGTCAAATCGCGGCAAATTTAGTCACGTGCGTCGAGCGCAGTTACGGAGGCACTATAAGAAGTAGGGAGTCGGTTCTAGGCTCGTTGTTTGGAAAGATTAGAATCTTAGCTTAAAGATGACAGTTAAAACTCGCTCCTAGCACAAACGGTTCCGGAGATACGGCCAATTTAGTAAAGGTAGTTTTTCGGATTTGAAATTTTAAAGCTCAGAATGACAGATGACAGTTTTAGTTTTAAAGATGACAGAATGACACAAATTTAGGAGGCAGTTCTAATAGGCTAAAATAGTTTGGATTAGATTATTTTAAACTAAGAGATTGGTTTTGGCACAGTGCTAGCTGGGTACTCACACTAGATTTTGGACAGGAATGCGACTTCGTCACCGATCGGGTCAGGATTGGCTGGACTTCTGCTAGCGGTTCTTCACAGCGATCTGGTCTCTGGGTCTATGGTTCTGTTATCGGTTCTGCTAGCAGTTCCGGATACAGCACTGCTTTCTGGATACTGCTACAGGTTCTTGCAAAAGTTCTTGGCAAAGAATTCAAACAGCTCGCCCGGCTGTTGAATAGGTTGGTTGGTTTTGAGGCCTGCTGAAGAGGATTCAGCTTGTGGATTCAGGCCTCTCTGCTACAAATTCTGGAGTTAATTTCTGGTCTCTGGAGATTGATGGATTTGAAGTCTGGATCTCTGGATGTGAAGTCTGAAGTCTCGCGGCAAAGCGTCCCGCAAGAAAGTGGAAAGTGAATCTCTCTACCTTGGTTTCAATGTTCCTTTTATGTGTTTTGAAAATGGGTGTGTGCCTGGGCCTAGCTAAGCCTGCCCCTCTCACTTATCATTGGCCAAGCTTTCCTCTCGCCCTTGATTGGGGGAAAGCATTGGAGTGTCAGAGTGATGCTGTAGGTTTTATGGTCAGAGGATCTTCCCCTTGTCAACTTGCACACAAATATATTTCTGACCCAAATACATATTTATCTCTGTACCATTTTTCTAATATTTAAGTCCAGTCAACATATTTTCTGTAGCACCAAACCATCCGATCCCTGTCTTTGTACGATGTCGTATCCACTTATGACAGAATTCTCCCCTTTTCATCCAGATAACGACCTCTAAACCTTTCCAGATTTTACACAAATGTGCACCAGGGATATGGGTTACAGATGATAAAGTGTCAGATTTTTAACATGCATACATTTGGAGTAACAACCTTTTTTCCCGCTACCATCCCCAAGAACATACCACAGGGTCCTAATACCTCTTAAAATGTGCACAGAAAAATCACAAAAATGATGATTTATATAATTTTGACAAGTCCGCACTGTGAATTATCCATCTTTTTAAAATCATGCTCTGGCCCCAAAGGGGTGTGGTTTTCCAAAGCACATAGTGGAATTTCTGGTTTATCCACTTCCCCCAAGCTCAGCTTGCCCTCACAGGCACTGCCCCTCCCAGTTTCTCCCAAGAGGAAGCCATTTTACGACCCCCACAATATAACATTTGCCTGAGTCAGAGACAGTGCTTTGTTTAGTTTCCTGTAGTCCCCAGGTGCCACTCCCCTAATTCAATCAGAGAGGTGTCATCTCATTTTGGCAGAGTCAGCAGAATGCAGCCAGGCCTGGGAAGAGTTGTTGAGCCAGTTTAACTCCTGTCGGGGGTAGTTGTCAGGCAGAATTCTATCTTCTTTAAGCCCGGATTCTGCTAAATGTCATGGTGGTTCCCAGTTTTCTACATTCAAATCCAACTTACAATTTTTACACATGCAACTTGAATGCTGATTCTAAGTTCAAAACTATGACATTTAACAGTTGCAACCTATGTTACACTCAAAATTAGGTCACTCATTTATTTTAAACATTTCGATTTTAGTGGCTTTAAACCCAAATTCACTTAAGCTGCTGACATCACCAGCTATTTTTTATATATACATTAAATAATTACTTCCTTCAAGTCGTTTCAGAATATAGTTTTACATTGTATCCACCTCTTAGCAAGTCTTTCCTTGGCCTGGTTTGGGTTCATTTGTTCAGTTTTACACAAAAGTCTGGTGGTTTTAAAACGCCGGCTTTCTGATAGTGGTGAGCACCAGTATTGCATCCATTTTTGACATTAAGAAAATGAATTCCCCACAGTTCTGGGTTGCTTTTGGCAATCAGCATTGCCATTCCCAATGGTTTCAGGCTACTGTGTGTGTAGCCCAATGGTGATTTTAGGCAGTGCCCTCCTGTGCTCACAACATAGGCAAAAATGGGTGGCAGCCTATTCTTCATGTTTTCCCTGTGCACTCTCTGGGGAGTTCTGGCCATCATGATGTTTTCAATGCCAGTAATGCACAGTTTTATGGTAGGACTTGGATGCATGGGTAAAAACATCCCACAGTTCCTGCCTTGTGGCCCTTTTATAACTTTGAAACAGAATATGAAAAACGTTTTAAAAGATTACGATATTGAGAATTAAATGGTGAATCTGGCCACTAAGGTCGATAGTACTTATTTTATTGAGTACTAGCAGAAGTACCCGTTCTGCAAACGAGTTCTGTAGCCAGATATGATAACACTGATCCTGTAGGTCATTGTTCCTATTCCATTATTACTTGATGCTCTTTGCAACTCGAAGTAAACTGCACTGAGAATGGGCGGGGTGTGGCTGGCTGGCATACCACAGAGCAGATGTTATGGGGAGGGGAGAGTTGGCCTGCTGATGTATATTGGGACCTTCTGTGCTCTCTCCCCACCTGTCGCCTCACCCTGGCGTGGTGCAGTTCATTGTGGTGAAAATATCTTGAAAACCAAACATCCTAGGGCTTGTACCTCGAGTTGCGTTTCTCATGTCAGGACTGGTCTTTCTACGACCACTTAGATGTTTCACCTATTTCAGGCAACTGTCTCAATTATGAATGTGCTGAAATCCTTCCAGCTAGTAATGTATGGAAGGTCCTAATAGATAATTATGTAAAGTTTGGTGCAGACTAGTGAAACAGTGTGGAATTGAATAAGAACGATGTTTCGCAAAGCCACAAACCCTTAAACAAATTTTGAGTTGTGCTGAAATGCGGGAAAAAGGGTGGGGTGTGCAAATGTCATGTAGCCAGTAATGTCTGGAGGGTCCAAACAGGTGACTTTGTAAAATTTGGTGCAGATTGGTGAAATGAAGTGGAATTGTATAATGAACAACCCTTTGCCACAAACCCACAAACACATATTGGGCCTCATTACATGGTAGGCGGTAAGGGTTTACCGGTACCGGTAAGGGCACCGGTACCGGTAAACCCTTACCGCCTTACTACGAGTTCCCTTTGCGGGACCCGACCTTAACGGCTGGTTTTACCAGCCGTTAAAGTAGGGTGCTGCAAAGGAACCTTGGAGCTAATTACGGTACCGCAATTTGCTGTACCGTAATTAGCGCCTTCCCCATTCCCATTATGCCCAATGGGGGCAAAAATGGGAATGGGGAAGTGCCTTGGTGAATGGGGAATTACCGCCCCCGCTCACCTTGGAGTAGGGCGGTAATTCCGCCATCCACCGAGGCAGACACAGTAAAATACCGGCGGCAACCATGGCACTAATGGCGCCATGGTTAACGCCTACCGTGTAATGAGGCCCATTGACTTTTGCTGAAATCCAGGGAAAGGGGTGAGAAGTCCAAATGACGTGTAGCCAGTAATGTCCGGAGGGTCCTAACAAGCAAATATGCAACAATTGGTGCTGATTGGTGAAACGGTGTGGAATTGTATAAGGAACAGCACTTTGCCACAAATCCTGCCACAAACAAACAAATCCATTTTCACTTTAATTACATGGCCCGGTAGTGGCCATGTAGTTATGGTTAAGTTGCTGTTTCCATAGGAAGAGCACTTTTTGGGTGGCTTATAACTTCGCTGCCCCTGGACGAATCCTCACCAAACTGCAAAAAAAGTATATGGCCCACTCTGAATTGTTCTGCAAAGTTTGGTGAGGTTTGGTCCATGGGGGGGCAAAGTTATAGGGGGGGTCCCAAAACTTTTTTTTTTCCTATAGACATATTGGGAAAAAACTTTGCTCACGCCTACAGCCCAAACCGCTGGACAGATTTACACCAAATTTGCAGCAGGAACGGTGGCTTAGTCCCGAAAGCGTGTTTGCTCCGCAGACAGGACAGGGATTGGGCAAGCGGCTTGCGTGATGTCCGCGGACATCTGACGTGCTCTCCCATTGGCTGTAGTAAAGCGTGCAGTGCGTTTTATTTTCAGAGACGCCCACCATCTTAGTTTATTGTTCGTATATTGGCATCTGTGGCAAGCTCTGCGGTGACTTCAGACTTCAAAAGTGATTATCACAACTTAACAAGCGAAAATTCCAATGCGATAACATCAGTGGACAGCAGGGCCTCCAATAAGGCTGTGTGAGGATCATGTGGATTACACTTCCTGAACGTCCCAGGCTGCTGCAGACTTGCAGGAGACATGCTATTGGTACACGGTGGCCTGCGGAGGAGCAGATATCCCGTTCCACCACTGCCGCTCATTACGCGTGTCTCCCTCCTGTATCCCCCCACTGCCGCTCATTACCTGTGTCTCCCTCCTGTACCCCCCCACCCCCGCTCATGCCCGTGACTCCCTCGTGTTCCCCCCACCCTCCGCTCATTACCCGTGTCTCTCTCTTGTTTCCCCCCACCCCCCGCTCATTACCGTGTCTCCCTCCTGTACCCCCCACCCACGCTCATGCCCATGTCTCTCTCTTGTTCCCCCTCACCCTCGCTCATGCCCCATGTCTCCCCTGTTCCCCCCACCTCCGCTCATGCCCCATAACTCCCTCCCATTCACCCCACCCCCTGCTCATGCCCTGTGTCTCCCCTGTTCCCCCACACCCCCCGCTCATGCCCGTGTCTCCCTCCTGTTCCCCCTCACCCCCTGCTCATGCCCTGTGTCTCCCTCGTGTTCCCCCCAACCCCCGCTCATGCCCTGTGTCTCCCCTGTTCCCCCCCACCCCCGCCCCTCATGCCCCATGTCTCCTCTGTTCCCCCCATCCCCGCTCATGCCCCATTACTCCCTCCCATTCCCCCCACCCCCGCTCATGCCCTGTGTCTCCCTTCTGTTCCCCCCACCCTCCGCTCTTGCCCCGTGTCTCCCTCCTGTTCCCCCCGACCCCCGCTCATGCCCCGTGTCTCTCTCCTGTTACCCCCCACACCCTGCTCATGCCCCGTGTCTCCCTTGTGTTCTCCCCCACCTCCCGCTCATGCCCCGTGTCTCTCTCCTGTTTCCCCCCAGCCCCCGCTCGTGCCCCGTGTCTACCTCGTGTTCCCCCACCCCCCGCTCATGCCCCGTGTCTCCCTCTTGTTCCCCCCACCCCCCACTCATTCCCCGTGTCTCCCTGCTGTTGACCCCACCCCCGGTCATGCCCTTTGTCTCTCTCCTGTTACACCCCATCCCCCCGCTCATGCCCCGTGTCTCTCTCCTGTTACCCCAGCCCCCTCTCATGCCCCGTGTCTCTCTCCTGTTGCCCCCACCCCTAGTCATGCCCCGTGTCTCCCTGCTGTTGCCCCCCACCCCCGCTCATGCCCCGTGTCATTCTCCTTTTACCCCCCACCCCCCTCTCATACCCCGTGTCTCCCTCTTGTTGCCGCCCCCACACCCCCACACCCCACTCACGCACCATGTCCACTCATGCTCCGTGTCTCCCTCCTGTTGACCCCCTCCCCCCCACTCATGCCCCGTGTCCGCTCATGCCCTGTGTCTCCCTCGTGTTCCCCCCACCCCGCTCATGCCCGTGTCTCCCGTCTGTTGCCCCCCACCACCTCTGCTCATGCCCTGTGTCTCTCTCCTAATACCCCCCACCCCCCGCTCATGCCCTGTGTCTCTCTTGTGTTCCCCCCACCCCCCGCTCATGCCCCATGTCTCCCTCCTGTTGCCCCCCACCCCGCTCATGCCCGTGTCTCCCGTCTGTTGCCCCCCACCACCTCTGCTCATGCCCTGTGTCTCTCTCCTAATACCCCCCACCCCCCGCTCATGCCCTGTGTCTCTCTTGTGTTCCCCCCACCCCCCGCTCATGCCCCATGTCTCCCTCCTGTTGCCCCCCACTGCCCACTCTTGCCCCATGTCTCCCTCCTGTTGCCCCCCACCCCCCACTCATGCCCCATGTCTCTCTCCTGTTACCCCCACCTCCCGCTCATGCCCTGTGTCTCCCTCTTGTTGCCCCTCATGCCGCGTGTCTCCCTCGTGTTCCCCCACCCCCTGCTCATGCCCTGTGTCTTCCTCGTGTTCCTCCACCCCCTGCTCATGCCCCTTCTCTCCCTGCTGTTGCCCCCCACCACCCGCTCATGCCCCGTGTCTCCTGTTGCCCCCACCTCCCGGTCATGCCCCGTGTCTCCCTGCTGTTGCCCTCCACCCCCCGGTCATGCCCCGTGTCTCACAGCTGTTGCCCCCCACCCCCTACTCATGCTCCCTGTCTCTCTCCTGTTACCCCCCACCCCCACTCATGCCTCGTGTCTCCCTGCTGTTGCCCCTACCCCCCTCTCATGCCCCGTGTCTCTCTCCTGTTAACCCCCACCCCCCTCTCATGCCCCGTGTCTCCCTCGTGTTCCCCCCACCCCCGCTCATGCCCCGTGTCTCTCTCCTGTTCCCCTCACTCCCCGCTCGTGCCTCGTGGTTCCCCTGTTCCCCCACCCCCTGCTCATGCCTTGTGTCTAACCTGTTCCCCCCACCCCCTGCTCATGCCCCGTGTCTCCCCGATGTTGCCTCCACCCCCTGCTCATGCCCCGTTTCTCTCTCCTGTTACCCCCACCCCCCTCTCATGCCCCGTGTCTCCCTCCTGTTGCCCCCCACCCCTCGCTCATGCCCCGTGTCTCCCTGCTGTTGCCCCCCACACCCCGCTCATGCCCCGTGTCTCCCTGCTGTTGCCCCCCACCCCCGCTCATGCCCCGTGTCTCTCTCCTCTTCCCCCACCCCCCACTTATGCCTCGTGTCTCTCCTGTTACCCCCCACCCCCGCTCATGCCCCGTGTCTTTCTCCTGTTGCCCTCCGCTCATGCCCCGTGTCTCCCTGCTGTTGCCCCCCACACCCCGCTCATGCCCCGTGTCTCCCTGCTGTAGCCCCCCACCCCACTCATGCCCCGTGTCTCTCTCCTGTTCCCCCACCCCCCACTTATGTCTCGTGTCTCTCCTGTTACCCCCCACCCCCCGCTCATGCCCCGTGTCTTTCTCCTGTTGCCCCCCGCTCATGGCCCGTTTCTCCCTGCTGTTACCCCTCACCCCCCGCTCATGCCCCGTGTCTCTCTCCTGTTACCCCCCACCCCCTCTCATGTCCCGTGTTGCTCTCCTGTTACCCCCCACCCCCCAATCATACCCTGTGTCTCCCTGCTGTTTCCCCCCGCCCCCCGCTCATGCCCGTGTCTCTCTTTTGTTCCCCCCACCCCCCTCTCATGCCCCGTGTCTCTCTCCTGTTACCCCCCACCCCCTCTCATGCCCCGTGTCCCTCTCCTTTTGCCCCCCACCCCCTGTTCATGCCCCGTGTCTCCCTTCTGTTGCCCCCCACCCCCGGTCGTGCCCTGTGTCTCTCTGCTGTTGCCCCCCACCACCTGTTCATGTCCCGTGTCTCTCTCCTGTTACCCCCCACCCCCTCTCATGCCTCGTGTCTCTCTCCTGTTACCCCCCACACCCCTCTCATGCCCTGTGTCTCCCTCGTGTTCCCCCCACCCCCCGCTCATGCCCCGTGTCTCACTGATGTTGCCCCCCAGCCCCCGCTCATGCCCCATGTCTCCCTGCTGTTGCCCCCACCACCTGCTCATGCACCGTGTCTCTCTCCTGTTACCCCCACCCCACTCTCATACCCCTTGTCTCCCTCGTGTTCCCCCCACCCCCTGCTCATGCCCCATGTCTCCCTGCTGTTGCCCCCCACCCCCCTCTCATGCACCGTGTCTCTCTCCTGTTACCCCCCACCTCCCTCTCATGCCCTGTGTCTCTCTCCTGTTGCCCCCCACCCCCGGTCATGCCCCGTGTCTCCCTGCTGTTGCCCCCCACCCCCCGCTCATGCCCCGTGTCTCTCTCCTTTTACCCCCCACCCCCTCTCATGCCCCGTGTCTCTCTCCTGTTGCCCCCCACCCCCGGTCATGCCCGTGTCTCCCTGCTGTTGCCCCCCACCCCTTGCTCATGCCCCGTGTCTCTCTCCTGTTACCCCCCACCCCCCGGTCATGCCCTGTGTCTCCCTGCTGTTGCCCCCTATCCCCCGCTCATGCCCCGTGTCTCTCTCCTGTTCCCTCCACCCCCTGCTCATGCCTCGTGTCCTTGTGTCTCTCTTTTTCCCCCCACCCCCCGCTCATGCCCCGTGTCTCCCTGATGTTGCCCCCGACCCCCGCTCATGCCCGTGTCTCTCTCCTGTTACCACCCACTCCCCGCTCATGCCCTGTGTCTCTCTCCTGTTAATCCCCCACCCCCAGTCATGCCCTGTGTCTCCCTGCTGTTGCCCCACGCTCATGCTCCATGTCTCTCTCCTGTTGCCCCCAACCCCCCCGATCATGCCCCGTGTCTCCCTGCTGTTGCCCCCCACCCCTCGCTCATGCCCCGTGTCTCTCTCCTGTTACCCCCCACCCCCTCTCATGCCCTGTGTCTCTCTCCTGTTACCCCCCACCCCCTCTCATGCCCCGTGTCTCTCTCCTGTTGCCCCCCACCCCCTGGTCATGCCCCGTGTCTCCCTTCTGTTTCCCCCCACCCCCCGGTCATGCCCCGTGTCTCTCTGCTGTTGTCCCCAACCCCCCGCTCATGCCCCGTGTCTCTCTCTTGTTACCCCCCACCCCCTCTCATGCCCCGTGTCTCTCTCCTGTTACCCCCCACCCTCCTCTCATGCCCTGTGTCTCTCTCCTGTTGCCCCCCACCCCCGGACATGCCCCGTGTCTCTCTCCTGTTGCCCACCACCCCCGGTCATGCCCCGTGTCTCCCTCCTGTTGCCCCCCACCCCCCTCATGCCCCGTGTCTCTCTTCTGTTACCCCCCACCCACCTCGCATGCCCCGTGTCTCCCTCGTTTTCCCCCCGTCCCCCGCTCATGCACTGTGTCTGTCTCCTGTTACCCCCCACCTCCCGATCATGCCCCGTGTCTCTCTCCTGTTACCCCCACCCCCTGCTCATGCTCTGTGTCTCTCTCCTGTTGCCCCCCACCTCCCGGTCATGCCCTGTTTCTCCCTTCTGTTGCCCACCACCCCCGCTCATGCCCCGTGTCTCTCTCCTGTTACCCCACACCCCCTTCTCATGCCCTGTGTCTCTCTCCAGTTACCCCCCACCACCCTCTCATGCCCCCTGTCTCTCTTCTGTTGCCCCCACCCCCCGGTCATGCCCCGTGTCTCCCTTCTGTTGCCCCCACACCCGGTAATGCCCCATGTCTCCATGCTGTTGCCCCCCGCTCATGCCCCGTGTCTCTCTCCTGTTACCCCCACCCCCCTCTCATGCCCTGTGTCTCCCTCGTTTTCCCCCCACCCCCTGCTCATGCCCCGTGTCTCCCTGATGTTGCCCCCACCCCCGCTCATGCCCCGTGTCTCTCTCATGTTGCCCCCCACCCCCTGCTCATGCCCCGTGTCTCTCTCCTGTCCCCACCCCCTGCTCATGCCCCGTGTATCTCTCCTGTTGCCCCCCACTCCCCGGTCATGCCCCGTGTCTCTCTCCTGTTGCCCCCCAACCCCCGGTCATGCCCCGTGTCTCCCTCCTGTTGCCCCCCACCCCCCGCTCATGCCCCGTGTCTCTCTTCTGTTACCCCCCACCCCCTCTCATGCCCTGTGTCTCCCTTGTGTTCCCCCCAGCCCCCGCTCATGCCCCGTGTCTCCCTGCTGTTGCCCCCCACCCCGTGCTCATGCCCCATGTCTCCCTCCTGTTACCCCCGCTTATGCCCCGTGTCTCCCTGCTGTTGCCCCCCACACCCTGTTCATGCCCCATGTCTCCCTGCTGTTGCCCCCCACCCCCTGCTCATGCCACGTGTCTCCCTCCTGTTACCCCCCACCCCCTGCTCCTGCCCTGTGTCTCTCTCCTGGTCCCCCCCTACCCATGCCCTGTTGTGTTCTCTTTATACACCCCGCCTTCCCTTTCCATGGTGTCCATCTTGGTAAAAGATTTTCATTCCTACACCGGGACGCCGCAGGCATTCCGTTTTGGGAAGAAAAATCTTTTTTTTACCACCCCGGGTTCCCACTTTGAGAACCTAGGATGCTAGTGGTCTTCATCCATTGAAAAGGACGTTATGGTTACGTTGCACTAATAAAAAACTATGAAATTCAATCAAAAAATGTGTTAAAGGGACATTATGGTTAAGTTGCACTAATAAAAACCTATGAAAATCAATGAAAAAACTTTGTTAAAGGGACGTTATGGTAAAGTTGCACTAATAGCAACCAATGAAATTCAGTGAAAAAACTTTGTTAAAGGGACGATATGGTAGTTGCGCTATTAAAAACCTATGAAATTCAGTGAAAAAACTTTGTTAAAGGGAGATTATGGTTAAGTTACGCTACTAAAAACCTATGAAATTCAGTGAAAAAACTTTGTTAAAGGGACGTTATGGTTCCAAGTAAAATTGAAAAACCCTTGAAATTCGCCAGTTATAGTAAGCTAAGCAACCATAACTCACGCCACCACCGTAAACTTCTATGCCTAACTTCCAGGACATCAAAGATGACATCACAAATGTCATTGATGACATCACTAATGACATCACATGTGCATTTACCTTTCGTGAAAAGTCTGTACAAGGGATTCTTAGTGTAATGTTAATAAAAAAAAGTGTCAAAGATTATTGGAATAAATATCAAGAGCTAATCACTGCATTAAGCTATGCATTGATATAAATAGCATTCTATTATTAACTTCAATCCAGTATACTAAGGTATTCATGTAGAAACATAGGCATTGTGTTCAGCATACATGATGGAGGTGCAATATCCATAAGCTTGCCATGTTGAATAGTGAAATAACTGTTTTCATATTAGAGTTTTGCGTACAGTGAAACTTGTGATAAGTAGGTAATAAAACCCACTTACTACATAATTGCATTATTATAGACAAATCACAAAGAGACCACATACAAATATGAATATATACAAGGGAATTGAAGTAAGAAAAAAAAACAGCAATAGTAGCAGAAAGTGTTCATAACCTAACTGATTACCTTTATGCAGAGAAATGATTGCTCTGTTTCAAAGCTGTTACTTACCCTTTCTATATATATCAAATGATGTGTCTGGACCCTAAGGAAAATAGTGTGAGTACAACATATAAAAATATGAGCATATACAGGGAAAGTACAGTAATAAAAAAACATCAAAACTATCGGAAAGTGCTGATAACTCTTCTGATACTTGAAGGATAAGTCTACAAATATAGTACATTTACAATTTACAATTACATTTACAATTTATAGTTCCTGACTGTTACTGAAGACATGTGGCCTAGATATGTCAGGAAAGGAAAAAAGGGGGCGTCAGACATGTGATGTCATCAGTGATGTCATCGATGACATTTGTGATGTCATCTTTGATGTCCTGGGTGTTAGGCTTAGCAGTGCACGGTGGTGGCGCGAGTTATGGTTGCTTAGCTTACCATAACTGGCGAATTTCAAGGGTTTTTCAGTTTTACTTGGAACCATAACGTCCCTTTAACAAAGTTTTTTCACTGAATATATACATAGATGTCCAAAGGAGAAATACACAATCCAAGTATATATGTTCATACCCCACAAATTATACAGTATGGCACTATTTGAATATCGAATTTAATGTGGCTCCCTCGCTGGAAATTGAAGAAACTAGGATGAGTATGGCACAAACAGAGAGGATTTGTAGATTATGTGGTGAAGAGTTGTTCAAATTAACATGCTATCTCCTAATTGTTTGTTTCAGCCTATGCGCTATACGTCATAGCCACTTGAGGTCTTATTTAGGTGTGAATAGTGAATTGAGTTTTGATATTTGGAATCTATTGATGCAGGGACAGGATATCAACTTAATGTTTTATATGGTGAAGGATTGCGATAAAGTGCTATTTATTTGAGATGATAACTAGCATTAGTATTTTTGTATGTTGATCAACTGGCCATTGATGTATCAGTTAGAAATAATGGTTATTGAATACATGCTAATTGATTTTACGATATACAAGTACTATGTTATTTTGAAATAAATGGAATTTAACCTGGAATTGAGATGTATAGAGTTTGTATTTATTTGTGATGTACACTAAGTCACTTATGCTGAAATCCCTTCTCTGGCTCCCCATGGCAGGAAGGATCACATTCAGGACGCTCTACATTGTCAACAAGGCTTTTTGGGGCCTGGGACCTACTTACCTTCAATGTTGCCTTCCTAAATACTGTCCACTCCTCTACCTCCAACCTATGGCGGGAGAGCCCGTTCTCCAAGCAGAGATTTGGAGGAAGATCCCTTTCCTCAGCAGGTGCCTCACTCTGGAACAGCCTCCCTGCCCCCCTCCATCTTGAGCCTGAAACTCTCAAGTTCCAAAAACTCCTCAAGACCTTCATCTTCCCCTCTTCCTTCTCTCTCACCCTACCCTGCTAGCGTAGCTCCCTGGTCGCTCTCCTCTCCCTCCTTCCACACAGCTTATTGACTGGCTGCCTGGTGTAACTCAGTGTCCCACAGGTCCCAAGCACCCCTGCTAGTCCTCCAGCACTTGCCGCAATGTCCCCACACCTCACTGCACATGTGATAAACCATGAGATCTTCTCGCTCCACACTTCACCAGTCTTTATTGACTGGGTGCACTTCGTCCCTTGCCCCTCCCTTCCCGCACTTGCACAATCTGTCTTCAGCCCTGCCTGAAGATCGTTCTGTTTGTTCTCCCTTGACCTCATCCCTTAATGTGTACTTGAAAACACAGCAGAATTGCCGGCAGGCCTATTTGCTGTATCTTAACTGTTAAATGTATAATATTCACTTCATCTGACTGTGCAGACCGTTATAGTCTCAGGAACTCAAGGGCTCTGAGCGACTGTGGTATTTCCCCTGTGTTCCTTCCCTCCTTGAACGATTTGAAACAATTGCCTGTGTAGAGGCACTATATAA
Organism: Ambystoma mexicanum; assembly: GCF_040938575.1. Classification (NCBI taxonomy): domain Eukaryota; kingdom Metazoa; phylum Chordata; class Amphibia; order Caudata; family Ambystomatidae; genus Ambystoma; species Ambystoma mexicanum. Next base: position 441,165,578 of record NC_090932.1, on the reverse strand, counting down.
ATAAACACTACCATACCATGTATGATATATAAAAAAGAAAAAATAAGTGCATTTAGCTGGACTGCCCTGCTGAACGTTGGGAGTGTTTGCCAATGAGGTTATGAGTCTGTAGTCTCTTCAAACAAATTATAATCCCATTAAGCATTTAAATTTGTGTTTACTGAGAGGCGTCCTGCACGGATTATTCTCCTGCCCTGCACCTATGTTAATGCATACAAAGAAGAAAACAGAAGGGCTCTATAAATAACTTCCTGAAGACCAGGAGTGGGTCTCCCATCCCCTATGGACAACCAAGACATGATTGAGCAGACAGTTGTGCCATGTGACTCCTCTACATTACAAGCTAATGCTATGATTGGATAATCTAACAGATTGCTAATAGAAACTGAGAGAGAATATAAATCCAGACGTACTCACCATTAAAGAAGAAATGAAGGAATCCCAGGAGAATTCCAATCATTGGGAGAAATAGTGGACATCACAAAGGAGGCTGTCTCAGATCTTTCTAATGAGATCCACACATTTCAAGGAGAAATGTTGGTGCTCCAGACGTTCACTACCGAGTTAATGGAAAAGGGTGACAACCTGGGAACTAGATCAAGCTGAGGAAACCTTATATTACAATTTCTAAAAGAATGCTCTGCATGATCAGACAATGAGCAGATTACTTATTAAACAGTCTGTTTACCCTAGTTCCTCTGCTGACCATGGTCTAAACTTGGCAATCAATGGGTCCCACAGAACACAGCCTACACTGGATTCAATGTAAGGCAGGAATAGTGTTGTTCTGTTAAGGCTGTAGTCCTGGACAGGTCAAGAGAAATTACTGGAAGCAGCTCGTGATAAAGCCCATATTGATTTCAAGTGATCCAAGGTCGTTTTTTGTTAAGACATCTCTGTGTAGACTATACTAAAAAGAAGAACATTTAGAGTGACGTGAGAAGACTTGGAATAAAACAAAAATCCCAGACTGCTGTACATTTCCTTGTGGGATAACATTCAACATTTACAGTGATCAAAAATGAATTTTATTGGTGCAGGAAGGATGCAAATTATCGGGAAGGTACTTTATGGAGCAGTTACCATCTATTCATAAATAAAGAGTCAACCAGCAGGTTCCTGGTCTCAAGTCAATATTAAGAAAGGGAGACAAAACAGTCAGAACTAAGACTATGAAGTTCCAATGTGATCCAAATGTTGCTAATCCTTGCAGTCTGATACAGTGACTATACAGAGCTGTGAACTCATTTAGCCAAATGACACTCATAATGTTTTAGTGTTTTGCTCTTGTAAATTAAGAGATCAATGTTTTTCAAGATGGAGTATTGTAAAACAGAAAGTTGTATATTGATTTTTACTTGGCTAGTCAAGAGGAGGGGATTTTTTTGATGAGCATAATGCTGGCGATGCAGTTTTACTTATTGTGTAAATGTGTGTTGGGGAAGGGGTATTGAAGGATAAGAGGGGTAAACTATGTCCACCTGTCCTGGGCCATGGAGACACCATGGCTTAATAAGTTAGAATTAGACCACAGTTACATCTTCACACATATGTTTAATTTGTTGACATTGACAGGGTATTTCATGGAATAAATGTGCGCCGAAAAGGGGAGCGCAAGCATGAAAATCGCAGTGCACACGTGCAAAATCCCTACACGCAGCCGTTCATCTATTCATGGAATGCGCTGCGCTTGTAAAACCTGGGTTGTGTGCCAAATCCGTGGGTGGGCACGCGGGCGCACACGTCACTAAACGGCATGAGTGACGTGCACACAGAAAGCGCACATCGTGTAGCGCACACAAGAAAAGTGGGTGGAACAGGGGGCGTAACACGCGGAATGGGGCACAACGCATGAAAATGTGTGCTTTACGGGGGAATTATGGGAGGTAAATGCTTGTAACGCCCACACGCGCGCTAACAACACGTATTCATGGAATCGAACAGGGGAAACCCGTGCAACAAAAAAGACACGCTCATCCGGAAACACGTACGCCAGCAGGAAGCAGGCGTAAGCGGCCCCGCACAGCATAAAAGTGCACGCAAACAACGAACAAGCTCATACGCTACAATGAATATACCGTTCCTCGCAGCAGTGGTCGTGGGACACCGCAGGAGGAGGAGGATAGCCAGGCCCCGCATTTTTATTACCCAGGACCAGCCTATTTGGGATGCCTGATGACCAGGTGTATGGGAGGTACAGGTTTCCACCACTAATAATCCTAGAACTGGTCAGGGAATGGGAGGATGACCTCACATCACCCACCCTGTGCTCCCAAGCACTGAGCCCCTTGGAAAAGGTGCTCAATGTACTGCACTTCTTGGCTACTGGGTCATTTCAGCGGACAAGTGTCATAGTTGGGGGTGTCTCACAGGCCACGCAGTCACGCTGCCTACACCAGGTGTTGGCCATCATGAATGCACGCCCCTCAGTCCGCAGGCACATATACATGCCCAGAACACCTGCAGAAAGGCAGGCTGTCGTCCAGGACTTTTATGGGGTGGCACACTTCCCCATAGTGGTAGGTGCCATTGATTGCACCCATGCGGCTCTACGTCCTCGCAGGGCCACTGAGAACATCTATCGAAACCGCAAGCACTGGCATTCCATCAATGTGAAGGTTGTATGTGATGCCAAGGGAATCATCACCTCAGTATATGCCAACTATCTGGGGTCCAGCCATGATAGTTTCATATTCAGAATGTCACCCCTAAACCGGGACCTGGAAGCTGGGCGGCATGGCGACACATGGCTAATTGGTGAGTATAAATGCCTCTGCACATGCATGCATGTCAGACACTGAGAAATGTGAAAACCCCACTAATGACAACCATTATCACCTCCCCAGGGGACAGTGCCTACCCTCTGAGCCCCTACATGATGACGCCAATTCGGCCCCCACCACATCATAAGATACAACACAGCCCATATTGCAACCCGGGGCATAGTGGAGCACACATTCGGAGTGCTGAAGTCACGCTGTCGCTCCCTTGACCGCTCTGCTGGGCAGCTGCTAAAAGCGCCCACAGTAGTGTGCAGGATAATAGTGGCAGCATGTGTCCTGCACAACGATGCAACCCGGTGGGGCGTGCCGGTGGACATGGTGGTGCCCCAACATCCCCAACCACATGCATGGCCGCTGCGCATGGGAGGTGAAAGGGCACGTGGTGAGGCAGCCCGTACCCGGCTTGTGGCAAATTACTTCATCTAAAATCCCACCCCTGCAGAGTGCACACAGGCCTCGCACATACCAGCTGCCAATCAATGATGATGACAAAAGGGACAGTCAAGTGTCACAACCATACCACCCTGAGGTTGTTCACCTTGTAGTGTGAACATTGTGTGCATCCCTAGCTACTTAAAGACACCCAATGCTGTGTCAGTAAAAGCTGTGTCATGCAGCATGAAGGACTACCCCCTTGCAAAATACTACATCCAAATAGTGGCATGTCACCCAAACACTCCCCATCTCAGCTACCCAACACACCATGGCATGGCATGCAATGTGAAAGCAGCCAAATGAATGCACAACACATGACACAAGTGTCACAAATGGCACTGTCCCAAATGGAAACAGGCCAGAGACAATTTCCTCTCAGTAATGAAAAAAAATACAACGCACATGAAGAAATACTTAACAGCAAGACAAAACATCAGTACAGGATCCAACGGTGGCAACATATGACAGTAAAAAATTAAAGTAGTGCAAGTGTCACAACCTGACCAAGGCAGCACATCGATCCCTTCCGACTGCAGAGTGTTGCTGGTAGGCGAATGTGGCAGTGTACTGCATACAACATGAACTGCATCTGCAAAGGAGACGGGCTCGTTAAGACATGAAGAAGCTACATGTATACAAGGAAAAAGTCCTGGATGTAAAAACATACATAAATCCACCATGCAGTGGAGAAATGAACAACAATCCCCACTAGGGATGTATACACAGTTTGGACTACAGACTGCCCACACAACTTGTGGGAGCTCAATGTCTCTGTGTAAGTTACTGTCACTTGGTCACACCCTTTGCTTGCCCATGGAAAGGGGAAGCAGGAGGGGTGTATGTGTCAGGAACCCAAGTTTCTAACCCAAAGACAGGACAAGCCTGCATGTGCCCAGCTGGAATATACAATGGATCCCTACGGGAGCCAGACAACGCAACACACTGTAACATTATTTTACAATTTGAAAGAAAATGGTTATGAACAAAAATGTAAATGCAAATCAAAGATAGAAAAAGCAAAAGTAAATGTAAAGTAAAACAAACAAATTAAAACAACAAAGTAAAAATCAGAAGCATAACCAAATAAAAATAAATGTATGAAAATGAAAATAAGAAATCAAGATTGAAAATAAAATTAAAATTAAAAATAGAAATAAGAAGAAGAAGAAATAAAGATAACAAATGAATTGAATACTATTTTCATTTAGCAAATTGGAATGAAATGTGAAAAAAACAAAATAAAAATAAAAAAATAAAAAAATGTCCATGTGTGGACCGGGGGCGTGGAGGCCACCCAGGAGGGATGAGGTACAGGGTGCACCCCAACACCCACATGAGTGGATGTTGAGAAAAAAAAAACCTTCATGGGCTCATGGCCTGCACGTCTACCCTACAGTGGGAGAACTGCCGTCGCTGTCATCACAGTCTGGTGCTACATCAGAAGGTGGACGTGATATGGGAGGCAGACCACGCAAAGCCCTGGCATGTTCCTCCATGGCAGCAAGCATGCAAGTCTGAAAGGTTTGGTTCTGCAGGATGATGGTACAGAGATGTCCATGCAGCACCTAACGGGTAGCACGCATTTCTGCCTACATGGCCTCGCGTGATGCCCAGATCTCCTGACAGGTTGCCTGGAGCTCAGCTGAGAGTGTGCGTGTCAGCTGCTCCAGCTGCTGTTCTGACCTTGTACTCCGGGACACCTCAAGTTCGCACAAAGTATCTCTGAGGGACCTGTGTTCTAGCCTCAGGGCATGCCTGTGGGTCTGTGACTCTGCAGATATGGCTGTGCGCAGAGTCTCCAGTCCAGCCCCTCGGTCCCTGTTGGACGCCAACATGTCCTCCCTGTGTGAGTGGCAAATGGACTCTGTTGCCTGATGCTGGAGCTCCACCTGCCTTTCAGGGGGGAGAATGGAAATGGCCACCCTATCCACAGTCTGAGCCATCATCTCACACGGTGCCAGCTGTTGTGCTGCTATTGTGTACATGGAGTTCTCCCACACAGTTTTGCCAGGTGGCACACGGCCACCACATTGGCAGGCACCACACCTGTTTGGGGCAAGGTTATGTGCACCTTGTTGTGTTGGCACTGCCTGAGGCTGCAGGACTGCATTCCTCCTTTGATCTGCTAGCTCAGGAACAGGAGCAAATATTGTGGAGTGTGAGCCTGCATCTGTAACCGCCACAGGCGGACTTTCCAACACTGAATGCCCCATAGAGGGTCTACCTCCAGTGCAGGTGGGTTGGACAGAACAGCATCCCTGCCAGAAACACTCACCTGCGATGGGACATATGTCTCAATGTCCGATTCAGCACCTGATTCATAGAGGTCTCCGGAGATGTACCCAGAGACACCCGTGGGCAGTATGGTCTGTAGGAGTAATGGGTTTTTACCCACCACCACCCCACGTCCTCCACTGGTGCTTGGTTGTGGCTGTGAGTGTTCCTGCCTCTGCGCCATCTCCTCCTCCTCAACAGCATCAAGTGCCTCATCACCTGCAAAAACATAAAAGAAAAGTAATTAAATCAGGCATGAGCACCATAGCCCACGCACATAGGCATGACGAGGCAGACATCGGGTACATAAATGTCACATGTCACACATGACAATAACTCTGGCATGCATACGCTGGCAATTATTTGGAAGGGGAGGCAAAAAGCAGACACTGAGGACTCAAGATGGAAAAGCAACACACGTGCTGCATGCTGGATAGCACTGGCATCACACAACAGCCTGTGAGTGGCATGACACATGCCCGCACATAGATGGCACATAGCATAGCCATGGCACATTTGACAAGGATACCCAGATGGTAGGAAATCAGTACTGTCAACCATCCATGTGAGATGGACATCATGAAACTGAACATGCAAAATAGTGTGACAAAACACGCATGTGCCAAACGCTGCAACAAAGCCAGTGTTCACTGATGCAGTCATGGCAGGCACATGGATACATAAATGGTTGGTCACTTCGACATGACAGAAGACAATTGTCATGTTTAACATTCAAACAAGGCCCCGAAGTGAATGCGTGCAGGCCATGTGTAGGTGCACATTACTCAATCAGCCTGATTGATGAACTCATTCCCATAATAAAGTAACAAATGTGGGCCATTGTGGGGTGTAATCTATGTCAGAAGTATGTCACATCTGGGGCAGAACGGAACAAAAATGTGTGGTAAAAATGATAAGGATGTCATCAATCAGGCAGAATGAACATGAAAACAGTATGAACAATGTTGTGGCAAGATGGCAGTTGAAGGGCAAGTGCAGTAATCAGGTGCTAATTGTGTACTGCGGTCCGAAGGGATACTTAAAAATCCAAACCCAAGGCCGGGGTATGGTTTGGAGGCACCACATTGGTGACCCATAGCAGTCATGACTACACAGCCTCACTTGGCACTCAATCAGAACACATCACCCAAGCAACATACACATGGTTTGCACACACATGCATGGCCACTCACCGGACATTGCCTCAAGATCTGGTAGGTCTCTCACCCCTTAGATCTGATCCTCTGTGATAAAGGCTACAGCGATAGACTCATGTTCTGTGAGTACTTCCTCCTCTGTTGGAGATCCACTGCCAGTCACCAGAGTAGAGGCATGATTGGAAGCCAGCTTGTTCTTTGCTCTGCGTTTGATGTCATTCCACCGCTTAGAGCAATCATCAGCTGTGCGCCTCACAAATCCAAGGGAACTAATGTGGTTCGCGATGCACTGCCAGTGGACCCTATGTTGAGCAGTCGTAGTCTTGCACCCTGCAGTCACCAGCATTTCGCGGCCATGGGCCAACATGTAGCCCACAAGAGCGTCTAGTTCTGCATCATTGAAACTACGCTTTGTAGGGGAGGAATGGCCACGAGGCCCTCCTCACCTACAGCTCCCTCCCCAGGTGAGGACCATGACTCGGTGGGCGCCCCCTCATGCCACCCGGGCCCAGGTGGAGGAGGATTCACCCGCCGACGACATTGCCCACACGCACCCTGTCTTTGCATTTACCAAAAATTAAGTTAGGCCTAGACGCCATCTTGCCTAGCAAACATGGTGTGAGTTCAGCACACTGTAACGAGGCCCCCACCTTTGGAGGGCCTTTCATGCATCTCTGTCGCCTCAGCAGCCCTGACAGATCCGCTGCGAGTGCGTTCCCATGAGAAAGTCGGAGATGAGCTAAACCCGAGATGCCAACACGGCAACATTATATTAGTAACAATGTGATATTGCACCCCGTATGACCCGGACCGCAAGGCCGGGGTAGCGAGGAAAAAAGCTGAAGCATCACTATCTGAAGAAGGTAGAAAACAATTCAAGTATTGGTATTAATGAACTACCTCTGTTTAAAATGTGAATAAGCCATAAAAATGTAACGTTATATGATATCTCTCCAGGTCTGGACTAATGCTGCTATAACCACGGAGAAAGATGTTGACCAAACGTGTAACCTCTATCTGTAAAAGTGTTTTTCAATAGTATGTAGAAACTTGAACTCATATATGGTTTTTTTGATTCACCCAAAGCGGCGAGCATCAATCTCTGTAGGCCATAACCTAGATATCCATCGTATAACGTCTAATGTACATACAATACGCACACAATGTAGTGAATATAATGTTAGGTAATAAAAAGGTACTGGAACCGACTGTATTAAAGAAATGTGTAACGAAATTGAAGTATATATATATGTGTCTAAATAACGTCAAAATAAGGCAGAACAGTATAGAACTTCTGCATCCACTGATCAGCAACGCACGAGGAAAATACCTTTGTGGATATATGCAAGGCCATTCCCTCTCCCACCCCACCAAGCCTGCCAGATAAAAAAGCTAAGACTTGTGCCGCGCTCCCTCACCTCCCCCAACCAAGCTGGCGTTACTTCAGAGAGTCAGAGGCCCCGGCGCCGCAACCAAGGCCACAGCCCGCCACCTGTGTTATTTACAGCACGGTAATAAACCCATGGATGAACCCACTGATCTACCAGCACCCTCTCATAAATCCCACGAACCCCCCAAGAATCCTGACCCCGTGTAAGGACGACCCCCATCATTGGGACAAGACACAGAGACCCATCTATATAATAACTTCTAACGCAGCAAACAGACATGTATCATTCGGCCCAGGCCCCAGAGCCCCGTCCCACGACCTAAAATACCGGTCAATAGGACACAGGTAAATCTCACCCCAACCGACAACCACCAGACCTCTCACGAGGTGCATTCCTCATGTGTTGTGTTTATTTTATAAGATAAGCTGCTGAAGCGATTTATTAATGAACTTAAATGTCATTTTCTGAATAACTGCAGTGTGCATGGCCTAGGGCAAATGAGACAGGAAAGGTATTCGTCATTGTCACAGGCTGCCCCAGCACATCAACACCGTACAGATGACCTCAAGCCGGCCTGCCAGGCCCAACCCAACCCACGAGGCTGACCAGTGACGTCGTCCCGCCAAGACCAACCCCGCTGCAGCAACACCTATAGTTAGTCGACGCCACCCAATCCCAATTGACTTGTGCCCCCTATAGTGTTTAGGTGTTGATGACGTTTTTTGTATTAGAAATACGCCTGTCTTTGCTATTGTCAGGCAGAGCGCTCTCGTAGGTTGCAGAGTTCTTTGCATGCCTTATTCTTGGATAAACTCCCACTTACGCTCACCCGCACTCTGTCTTGGCCTTATTCCCACTACGGGAGAGTCCCTTATTGTCTCTCATTGCGGGGAGGATCGTGCTGAATTGGGGGCGCTTCCCTTCAGTGGTGACCCCGATAGCGTGATATCTCCAAACTATTTTTCCTAACTCCTTCTTAACGACCCCCTTGTGGCACGAGAATCTCCGGTCGAGAAGGGATACGCACGGTGAGCCGTCTCCGGGAGGCCGCCCGCCAACGGCGACCGGCACAATAAGAAGTGCGCACTCAATGAGAAAGGGTACGGGATCCCGATTGGAAAAAAATCCCCTTTGAGTGCCGCTCGCCGGAGCCAGGGGCTGACCGTTGAGTTACCGGTGACGCCGCCTGGACGGACCCAGTTTCGGAGAGTATCGGTTCAAGACGGGCACGTGAGTACCGAGTGCGAGTGACCGTCAAGGGGAAAAGAAGGGGAATTGGCAATAAAAGAACGGGGACAGGTAGAGGAGAAGAATATCGGGGGTCTACTACAGACGGGTCTTGAAACTTTCTTTATTCTTTCTTTTGCATATGGCCATTAGGAGTAAGAAATAAGTGACGTGGTAGAAGTGACGGAAACCTAGCTCCGAGAGGGGGTGGAAGGCGGCGCCGCATAGTGCTATCTAGACTAGTACTGGGAATATATGAAGAAGTGAGAAATAAGTTATTGGTGTCTAGCAAAAGGAGACACCGGGAATATTTTTTAGTGATTGTGCTCTCTCTCTCTATTTCTTCTTTTTCCATTTCCACGGGGTAGGGGGCGAAAATGATAAGGGTATAAAGAAGTTAGAACATCTTAAAAAGTGGGGACTCAGTAGTGGCACGTACAGACGTGAACACAGTAACCTTAGCAGGAAAACAGGGACAGCTGGCTAGGGAGGAAAGGGAGGAGAAAGACAAAAGTGTGAGTGGAAAGCATTGTGAAGGGTGCGCGCACCGTACGAGTGTTAGAGACGAACGGGTGGCCGTGAGGTGGTGTCAGAGAGTGTGGCCATAACCAGTACTTGATCAATTACAAGTGAGATCACATAAGAGTGCCTGGGAATGGGAAGGAGATGAGATATGGTGAGTGAGAAAAGATTTGTGCAGTGAATAACAGTGGGTGATAATTTTGAGAGGTCCGCTCTTGTCTGTGCCATAAAGGTATACATACGCATATCTACACCTAATAAAAAGTAACGAAGGCGAACGCGGTAGCGCGAGCGATTTAGAAGATGGGGGCTGAAACTCCCTTGTCACACATTTGTAAGAGCTTGCCGGGATATGCTGAACGCATAAATAAATATCATGATCAATGGTTAACAGAATTGAAAGGGGAGGGGTTGCCCCAGATTTGGCCAGAAGGAGGGTCTTTTGACAAAAGCGTTCTTGATATGGTATGTACATGTATTCGCCTCAAGTATAAGGGAAAACAATGGCAGAATAGGAAGGAGATATTAGATCTTTGGAGATTGTTTGAGGAAGTACCCCCACCCAAAGCTCCAGCTCCAAATATTGATTTACCTTCCACCACAGACAATCCACTAATGATCCCGCGAGAGGAAAAGGAACAGTCAAGTACAGAACAACCTGCGGAAGTGGTTATGTTGTACCCAATATTACCTAAACCAGCCCCTGCAGCAGGATATAGCGACCCGATTTATGTGCCTCCCCCTTCGACCAGCACGCCACAAAGACCAACTGCACCCCCACCATACGAAAACACCAGAGAGCGCGCTCAGGGAGGCACACAGAGGGTGGACATAGAGAAGTTAACGAGTGACTTAGAGTCGAGGCTTACAGTGGCAAGAGATGAACTCTCAAGAATAAAAGACATATGTGAACGCACAGCATGCGCCCCCACACAATCTGGACGCACATCTAGAGCGTCGAGCGAAAGTAGACAAATTGAGGAGGGGTGGAAAAAGGGGGAAATACTGTTCAGAATTGAGGAAGAACCGACCAGGATAATAGAAGTAGGGACAGCAGAAGGAAGCATTGGTGACGTCTCGCGAGAGAGAGGGATCAGAGAGGATTTGTTATGTGATGTCAGAGGAGGGGGGGATGAGAGTGATAGATTGAGCATGGCAGTAGGAGGAGAAGGCGAGGAGCTAGATGGTGCATGTTCACTGGGGACTATAGAAGATGAATGGATGGGACGACTAAGAAATAGGGTGGGGAAGATGGCGTCATTAGAGTCAGCAGTGACTAAGGAAAAGGAAGCTGCAACGGCAAAAGGGAAATTACAACTCCCATTACTCCACCGGGGGGGTGGGAGGCCAAACTATATACCGTGGGCTCAGATGGACAAGGCTAATTTAATGAAATTACTACCACAGCTGTCAGGAGGGGCAAGCAAGTGGATATATGCATTTGAGAAACATACCGCTGGTATACCGCTGGCAGTAGGCGATGTGAAAAGCCTACTAGTGTCCGCAGTAGGGGATCAGGCAGACAGAGTGTGGGCTAAAGCGGGTTTTCCAGCTGTAACTTTAGAGTGTGATCGCCATGATGGGGCTTCTTTTAACACCGTGCGAGCAAGGGTGTGGGACGCACTGCGGGAAACCTTCCCAGATACCCCTGATTTGCAGTCAGTAATGCAATGTACCATGAATGACGGGGAGGACGCTATGGATTACATTCTCCGGGTGCAGGAGATGTGGAGAGCGGAAACGGGTACGCCCTGGCACCAATCCACGTCTCTATTTTACTTCATCATTAAGAGAGGGCTCCCAAAGGAAGTGCAAAAGGCACTAGATAAAATAGCAGGTGTTGAGGCAAAAGGCTGGCCGGAGATCCAAAGCATAATAGTACACCATTGTAAACGGATCAAAGAAAGAGAGAGGGAAGTAGCACAGAAAAGGTTGGCGGATGAGGCGAAGTTGGTGCAATCAAAATTGGTGAAGGTCGCAGCAGCGGTAGCGGGACTCCCACTCATACGGGAGGGAGAGGAAGGAGAGGAGGGGCAAATAGCAATACAAGGAAGAATAGCAGCGAATTGGGCAGGACAAGGGCAACGACCGTGGACAGAGCAGGAGCAGAACGGAGGTCCAACGTGGCAAGAGTGGGCCCCAAGAGGAGGAAGAGGTGGGTACAGGGGTCGAAGAGGAGGACAAGGGTATGGAGGAATGGGAGGAAATGGGTGGCAGGGTCCCAGAGGTCCACAGGGGAGCTGTTGGAATTGTGGGAGATGGGGGCATTACTCAAGAGAATGTAGGAGCAGACAAAACAACGGTTTCCAAGAGATAGAACAGTACGGACACCCCCATCCAGGAAGCCCCTACGGCCTCCCCATGGGACAATACCAGCAACCAGACAATGTAGTACAAAGGAGTAACGCACAACTACACGGACATCAGTACCGAACACAGACCAGCCCACAGAATAATGACAATGTGCACTACACGCCTGGTAACACTTTCGCCACAGTAGCTAATGGGGCACCCGCCCCCGCACCTTACAGTGGAGTGTCAGTGGTTTCGGGGAACATTTTCGATCAAGGGGGGGCAATGAGACACCCCGCATAGGACAGCCCACAGAGAGCACTTGCGTGTCCAGTACTGTCTACGACCCACAATGCATCAGAGGAACCATTGATAGGAGCGCAGATAGGAGACAAGCAATTCATTTTCATGGTGGATTCGGGAGCGGAGAAATCATGCATTAGAGAGGGCCGGTTCCCGTTATCTAATAGAACGTTAGAGACGCAGGGGTTCTCTGGGGCTGTAATTGAAGTTCCTTACACAGAGGTATTTGGATGTGACAGTGGGGGGTAAAACAGTGAAAGCACCCTTACTGTACTATGAAAACTCTCCCATCAACTTACTGGGGAGAGATCTCTTGAGCAAACTAAACATGACAATATCATTCACAGGGAGCGGCATCGTATGTTCAACGCCAGGCATATGCCCCCTCCGTATATTAGCAGTAATACACGGCCACACAATCATGAAAGAGATCAGAGGGGTACCAAGAAATGAGGAGATGTTTGTTGAAGGTATGAGAACATTGGCTCTCATAGTACCAGAACTAAAAAGGGTGGAGTGGAGGATCCCAGCAGAATTCCTTTTTCGTCCCATAGCAAGCCCTGATACTGCTCTTGGGGCAGTACTATCGTTGGATTTGCATGCAATACATGTATCAACAAACAGAATATGTGTGATTGGTATTGACATGGAAGGGTGTGAGTGGCGGACAGTATTGTGTACAAATGCAAATATCCCGCTGAGAGAGCTCTCGGACGAGGAGCTATTTTCTGACAATGAGGGAGATGGTGAAGTAGTGATGGAACTGGCAATGCCCTGCGACATTGTAGTTACAGCCAGACAAACTAAGGTTGAACTAATGGCGGTAGTAGGAGCACCGCACACATTTTTTGATGAAGACATGAGTTCAGTACCCACTAACTTATGGACTACTGGCCCCCACGATGTAGGGTTGCTGCATGAAGTTCAGCCTGTGGTGATAAAAGTAAAACAGGGAGCAATACTACCCCGGGTGAAACAATATCCACTGTCGCGAGAAGCAGAAGAAGGGATCAGAGAGACAATAGAAGCACTGCTAGCACAGGGTATAATTGTGCCCTCAAACTCCCCATGCAACACATGCATTTACCCAATCAAAAAAGCGAAGGGGGGTTCATGGAGGATGATACAAGATTTACGCCCACTGAACGATGTGGTAATGAAGGAGTTCCCTTTAGTCCCGAACCCGGCGACAATACTGTGCAACATTCCAAAAGTAGCATCACACTTCACAGTAATTGACTTAAAAAATGCATTTTTTTCGATTCCCTTAGCAGAAGAGAGCAGGTACTTGACAGCATTTACATTGGGAGGAAGGAGGTTCGAACACTGCAGACTACCACAAGGATATTGCGAAAGCCCAAGCATATTTAACAGGGTACTACATGAAGATCTGGGGAATTTGTCTGTAGAAAGCACAGTGATTCAGTACGTTGATGATTTATTGGTTTGTGCACAGGATGAGGAAGAGTGCAGACAGGACTCGATAACACTCTTGACATTATTGGCCAATAAGGGGTACAAGGTGGACAAGGGGAAATTACAATACTGTCTGACAGAGGTCCTATACTTGGGTCAGTTGATATCAAAGGATGGCAAGCGAATTATACCAGACAGGGCACAGGCGATTAGAACAATTGGGGAGCCCAAAACAGTAAAAGAGATGCAGAAATTTCTGGGTATGTGTAACTATTGCCGAGCATGGATATTGGACTATGCGGCGTACACAAGGCCCTTGCTACAGGCACTGAAAGAAGCACAACAAGAACACAAACACATAGAATGGACAGAGGTGATGAACACAGCATTTAACTCACTAAAAGAGCTGATATCAAGCGCTCCAGTACTAGCAAACCCAGATTATGGGCGCGAATTCTTCTTATTTTCACACTGCAAAGGAACACTGATGACAGCAGTACTGACACAGAAAACATCTTTAGGGCACAAACCACTCGCTTACTATAGCGGCACCCTAGACGCAGTAATGCAAGGTCATTTCGCGTGCGAGCAATCCCTAGCTGCAGCCGCGTTCGCAATTGAAAAAAGTGCCACGATAGTGATGGGCTGCCCGGTGACACTGTTTGTGGAACACTCACTTTTTGCAATATTAGAGCGAACAAAGAGCACATTGACAACACAACGCGCCACAGCATATGAGATAATACTGTCCAGCGCTAACATCCATATAGTAAGATGTAAAACAGTGAACCCAGCCACATTCATCACAGAGGCATGCACCGTAGAGGACATGCAAAACCACAACTGCGCCACGTACACAGGTGACGACAGTAAGGATCAAGTGATTTTTGAAAATGCCCTGACCGAGGGAGAAGTGTATTTTGTGGACGGGTCAGCATCAATAGACATGGAGACAGGAGAAAAGCATGTGGGTATGGCAGTGGTACGATTAGAGGAAGATGAATATGAGATACTAGTACAACACCGCCTCCCATCACACTATTCAGCGCAAGCAGCAGAACTAATAGCGCTAATAGAAGCATTGCATGCCGCCAAGGGGTGCGCAGTGACCATATATACAGACTCAGCATACATGACAACAACAGTTCACGGTGGGTTGGCCCGGTGGGGGCGGAGAGGGTTCCGACGAGCAGACGGAACGCCAGTCCAGCATGCAGAATTATTGAAAGAACTGATTGAGGCCCTGCAAGACCCCACGGCAGTGGCCATCGTAAAATGTCAAGCTCATACCACCAATACAGATTTTGTATCTTTGGGGAACGCGGCAGCAGACGCCGCTGCCAAAGCAGCTTCATATCTACAAAAAGGTGAAATAGGAGAGTACATGTTGCACCACACAGCAAGCCAAGAGGTCCCCACAGGATACAACATGATGTCCACACAGGAGATAATAGAGCTGCAAGAGGGAGCTAGTGCAGAGGAAAAATTGCTGTGGACTAAGAGAGGATGCAGCAAATCACCGACTGATTTATTGTGGCGACAAGAGAGTTCAGGAAAAGTGGTAATGCCAATTACGCTGTTAGAAATAGCATTTCAACAACTACACTTTCCCGCACACAACACAAAGAAACACATAATGGCAGAGATACAAGAAGATTGGTTTGCACCGTGCCTCCAGGAACACGTCACAAGGTTAGCCCTAGAATGCACGACATGTCAAATTTACAACTCAGGTATGACCTTGCGTACACTAAGGGGTACGATACCAAAACCAAGTGGCCCATTCAGAGAGCTCCACATTGATTACGTAGACATGGGAGAAAGGTGTAACGGGGCTCGATACATGATTGTGGTTGTATGTCCATTTTCGAGGTGGGTGGAGGCAGGCCCATGTGCCCGCCCTGACGCGAAGGGCGCCGCGAAGTTCCTAGTGCGGGAAGTGTTTCCGCGCTGGGGAATTTGCGACGTTATTCGCTCAGATAACGGGACGCATTTTGTTAATGAATTATTTAAAGAAGTGACTACATTATTGGGAATAAAGCACAAATTATGTTCGATTTATCATCCTCAAAGTAATGGCGTCGTGGAAAAGATAAATGGCCTGTTAAAAAGCAGATTATCAAAACTTTGTTTTTCCCTTAAAAAGACTTGGATGTACTGCCTGCCTTTGGCCTTGTTTGAACTACGAAACCAGCCAAGTAAGGATCACCATTTGTCCCCGCACGAGATCGTCACGGGAAGAAGAATGCATACAGCTCATTCGCCTCTCCGTGAGCGTTCTGATGCACACAGAAGCGCAACTATATTGGGGGAGGAGTTCACAGAATATTTGCGAAAACTGACACGGGCAGCGCGCGTAATTGCAAAGCAACTAGCCCCCCCCTCGACAAGAGAGGAGGGGAACGCGACTGAACCAAATAGGTTGCCTGAAAAACCACTACAACTAATGCCTGGTGACCTTATATATGTTAGAAGTTTTGTGCGGAGGTGGAACGCACCACGTTTCCATGGCCCCTATGAGGTAGTGTTTTGCACGCCTACAGCAGTAAAGGTTAAGGGCCTGCGATATTGGGTGCATTTGACAGACGTACGTAAAGCTTACAGCGCTGCGGAGAGTGAGGTGCAGGACGAGGCACAGGCAACAGCGGACGATGAAGTTGTGCGGAATGAATGATTGGAATTTTGTGTGCATTATGAAATGAACAGTGAACACAATTAGCGCGCAACAAATGTCCTGGACTAGAACATGTACATATGTATATAGAAATTTTCTTTTTATTACAATTTTTGAAAGTTTTGCGTGGGGTTCTTTTTTCCTCTCCTGTGCTCTTTAAGATGTTTTTTTATTATTGTTGTTTTTAAACTGTCATGTTTTTTATTATTTATATATATATAGTAAGGTACGAATAATGATGCTTGAAAGGCTACCTTGTCTGTCAACACACCCCCTCCCTCACCCAACCCTATATTTTATCACCGAAACGTTACAACGTGGAAATGTTTACATGTTTGTATTTAATGAACTCTTGTGTCTCAAACAGGATTTATCATGGCATCGAATGGGCAGCCTGCAACTAATAGATATGTTAGATTTAGAGAAATGTTAGTGGCTAGATTAACATATTCATTTGAATGTGGTTTATCAATGTGTGCTATCGTGTTCTTCATCTCAATGTTTTGTCTGGTATTACACTGGGTTATAGCGTTCATCTCTACCGAGATGAACGAGGGGGGAGGGGGGAACAACACCACCCTTGCCCCTGGAACGAAAACAATTCCGACTGTAGGTATCAAAGAAGGTGATTTCTTGATCTGGGATGGATCACACTTTGTGTGGGGATACTATACTACACCACCCACTGCTGTCCTGTCACAATCAAGAACCAAAAATGTAAATAATGACACAATGTCCCAACCTGGAACATACAACAACCGCACGATCCCTCCCGCCCCAATTTCAAACAACGATCTCTTGTTTATTAAGGAGGATGGAAAAGTGATTATGATGACAGAACACAAGTCCCTATATGAGGAATTAGAAAAGGGGGGTGGGAGGGAGGAAGGGGGGCCTGGTTCTTCACCTACTATAACGAGAAGGTACAGAAGAAGGGAGAAAAGTAGGCGGAGAAGAGAGACTGGTGGAAAAGGGTATGATGAGTATTATGGGCTAGGGTTAGACAAAATGGAAGACCCACGACACCCTCACCAAGCAAATAAATGGTATGCAGATATGAGCACAACAGCCAAACAGACAACCAATGAGAGCTGTTATGTCTGCTCACTTATCCCCCATGCATCAGGCACACCTAAAGTATTGTTGCCACGAGAATTGCCCATTGTGGATGCCCAATGTCTCCTTCATCTCACGCTGTGTAGAATAAAGAACACTTTCCAAGCACACGATGTCTCTTTCAGAATGCTACAGAACAACAAAACGTGCTATTCGCAAGCGTCTGGAGTGATCTGTCTTAAAGAACCTTTCTTTGCAATACAAGGGACACTGTTTTCCGAAAACAAATGGAAAGACGAAGAAGTGCTGTGCAAGGCAGAAGCACTGAAAGGTGTCCAACCGGACAAGTTGCGGTGGATGGAAAGAACGTGCTTGCCAATATGGAAAGAACACATCCCTAAACTAACATGGGTAACAGCGATGGAGAAACCCTTCAAGCTACAAAGTGAAATACAAAACGAACTATGTTTCAAGGGAGAAGGAAAAATGGCAATGGGAACGAACAAGAACTGTAACAAAACTCTCACCATCCCAGATATGAAAAAAGGAACAGCAGCACTAATGGACACCTACTGGGTATGCGGAAACAAGGCGTACCTGCACCTTCCCCAATCATGGAGTGGTAGCTGCTCAATGGCCACTTTGCACTCAACACTAATGGTGATTCCAGAAAGCCATATTGACAGAAGTAACATGATGAAAGAAGGCTTGAACCAGAATGCAGCTTCTCCAACTACACAAGCGCACCTTTATGTCCTGTCCTCCGGAGGGAAGGGAGAAGAGCTCTCAAGGAACAAGCGAGCCTCGAACTACATATCACAAGCATCATCTGATTTATTGGCACAGATCCCAGACAGGTATCGCCTGTTCAGCTCCGTGGAAACATTCTTTGCTTCGCTAGTATCAAGTGTCCAAGCAAGAGCAAATGCAAAATGGCTCCAGATCACACGGTGGGAACTGATCCAGTTGGCCAATGACACTGAAGAAGGGTTCACCATAATAAAGGTGGAACTACGAGCTCTGCGATTAATGACCATGCAGAACAGGTATGTTCTAGACCTGTTAACAGCAATCGATGGAGGTGTTTGCCGAAAAATAGGAAGTGCGTGCTGCACGTTCGTACCTTCCGAAGATGCAGAAAATGGGTCCCTGTCCCACGTTATTGAAGCAGTACATAACCTGGGCGAGAAGATGAAAATGGAAGGCGGAGCTGAGGATAGCTCGTGGTTCGACAATATCTTCTCTTGGGTTCCCTCATGGCTTGGAGTGACAATGAAGTTCCTGATACCAATAGTGGTGATCATTCTCGTAATGTTCTGCCTGTGCCAGGTGGGCCTCCGATGTTGTGCTAATGCAGTTCCTAACGGTGCAATGATGATGGTGACAATGGGCAACTCCGGTGGTACAATTAAAGCAACACAAGAAGTACATGTGCAGACAGGAGCAGACAACACCCCCAGGTACCAGTTAGTGCCTATGTGCCGTGATAAGTACATAGTAGATAAACTATGGCATACCACTATCAAAGAACCACGAGACGTAGAACTGGAATGGTATGAGGAGGTCTGGGTAGATCTGGAAGAAACTGGCGACTGTATATATTTAACATGTACACCAGACGAGTATGCTAGGAGAGGTGAGAGTTTAAGGGGGGTGTGCAGAGCATGGATGCCTATAAAAGGAACCCCTGCATGGGATAACGCAGTGTTAGAGGAACAAGAATGTAGAAGATTGGAAGAGCTAAAGAATTCGTTACTTTAAGTAACGAAAGGGGGGAAATGTAGGGGAGGAATGGCCACGAGGCCCTCCTCACCTACAGCTCCCTCCCCAGGTGAGGACCATGACTCGGTGGGCGCCCCCTCATGCCACCCGGGCCCAGGTGGAGGAGGATTCACCCGCCGACGACATTGCCCACACGCACCCTGTCTTTGCATTTACCAAAAATTAAGTTAGGCCTAGACGCCATCTTGCCTAGCAAACATGGTGTGAGTTCAGCACACTGTAACGAGGCCCCCACCTTTGGAGGGCCTTTCATGCATCTCTGTCGCCTCAGCAGCCCTGACAGATCCGCTGCGAGTGCGTTCCCATGAGAAAGTCGGAGATGAGCTAAACCCGAGATGCCAACACGGCAACATTATATTAGTAACAATGTGATATTGCACCCCGTATGACCCGGACCGCAAGGCCGGGGTAGCGAGGAAAAAAGCTGAAGCATCACTATCTGAAGAAGGTAGAAAACAATTCAAGTATTGGTATTAATGAACTACCTCTGTTTAAAATGTGAATAAGCCATAAAAATGTAACGTTATATGATATCTCTCCAGGTCTGGACTAATGCTGCTATAACCACGGAGAAAGATGTTGACCAAACGTGTAACCTCTATCTGTAAAAGTGTTTTTCAATAGTATGTAGAAACTTGAACTCATATATGGTTTTTTTGATTCACCCAAAGCGGCGAGCATCAATCTCTGTAGGCCATAACCTAGATATCCATCGTATAACGTCTAATGTACATACAATACGCACACAATGTAGTGAATATAATGTTAGGTAATAAAAAGGTACTGGAACCGACTGTATTAAAGAAATGTGTAACGAAATTGAAGTATATATATATGTGTCTAAATAACGTCAAAATAAGGCAGAACAGTATAGAACTTCTGCATCCACTGATCAGCAACGCACGAGGAAAATACCTTTGTGGATATATGCAAGGCCATTCCCTCTCCCACCCCACCAAGCCTGCCAGATAAAAAAGCTAAGACTTGTGCCGCGCTCCCTCACCTCCCCCAACCAAGCTGGCGTTACTTCAGAGAGTCAGAGGCCCCGGCGCCGCAACCAAGGCCACAGCCCGCCACCTGTGTTATTTACAGCACGGTAATAAACCCATGGATGAACCCACTGATCTACCAGCACCCTCTCATAAATCCCACGAACCCCCCAAGAATCCTGACCCCGTGTAAGGACGACCCCCATCATTGGGACAAGACACAGAGACCCATCTATATAATAACTTCTAACGCAGCAAACAGACATGTATCATTCGGCCCAGGCCCCAGAGCCCCGTCCCACGACCTAAAATACCGGTCAATAGGACACAGGTAAATCTCACCCCAACCGACAACCACCAGACCTCTCACGAGGTGCATTCCTCATGTGTTGTGTTTATTTTATAAGATAAGCTGCTGAAGCGATTTATTAATGAACTTAAATGTCATTTTCTGAATAACTGCAGTGTGCATGGCCTAGGGCAAATGAGACAGGAAAGGTATTCGTCATTGTCACAGGCTGCCCCAGCACATCAACACCGTACAGATGACCTCAAGCCGGCCTGCCAGGCCCAACCCAACCCACGAGGCTGACCAGTGACGTCGTCCCGCCAAGACCAACCCCGCTGCAGCAACACCTATAGTTAGTCGACGCCACCCAATCCCAATTGACTTGTGCCCCCTATAGTGTTTAGGTGTTGATGACGTTTTTTGTATTAGAAATACGCCTGTCTTTGCTATTGTCAGGCAGAGCGCTCTCGTAGGTTGCAGAGTTCTTTGCATGCCTTATTCTTGGATAAACTCCCACTTACGCTCACCCGCACTCTGTCTTGGCCTTATTCCCACTACGGGAGAGTCCCTTATTGTCTCTCATTGCGGGGAGGATCGTGCTGAATTGGGGGCGCTTCCCTTCAGCTTCCTTGATGTGCCGGGGGGGAGCTGTGTCTGGGGTCCCAGCCTGTACCACAAGAGCACCCTTCTTCCTCTTGGAAGGTGGTGCGGACCCTGAGTGGCTTATGCCGCTCTGGTTGGTAGGGGCTGAAGCGCCGGTGGACTTGACACTGGAAGTAGCCAAAGGCACAGTGACCAAAGGTCTCACTGCAGGCATTGGCTGCTGGGTGATGTTGGCAGGACCAACCTCGGTGTGATGGACTTGGACCAACACTCTCCCGGCTGGGAGACTCGGAGCTGGGGTAGATTGAGCTGCAGCTGGCCCTGCAGCCTCCTCACTCTGGCTACTTGGGGCAGCAGATGACATTGCTGCCCCAGATCCACGGGGCCTGGTGACAGCAACTTTCACCGCCACATGTGTCTTTGACTTGGTGACACGGAAGTCAGCCTGTGCCGGTTCGGTTGACAATATGGGCGGGGTTAACAAGGCCTGAGCTGGGATGGTGTCATCTGCATCTCCCTGACCCATAGGGGGGCATAGGTGACCCTGATTGGTCCTCCACACACTGGCCTCTTGGGCCACCCTGCACCTCCTGGCCATGTCCCCTACCCCAACCACCTCTTGGAGATCAGCCACCTTTGCCTCCCTTACCGCTTGGTCACCTCCCAACCATGGCACTGATGTTCTTGTGCGAATGGGAGGTGCAGTAAACAATTGTCCTGGGCAATTCGGGTGAAAGGGGTAGGGTACTAGATGGAATACGTACCCTATTTCGCTAACAAGGCTGTCTGTGACCCCTGGGGGAAGAAGACAGGTCACGCAATGCTCAGGAACCCCGAAAACAAAATGTAAGTGCACGCGACCCCTGGTAGCCCACATGCGTGGAATAGAGAACCCACACTACGCTGTGGCACCCAGAAACACAAAAATAAGCATACACGTGGTACACGCAGGCTCCAATGACCTCTAAATGGGTATGCGACATACAGGGGCAACCACAGTTGAAAAATAAATGCGCGACTCACCGTCTAGCAGGAAAAAGAACATGAAAAAGAAGCACGTATGTGTATTGGCAACACCCCCGCCAAAAAAGAATTGAACGCCGTCTGAGTATACAAGGAGTACGAACTAGAACCGTTGTGAAGTAATCACGTGTGAACCGAAAAGAAGTACAAGAATCACCTGCTCGCTCTCCACAAAGAGCACGTACAAGAAAATAGAGTCCTATGCGCACCGTTTAACCCAGCCCACACGTGTAAACGTCAGTTACGCTCGTACGTGCTAAGGGCCTTTCTTCCAATTACACGCAGTGACACCCAGAAGTGCAGTTTTTGCACGTGTACAATCAACATGCACCCGTGTTGAGGGAAACGCCCTTGCGTGTTACTTCACAGATGCGCTTATGCGCTAAGGGCCTTTCCTCGAATTACACGCTGACGTGCAGTTTTTCACGTGCCAAATCACTCCGTATCAAGCTGGCCTTGCAACAACACACGGAAGACCACGCTCCTGCCCAAAAGGCCATTTTCCTGCCCCCCAGAATCCCGAGCACGCACCCACCTGCAATCTGCTGCTGCCTGCCTGCCTGCTGGCCACGTGCCCTGCTATTTGGTGCCTGCACATCAGCCATCTGCAGGGATCCAGTTACTGTGGCCACCCCTGCTGGAACAGAAGATTCCCGACTGGTATTCTATCGCTCCACAGCCCAGCCCCATGACCCAGTTACCCACCTACACCTGCCTTGGAGGTTGCCATGTCCGACACAACACCATCTGGCACCAGTGGCAACCCCCCCAGCAGAGAGGTAGAGGGCTGCCAGCTTCACTGCCAATGAAGTTGGCATCCTGGTGGAGCAAGTCATGGGGCATTATGATGCCCTCTTTGGAAGTTCATGCGCAGACAATGAAGGACGGAAGAGGACCTGGACGGACATCAATGCTGCCATCAACGAGGAGGGGGTGGCAGCCCGCGACATGCAACACGTCCGGAAGCGCTGGCAGGACTTCAGGTCCAGGACCCTCAGCAAGGCCTTGTCAAACCGGATATTAAATTATGCCTCTTATTACAAACGATTTGTATGTATATTGGCCTATGCCAAGTTGCTTAAAATTGTACGCGAATAACTCTCTGCGGCAAGGTCTTGACCTTAGAAATTGATGTAAGCCGCCATCTTGAATCAAGCCTCCATTTTAGGGTAGAAACCGCCATTTTGGGGTTTTATACAAAGTCACCCTGTAATCTAAAATGGCCGTCTCGTGTGTCCTTGTTCTTGCCTTAACCTCTCCAACCTCTGTAGGGGAGTTAATGTCCAACCTGCCCTCAGGCTATATGTTAGGGTCATGTAGACCTTGCCCATTGTTGACCTCGGGAGCAGGGGATTACTTGAATCAGCAATGTTAAACTGCAAGTATACAAGAACAGTAATGCTATCCGAATATAATATGCAAAACATTTGTTTAGTCTGTATTAAAACAATATGCACGAATGTAAATGTTAAATTAAAGAACAATGGAGTGTGTTAGTAAATGTATTAAAAAGTACACCGCATACACGAGATATGTAAATTAGGAAAGTGAACCTGGCGCGACCCTAGCCCAGTGTATGATTAACCTGTAAGAGGGCTGGACATCATTTTACAAATTGTATAAATGCGTCGATGTCCAGCTAGGAAATTCTGTCACTGCTCACATTGAACCCTGCTGGTGGTCTCTGTGATGTATTGACGGCCAAATAGCTATTTGTGTACTTTGTTGAATACTGTTCAGTTTTGTAATAAAGATTCTGGGAATCTTTATAAGCCCGTGTCGGTGTATTTTCCTTTGCTTGGTGTAACAGCCGTAATATTGTACTTTTTTCTGATTCCACAGATGGCGCCCGAATAGGGACCCTCAACATTGACTTCGTCTCGTTGAAGGTTGGCTCGGCTATCGGACCGGGATCGGACGGTGCCAACAGAACTGGCCACTCTAACACAAGAAGTGAATTCCTTGACGAAACTGCACGATCCGTTCCCTGGACGGTGAGCTGTAACCCGAGACGACGTCTTGACGAGGGTCCACATATTTGAGGTGGGTAAATTTGCCGAAAATCACCAGACACGTGGGTCATTTGCATTGTCCTTAGTAACCTGATCGGGCCTCCCAGTCCTTTGGTCAGGTGAATCGTGCCCCGATTCTTAATTTAACCCTGACAAATTTGAATTTGGAGTATTGTACTCGCAAGCACAATTATTTAACCAGGTAACACCAGAATTTTGATATGCCTGGGAAATTGTCTGCCTGCTTTAGGGCATTTTCCCGCAGCGACAGACAATCTTTGGAAGATAGCCGTCCCGCACCACAGGAGGGGTCGCCGGCATGTACTATGTACTGTAAGAAAGGCTTTGGTAGTATAGCATTTAATGACATTTGGCACAGACAAACTAGACATAATTCTAATCTCCGGTGGCCAACCAATGGTAGTTTTGAAATCCCTCGTATAGAGTATTTAGAGTCTGTATTAGTAAAGAAAAAGGCTAGACCTGCAGCATTTGACGTGTTGTACAGTTGGAAAACAGAAGCTTTGCAGCAACAAAAGAGTAGAGAGAAACATATGCGTCGACATATGACGAGTGTCGAAAAGGAACGGTTATATGATCAAAATAAACAATTGGAGTCAGTTAGGAACACGGACAGGGCATATCAATTATGTATTCAGAAAATCTACCCTTCAAAAGATTTTCATACGTCAGACAAATTGATTAATAAAAATGTGCATGAACGAAGGCCCGATGCCTCCGCGCCACCTCCATATGTCCCTCCTCCTGGCGCTTTGCCCCTTCCTGTTGTAGTTCCCCCTCCTATAGTTCCTCCGGTCCTCCCTGTTGTTCTTCCTGTTGTTTTTCCAGCCGTCGCCCCTTTGCCTGCCCCTTGCCTTCACCTGTTGTTATTCAGAATGTGCCTACTCTTCCTCTTCCAAGTGATCCTGCATCGCTTGTAGTAGACCAGGGAGCAAGACCAAGGGTTGTGACTCGTAATACTGTGTCCCCAGACAAGAGGAGTGAATTGACTGCTTGGGCTAAGCATTGTATGGAGAAGGGTGAACAAGCTGATGTTTTTTCCACACTCGAAAATTTAAAAGATATGCCTGAGAAAAATGTTTTTATCGAAGGGTTAGGGATTCATTTAAGTATAATGTGGAATAGACTAAATGATGTAGATTTCCCACAAGGGTTACGGGATTTGAACGCCTTAGCGTTGTCCAGAGATACTGCGGAGAAGGTATATGAGCATGTTGAGAGGATTTTTGAGTATAGGAAGGAGTTGGAAGAGTTACAGAACGAGGAAGTAGATGGTGATAGTGTAGGTATTATGTGCTTACAGAAACGGTTTTCTCCTCGTCGAGAATTAAAAGGTGAGGAAGCACGAATTTGTACAAAGGACGCGATAAGATGGATTTCGGATATCTCGATAACGCCAGATGAAGTATCTGACACATATAGTCAGTATACGTTAGAAATGCAAAAGAAAGTGATACAGGTGATGGTAGAGCACCTGCAGAATGAGTGTGTAAGAAGAAAGATTTATTGTCCCGCAGAATTCTTGAGTGTTTATAAGAGAGCTTTTTCGATTGATACTTCTTCAACTGCCTCAGCGCTTGACTTGGCTCTGTTCCTTAGTAAGCGTTCGGAGCTTCCTACTTCTCAGTTGCCTATGAGAGAGGTCCCTCCGACATTTGTCCCAAAAGTTGAGATTGCGGCTGATGCTGCACGAGGTATATTAGCCGGAGAAATTCCTGCACATTACGTTTCACAGTTTGTTCATGTTCCGTTTTCAAGACAGGAAGTGAACACCATAAAGCAATCTATTCCTGATATAAGAAAAAATCCGACCGGATTCTATAAAGAAATAGAGTCGGTCCTACAGTCGTCGGTATTCACTTTAAGTGATGTTGACCTATTATTTCCCGTACTCCTGCCAGTTGATTTGTGGAAGCAGATTAGGACTATAGATGACATACCTGGGTTGGGAGATACATGGGATAACATGACTAGGCTGGACAGAGAAAGACCAGCTGGCGAACGACCACCTCAAGTGATATTAACCTTGCCTGATAGAATTATTATAAAATTGAAAACTATGGTTCCAGAAAAAAGAATCATTTGGGACAAGCTTACGGCCTGTGTGCAAGGAAAGTATGAGGGTGCTACCGATTTTTTCAATCGGTTCGAGCAGGTATTCTCGGATTTCAGTGGACAAGACTTGGGCACAGAGTCAGGGAAAAGGTTGTCTGTCGACAAATTTGTATGTGGATTGCTGCCTGACATCCAGTTACAGATTATGTCCTCTGAAAGCGCTTGGCAGGCGAAGTCCCAATCAGAAGTATTGCATATGGCTTAGTATTATGAAAATCGTGTAAATACTGAAAAAGAGAAACTTGAGAAAAAAAAGTGTGACTTGAAAACTAAAGTTTTATTGCAGCAGATTGTTAGAAACTCTAGAGGGGGTAATCAATTTAGAGGTCAGTACATTCCACAGGGAAATGCGCCCTTGGCGCCGGTAACCATTAACCAGTGTGCCTATTGCCGGCAGGAAGGCCACTGGCGCGCACAATGTCCGACCTTACAGCAAAGGTAATTTGGGAACATGAGTAGACGATCCAGAGGTCGCCCAGGTTGAGGGGGCCCTGGCAGAGGTCAGTTTACACCAGAATCACAACAACCTCCTTCACAAGATAAGCAAGTTTCAAATGTGGATAATAGAAACATTTTTGATCACCCTTTTGCCGCGTACATCGCCGAAGATCTTCCTTTTGATAATATTCTGTTCCGCTAGGATTGCCCGAAGCAAGATTTGGAACCTACGCCTATTCCCGTTCATCAGAAAGGCCCCTACGTTGAGATAGCAGTGGGAAATAGGAAGCATCTATTTTTAGTAGATACAGGAGCACAGAAATGTTCCATTGATCATTCGCGGGTTCCAAATATTCCCCTGTCAGGGCAATCCAACGTTTCCGTAGGGTTTTCAGGCACACCTGTAGTTTGTCCGGTCTCTTTGCCGGTACCGATAACACTGGGTCCCTTCACGGAACAGTGTCCATTTCTACTTACCACAAACTGTGGGGAGAACTTGCTGGGGCTAAATTTGTTCAAGGCATTACACGCAGTAATTCATTGTTCTCCGGATGGAATTCGTCTAACAATCTCACCTCAGCAATAACTCGCCTCTCAGTTTTTAACTCGAACTTTACCGCCAAAATTTTGTAATGTTCCAGAATGCTTATGGGGAATTGACGATAATGATGTGGGCATTCTCCAAATTGAACCTGTTAAAATTATTTTGAATCATAGAGTAAAATTGCCTCGCATCCCGCAATATAAGATCTCAGTTGAAGGCGAACAGGCTTTGAAATGTATAGTTTCTGATTTTGTACATCGTGGAGTAATTGAGGAGATTACGGGTAGCATATGTAATAGCCCCATTTTGCCAGTATACAAAAAAGGTGATAATGCGATTCCCTTTCGTTTTATAATTGATTTACGTGCTATTAACAAAATTGTGGCTCCTCAATGTCCTATTGTACCTGATGTCACAACGATACTAACTATGATTCCGGCTTCTGCCACTCATTTTAGCGTTGTTGATCTTAAAAACGTGTTTTTCAGTATTCCCATACACAAGGATAGCCGGTATTTGTTTGCGTTTACCCTAGGGGGACGCTCGTTTACATTCACTCGTGCACCACAAGGGTACACTGAGGGTCCAAGTATTTATAGTAGGGCATTGAAAGAGCAGCTTGATACCCTTGAGTTGCCTACTACTTGCACGTTACTTCACTACGTAGATGACCTCCTCTTGGCTGCTGATTCTGAGAGTGCCTGTAGAGAAGGCACTGTGTTGTTGCTTTGTCATCTAGCAAAACATGGCCCCAAAGGTTGCCTATTTAGGCTATCTCCTGTCAAAGGAGGGAAGACGGTTGACACCTGAATGAATAAAGACCATTTCTGGTATGTCTGTCCCAAATACGCAAAAGGAAGTTAGAGCCTTGATAGGTATGGCTTCTTATTGTAGATTGTGGATCCCAAATTTTTCGTTGATGATTAAACCAATGCTGGCTTTGACAAAGAAGGGCATTTCTTTGCCATTGCCATGGACCTTGGAACACCAGACAGCATTCGATTTGCTCAAATCCGCGCTGTGTTCAGCGCCGGTTTTAGGAACTCCAAATTATGATAAGGCGTTTGTATTGTTTGTGCATGAACGTGATGGATGTGCTTTGGCTGTGTTAACGCAGGAACATGGAGGGAAGAATAGGCCGTGCGGCTACTATTCCTCCGCCCTTGATCCTGTAGCATGCGCTTTGCCAAGATGTTTGCGCGCTGTTGCTGCTGCTGCTGCGTCCGTAAAACAGAGTGAGGGAATGGTCCTGGTTAATGCGTTAACCCTAATGGTACCTCACTATGTAGATATTCTATTGAATAGAACTCAAACGCAACACCTCACTTCTGCACGATTGACAAGATATGAACTGATCTTGTTTGCCCCCCAAATTCAAATTCAGAGGTGTTGCATATTAAATCCGGCTGAACTTTTACCTGTCTCACAAAATACTGTTGATGATGACGATACGTCACACAATTGCCTTTATATGACAGACAAGAGACTAAAGGCAGAATCGATTTGAAAGACACGCCTTTGAATAGTCCTCAAAGAGAGCTATTTTGTGATGGCTCTTGTTTTAAACTTCCAGACGGTACATCCATGGCTGCTTATGCTGTCACTACTTTAAGCACGGTTGTGGAAACTAAAAGAATTATGCATAACTCTGCGCAGGCCGCAGAAATTATAGCGTTAACTCGAGCTTGTGAGCTTTCTGAAGGACGTACAGTGAATATATATACTGACAGTCAGTATGCCTTTGGGGTGGCCCACAATTTCGGTAGACTTTGGAAAGAATGAGGTTTCTTGACCTCGCACGGAACAAAAATCCAGCACGGCACTTTAATAGTGCGATTGCTTTCAGCACTTGCACTCCCTGTTCAGTTAGCTATCATAAAATGTTCAACACATCAAAAAGTTACAGATGATGTAGGAAAAGGGAATGCCTTCGCCGATCAGATAGCTAAACAAACTGCCACTGATTTCAGTTCAGAAATGTACGCTGTAAAAGAAATTGTAAATGTTTGCACTTTGGGTGAAAGTATCGATGCTGTAAAAGATATTCAAGCAGACGCTACCATAGAGGAAACTAAGAGATGGATCAAGGGTGCAGGGAGATTGGATGATGATGGGTGTTGGGTAGACAATGTTGAAGGGAAAAGTTTACTCCCTGACGCCTACATTACAATGATGGTTATTATGGCTCATGGTCCGACACATGTGTGTGCGCGGAAATTAACAAAAATGCTACACAGTGTATGAGCCAATGATAAGATTTTAAAAACTGCGGAGCATTTTGTTCAGAACTGCATGGTTTGCTTGCAGCACAATGTAGGAAAAGGTACCTCGACTCTTAGAGGAAGTTTCGCTCCACCTTCTATCCCGTTTGAGGTTATTCACTTTGGTTTTATTGAAATGGAACAGTGTAACAATCTTAAATATGTATTGGTTGTTATTTGCACCTCTAGTAAGTGGGTTGAGGCCTTCCCAGTTAGAGATGCAACAGCCATAACCACGGCAAAAACTCTGTTGAAAGAGTTTTTTCCTAGGTTCGGGCTGCCGAGAGTCATCTGGTCTGATAATGGGCCACACTTTATTGCCACTGTAATCCTGCAAATTTGCAAAGGATTACAGATTGACAAGCGGTTCCATTCAGCTAGACATGCCCAGAGTGCCGGATTAGTGGAAAGCCATCACAAAATAGCTCTCTTTGAGGGCTATCCAAAGGCGTGTCTTTCAAATCGATTCTGCCTTTAGTCTCTTGTCTGTCATATAAAGGCAATTGTGTGACGTATCGTCATCATCAACAGTATTTTGTGAGACAGGTAAAAGTTGAGCCGGATTTAATATGCAACACCTCTGAATTTGAATTTGGGGGGCAAACAAGATCAGTTCATATCTTGTCAATCGTGCAGAAGTGAGGTGTTGCGTTTGAGTTCTATTCAATTGAATATCTACAGAGTGAGGTACCATTAGGGTTAACGCATGACCCAGGACCATTTCCTCACTCTGTTTTACAGACGCAGCAGCAGCAGCAACAGCGCGCAAACATCTTGGCAAAGCGCATGCTACAGGATCAAGGGCGGAGGAATAGTAGCCGCACGCCCTATTCTTCCCTTCATGTTCCTGCGTTAACACAGCCAAAGCACATCCATCACGTTCATGCACAAACAATACAAACGCCTTATCATAATTTGGAGTTCCTAAAACCGGCGCTGAACACAGCACGGATTTGAGCAAATTGAATGCTGTCTGGTGTTCCAAGGTCCATGGCAATGGCAAAGAAATGCCCTTCTTTGTCAAAGCCAGCATTGGTTTAATCGTCAACGAAAAATTCGGGATCCACAATTTACAATAAGAAGCCATACCTATCAAGGCTCTAACTTCCTTTTGCGTATT
The DNA here is from genome assembly GCF_040938575.1 of Ambystoma mexicanum. Lineage (NCBI taxonomy): Eukaryota > Metazoa > Chordata > Amphibia > Caudata > Ambystomatidae > Ambystoma > Ambystoma mexicanum. The sequence continues at coordinate 441,134,851 of NC_090932.1, read as the reverse complement.
TGGGACAGACATACCAGAAATGGTCTTTATTCGTTCAGGTGTCAACCGTCTTCCCTCCTTTGACAGGAGATAGCCTAAATAGGCAACCTCCTGGCAACAATATTGGAATTTCTTAAGTGAACCTTTGGGGCCATGTTTTGCTAGATGACAAAGCAACAACACGGTGCCTTCTTTACAGGCACTCTCAGAATCAGCAGCCAAGAGGAGGTCATCTACGTACTGCAGTAACGTGCAAGTAGTAGGCAACTCAAGGGTATCAAGCTGCTCTTTCAATGCCCTACTATAAATACTTGGACTCTCAGTGTACCCTTGTGGTGCACGAGTGAATGTAAACGAGCGTCCCCCTAGGGTAAACGCAAACAAATACCGGCTATCCTTGTGTATGGGAATACTGAAAAACGCGTTTTTAAGATCAACAACGCTAAAATGAGTGGCAGAAGCCGGAATCATAGTTAGTATCGTTGTGACATCAGGTACAATAGGACATTGAGGAGCCACAATTTTTTTAATAGCACGTAAATCAATTATAAAACGAAAGGGAATCGCATTATCACCTTTTTTGTATACTGGCAAAATGGGGCTGTTACATATGCTACCCGTAATCTCCTCAATTACTCCACGATGTACAAAATCATAAACTATACATGTCAAAGCCTGTTCGCCTTCAACTGAGATCTTATATTGCGGGATGCGAGGCAATTTTACTCTATGTTTCAAAATAATTTTAACAGGTTCAATTTGGAGAATGCCCACATCATTATCGTCAATTGCCCATAAGCATTCTGGAACATTACTAAATTCTGGCGGTAAAGTTCGAGTTAAAAACTGAGAGGCGAGTGATTGCTGAGGTGAGATTGTTAGACGAATTCCATCCGGAGAACAATGAATTACTGCGTGTAATGCCTTCAACAAATTTAGCCCCAGCAAGTTCTCCCCACAGTTTGTGGTAAGTAGAAATGGACACTGTTCCGTGAAGGGGCCCAGTGTTATCGGTACCGGCAAAGAGACCGGACAAACTACAGGTGTGTCTGAAAACCCTACGGAAACGTTGGATTGCCCTGACAGGGGAATATTTGTAACCCGCGAATGATCAATGGAACATTTCTGTGCTCCCGTATCTACTAAAAATAGATGCTTCCTATTTCCCACTGCCATCTCGTGCAACACCCCCCTAATACTGAGCATATACCAGGGAGACACTGTATACAACAACAAAGAAACAGAAAACTTCCCAAGATAATCAGTAGGGCAGAGAACAACTTCCATCCCCATGACCGTAGGAGGTCCCAAAACCATGTACCAAGTTCCCAATTTCCCTCAGGAACATGTACTTCTGAACTAAGAACATGTAGATTTTGGATCACCCTAAAGATCGTTGGAGAGGAGTCTGGAACGTAAACGCAGCAAGCGGACCCCACTAATTTACATACTCCTCCTTGCTCAGCCACAATGACATCTAATGCCATCCGGTTCTGAAGAGCTACTAATCTTATCGCTTTCTGTTCGAACATCATATTATAGAGTATGTCAGTGGTCCGATTGATGGTTCTCTCCAATACTCTTGCTAGTCCCCTAATATCTTCTGAATTCGTAATTTGCCAAACAAATGGCACAAAAGATTTCATAATATCTCCTAGAGTTTGCGCTGGAGTATCCCCTTTTACACCTCGTCGTGGACGAGTCTTTGAAATTTCTGTAGTACTGGCAATAAATACCCCAGGTAATAGAATCCCTAAATAACAGGTTCCTTGCCAATCCCTGGGAAACCACGGAAATGCCACATTACCGCAAACAAAATAGACAGGTTCGCCTACGTACAGAGGTCTGTTTTCACTAATCAAATTCGCAACGTTGGCGCACTTTCTAAAATTACCCATTGACCGTGTTACATTCCTCTGTATGCCGAAGGATACTGAATCAGGGCTATGATTAACAGAATAAGATGGAGGCATGGCATCCTTATTGCCTATAGGAGCCATTTTGAAAGAGATTAAAGACTGAAAAGGACGAGACAATCTATCAGAGGGCCTAACAGAAGCAACGGTTGGCTTACTTCTATTTGCAAAAAGCGGCATCCCAGGGGCATCAAAACATTCTTTTCAAAAATATTTAAATTTGTACCATCAAAGTTCCCTGAGATGCTGTCATTCCATCGACCAAAATAATAGTGCTCTAAGAGAAGCGTAACAGGCAATTGTCAGAGGCAAAGGGTAAATATACCAACCTAGCCCCTTATCCCAATGTTGCAGTAGATGTGTACAGATCCAGCAATTGGTCTTATTAAAAAGTGCATGAGTGGCATTCACTATTAACAAAAGGGTTTTATTCTGATAATTCTGTCTATGCAAAGAATCTCTAGGCGACAAAGTATGCAATTGCACAGAAGGAGTGGGAATCACAGATACATTTTCAATAGGTAAAAAGTCCTCTAACGGATATGCTTCTTCCAGATACCATAACCCAAACCCAAAAGTCATTACAAATCCAGTAATCAGTACGAGAAGGCAACAATACACCTTGGGGGTCCCCTTACATACTCGATCATTGTCTCTGCTAGTCATATTTTTATCTAAAAGTTCAGTACGAGTGGTAGCGGGTGCAGGCATCGTAGTCTTCAATTGAAAAACACCAATTGTTCGTTTGCTGGCGACTCCAGTCGCGCGTCTTCTTAATGTCTTTCCCACAACCCTTAGCCAACAGAATCTTTCCGTACAATCGGGCCAAAAAGACAAGCCCTCAAATGATTTTCTCAGTCACACAGTCAGACCATTCTGTACATTTACTTCCTTGGCGCAAATTATATTTTGCAGTTTCTGGTGGGAACAAAGTGTCATCACTTCCTCCTGGAAGTGGCGAACGGATGGAAATGGGATCAAGAAAGGATTGATCCGGAAGTTCCACTTTTGGGGAGTGCGGAGACAAGATGGCCGTTTGTCCGTCCTTGTGGATTGTGAAGCGGTCTCCGATTCTCCCTTGTTGGTTGTTGCTGTTTCAGGCACGCTAGTTACAGCAGTGGGAAGAGATTCTGTGTCTTCTGTATCGTGAGGCACGGGCTGTGGGATCCGCTTGGTGTGCATCACATGGATCCAGTGTTTATGACCCGCTACCCATACGGCAGTCTGAGTGACCAGCAGGACTTGGTAGGGACCCCTCCACCGAGGTGCAAGGCAATATGACCTCTCAAAAACCTTCGTGAGGATCCAGTCTCCTGGTCGTAGACTGTGACCGGGACCCACCTAATGCACAGGTAATGCCTCTCGCACCTGGTGATAAATTGAAAACAGATTTTTAGTCAATTGGTTACAGTAGTCTGAAAGAAGCAGATTTTCTATATCCCGTAATGAGCGACTTTTTGGCATACCCCAAATATTAGCAGGTCTCCCCATTACCACCTCAAAGGGAGAGAGCCCAGTCTTAGTTTGAGGGGTCGTTCTCATCGATAGTAACACGATCGGTAAGGCGTCCGGCCATTTTAGCTTGGTGCCAGCACACGTCTTAGCGAGTTTGTTCTTTATAATGCCGTTGTGCCTTTCCACTAATCCGGCACTCTGGGCTTGTCTAGCTGAATGGAACCACTTGTCAATCTGTAATCCTTTGCAAATTTGCAGGATTACAGTGGCAATAAAGTGTGGCCCATTATCAGACCAGATGACTCTCGGCAGCCCGAACCTAGGAAAAAACTCTTTCAACAGAGTTTTTGCCGTGGTTATGGCTGTTGCATCTCTAACTGGGAAGGCCTCAACCCACTTACTAAAGGTGCAAATAACAACCAATACATATTTAAGATTGTTACACTGTTCCATTTCAATAAAGCCAAAGTGAATAACCTCAAACGGGACAGAAGGTGGAGCGAAACTTCCTCTAGGAGTCGAGGTACCTTTTCCTACATTGTGCTGCAAGCAAACCATGCAGTTCTGAACAAAATGCTCCGCAGTTTTTAAAATCTTATCATTGGCCCATACACTGTGTAGCATTTTTGTTAATTTCCGCGCACACACATGTGTCGGACCATGAGCCATAATAACCATCATTGTAATGTAGGCGTCAGGGAGTAACCATTTCCCTTCAACATTGTCTACCCAACACCCATCATCATCCAATCTCCCTGCACCCTTGATCCATCTCTTAGTTTCCTCTATGGTAGCGTCTGCTTGAATATCTTTTACAGCATCGATACTTTCACCCAAAGTGCAAACATTTACAATTTCTTTTACAGCGTACATTTCTGAACTGAAATCAGTGGCAGTTTGTTTAGCTATCTGATCGGCGAAGGCATTCCCTTTTCCTACATCATCTGTAACTTTTTGATGTGCTGAACATTTTATGATAGCTAACTGAACAGGGAGTGCAAGTGCTGAAAGCAATCGCACTATTAAAGTGCCGTGCTGGATTTTTGTTCCGTGCGAGGTCAGGGCTCTTGTTTTAAACTTCCAGACGGTACATCCATGGCTGCTTATGCTGTCACTACTTTAAGCACGGTTGTGGAAACTAAAAGAATTATGCATAACTCTGCGCAGGCCGCAGAAATTATAGCGTTAACTCGAGTTTGTGAGCTTTCTGAAGGACGTACAGTGAATATATATACTGACAGTCAGTATGCCTTTGGGGTGGCCCACAATTTCGGTAGACTTTGGAAAGAACGAGGTTTCTTGACCTGGCATGGAACAAAAATCCAGCACGGCACTTTAATAGTGCGATGGCTGCAGCTGCCGAGGGTAGGTCCAAGAGGCTGAGGTCGGAGTTGGACTCCTCGACAGGGTCTGATGGAGGAAGATGGCACGGAGTCATCCAGGTTGGGGGTGGGTTTGGTTGAGGAGGAGGCCGTGGAAGGGACACACATGGGGTCTGGAGGGGGGGTTCCACTAGTGCTAGTGGTGCAGTCCAGGGGCAGGGACAGGAGGCAGCACAGGCCACCGCGAAGGTGCCTGTGTATAATCCTGTCCCCGATCCTGTGACTGCATCATCCTGCACCAGCAGGGATGCCTTCGTCCAGACCCGTTCGCAGGGAGGAGATGCACAAACAACAACTAGCCTTCGTCTCCCTGTGGACGTGGCAATCCGGGACTGTGTTGAGCCTGTCCTGGCTGGGGTGGCATCAACAGGGCATTCGGGATGACGTGCAGGGTTTTCGTGAGGACTCTGCACGTTATTTGGGATGCCTCATTGACCGTGTCGACCTACTAGGATGGGTCACCAGTGCTGAGTTCCTCCGTCTGCTGGACCTTGTACCGACCCCCTCCTCAACTGAACCCCCTATGCGCCAGTCATCCTCCATGCCATCTTCCAGCCCAAGTATCACCTGGGTACCCTGTGGAGCTGCCTCTGACCCAGCGGCCAGGCTGGTGGAGGACACATCCCTGCCACAGTCGGGAGTCGAAGGTCCAGAAGCGGTGGCCACCCCTACAACTGGACCACAGCAGGAGGAGGACGTGCAGGCATCAAGAGGCAGGGCACATGCACGGCAGCAGCAGGCTCAAGATGGGTGTCATGATGGCTCGGGGACATCAACATCAGAGGGGCAGGCATCTGCCAGAGGGCAGGAGGACCCTGGATTGGGAGTGTCTTCCGTGTGGCAGTGGTTGGGCCAGCAAATAGATGCGGAGCGGCGGCGGGCGGAAGAGGCACGGCTCACTATGGTCAGGGCGGAGAACTCCATGGACAGGGCACTGAGGCGGGCTGAGTGCCTCGAGGAAATTCACAGGGATTTGGAGATGGACATGGCGTTATCCCTGCGAGACCTCGGGGCCAGGGAACAGGCCCGCCTCCAGGACGTTGAACAGGAGTTCGATGATGCCCTGGCCCGGGAAATCAACAAGTGAGCCGTAGGACTTGCCCGCCGCCGTTGTATATAGTTAATTAGTGTTAGGTTTCCTTTATATTTTCATTTCATTTGTGGCGCATGCACTATGCCCCACCTTTTTGTATATGGTTGTTTATTAGGTAGGGGTTTTTGTAGGTTTCATTTGGATTGTTAGGCTCATGGACCCTGGATTTGGAAATTGTATACAGTTGAAGACTGGATTGGACTTCATTTTTTTCATTTTTTACCATGGAGCAATGGATTTATTTTTTCATTTGGATTTTGTTTGTGAACGAACCCTTTCGAGACATTTTCATTTGGATTTATTTTGATGCAGCATTCATATATTTTATTTCATTTATTTTGGACATGCAGCCTTTTGTTTATTATTTCTATTATTGTGTGATTTTCTTTCATTCCCTTGGTTTTATTTTTAATACATTTTGGTTTCATACTTCAATGTGTGGTATTCTCTCATTGGTTTCATGCATGTCACAATGTGGGTTTTCTCATTCACTTGCACCCGTTGTGTGTGTGTGATGGACATGTATTGATGTGCATACTTGCCATTTGGGATGTATCATGTAATGGGGATTTAAATGTGGGATGGACGGAATATTTGGTTGGGTGTTTGGACTGGGATGGGGTGGGGTTGGATTTGGGTGGCCATAAGGGCCATGTGTGTGGATCGTGATGACGTGTTGGGGGGGACTTGAGTCGGGGCCTGCTAGCAGGTGCTCGTCAATGCTGGGTGGGTGGGGGTTTAGGGGGACATGAGTCGGGGCCTGCTCGCAGGTGCCGTCAATGCTGGGTTGGTGGGGGTGCAGGGGGACATGAGTCGGGGCCTGCTGGCAGGTGCCCATCAATGCTGGGTGGGTAGATGGGTGGGGGACATCAGTCGGGGCCTGCTGGCAGGTGCCCATCACTGGAGGTGGGTGGATGGGTGGGGGACATGAGTTGGGGCTCACAAGTGTGCTCACAAGTGCATGGTGCCATGTGGGCTGACTGCAGGGAATGGTGAGGGTTGTAGGGTAGTCCCATGTGGTGTGGGCTGCCTGCACGGCATAGGGTGGGGTGAAACTGCACACCCGGGATGGCACACAATGCCAAATCGCATGTAAAACTCCCCATGCACCCCTCAGCTTACACGTACCCCTCTCGCACAAGGCCCATCACATGTGAAACTACCCGCGTACCCCCCAAATACACGTACCCCGCTCACACAGGGCCTATCGCATGTGAAACTTCCTGCGTACCCCACTAATACATGGATCCCGCTCGCACAAGGCCTATCGCGTGTGAAACTACCCGTGTACCCCCCAAATATATCTACCCCGCTCGCACAAGCCCTATCACGTGTGAAAGTCCCTGCGTACCACACAAATACATGTACCCTGCTCGCATAGGGCCTATCACGTGTGAAACTCCCCGCGTACCCCACTAATACACGTACCCCGCTCGCACAAGCCCTATCGCGTGTGAAACTTCCCGTGCACCCCCCAAATACATGTACCCCGCTCACACAAGCCCTATCGCGTGTGAAACTTCCCATGCACCCCCGAAATACACGTACCCCGCTCTCATGTTTGAAACTTCCCGCGCACCCCCAAGATACACGTACCCCGCTCGCACAAGGCCTATCGCGTGTAAAACTCCCCGCGCACCCCTCAGAATACACGTACCCCGCTCGCACAAGCTCTATCGTGTGTGGAACTCCCTGCGTACCCCCCAAATACACGTACCCCACTCGCACAGCCCTATCGCATGTGAAACTCCTGCATACCCCCAAATACACGTACCCTGCTCACACAAGCCCTATCGCGTGCGAAATTTCCCGCGCACCCCCGAAATACACATAGCCCGCTCTCGACCAAGGCCTATCACGTGTGAAACTCCCCGCGCACCCCCGAAATACACACAGATACCACATCCACCCTAGCCAAGCCCAACAGGCAGCCCACTCACCCTCCCCATGCCCCGCAGGCAGCCCATCCACCCAGGGCATGCGCCACAGGCAGCCCACGCCACAGAGGGTTGTTTTTCTACACAATTTACCTTGCGCGTGCAGGGTACACGTATTCCGAGGGGTGTGCCAGTACATTTTCACGCTTTTGTGTGCCGTGAGCAGGGTGCGCATAGTATTTTCATGCGATTGCAGTGTACCAACCCTGTAAGCTGGTGCAGGGTTAGTGCGGCCCTTTGCGCTGCATTGGGAATTTCAATGCCTTTTCCTTGTGCAAGGGGCGTTCTTGGGGGCGTAACTGGCACTCCGGGATGTTCTCTGCACCAGCACTCAAAATGGCTTGGGAAATCCATGAATACGCGGTGCGCCAGAATGCTGTTTAGCGCACACGGCTGGCGCACACTGGCGCACGCTCCCTCTCTGCGCTGCTCGCGTGCGCTGCCTCTGCGCTGAAATCTATGAATTACCCCTTAATGTAAGTGATTTAAACTCTCCTAAAAAAAGTGTCAGTTTGTTAACCTTCTTAAAGAGAATGAATCCAATATTGCCTACATTCAGTAAATGCACTTCATTAAACAGACCGGGAATGATTATACCACAAACACTTCTCAGTGACATATGCGGCCTCTTTGGTCACCTGGTAAGCAGTAGTGTCACTATTCTAAGACATACAAGTATACCTTCCTAGGCAGAATCCTTTTTCAATGACAAAGAAGGCAGACTTGTCATTTTCAGAGGGACTCCCCCTGGCACTTCAATGTCCTTATCCTAGGTCTATATTCATAACATAGGCCAGAAGATTTTGCCTAAATCAGTGATGATGGGGGAGATCTAAATATTTCATTTTTATGTAAGACACTTTGGATCATTGCAAGGTGAATTGGGAAATTAACAGCACAGCATCTATGGTGTTTCTGAGCTCATTAGCTGAGATTGGTTTGCAAGATGTTTGGTGGTTTTAATACCCATAATCTAGGGAGTAAAAAAACGTGTTTTCTAGCACACCTGTACAGTGTTTACAGGAATTGTCAGTCAGTCAGTACAGCTTTATTTCAATATAATATACCATCAAAGCAATACACATCATCAATTCACATTTATATATATAACAGCCTGACCATACTATAACATCAACAAATAATTGCACATAAAATACATAAGGATAAAATGTGATACACGTTGCGAAGATAAAAATGAAATGAAATAGCAACGCAATCATATTTTGGCATCAATCAATAAGTGCATTTGAAATGGCTATGCAGGACATCAAAGCTAGAACATTACAGGACATGAGAGAAAACTCTATATGTCAAAACAAAGCAGAAGCTAACTGGCGTTGGGGCTATGCCGACCCGTTCAAGCCATCATTCAAGGGCGAGCCATATGTATTCAGCACAAACAGGCAAGTCAGTTAGTTTGTATATGACGACAATTGCCCATCCACCTTTTTCTGCCTTGTGTGCCAGGCCCATACCAGGTATTTGGATGTTGAATGGACTGCCAGCACATAATTAGCACTACAGCAAAGAGTCATTGCATCCGCTGTAAACTGTACTCTCCCTAAGTAACAGTCTCAAGAATCTTCTTCTTGCCACTATATAGTAAGGACAGGTCAAAACAAAATGAAAAATACTTTCAGTTAAATCCCCACAAAACAGACATTCTGTTGCTACATTAGAATTCCATCTATTATGAAGGCTAGCTAGCGGTAATATACCCATTCAAGGTTTAAGATACAGGTCTCTTTCGTCATTAGGGTTAACATAATCGAGATATACTTATAACCTTGTGCTTGCTTCAGGTCCCAGTTTTTTTTATTGCATTTGTTGATCGCCCAAAACCAGGGGTATCACAGTGTTTGTTACATAAATTCAGTTACGAGTACACAGTTATAAGTTACATGTACACAGCCATATGACAAAGATAGGTGGCTTCAATCATATTTGTCAAAACGCCACGTTTTCACCAGTTTGTTTTAATAGTATCCAGGTGCCAGTATCTTGACAGCAAAGTAGATTGGCCTATTTTGTTGAGAATGTCCTGCTCTGCCTTTGCTTCATAAGCATTCTTGACAGCCAGTTTACCTTTACTGGTCATACTGTCTGGGTTAATTCAAATCTCACTCAGACCCAGTACACCTCTAATATGCGCAAGCCACAGAAGTGACTTACCATCAGCCTGACATATAAGGTCAATGAGCACTTCTTTGTTCTTGCCAATCTGCTCGCTTGACCAACGCCTTACCCAATAGAAAACTGGCCAGGCTTGACGGAATGGATCGATGTGTTGCAGGCCAGTCTCTAGGAATGCTGGTAAGTTATGTGTACTGTATGGTAGGCCGAGGATATTTTTTCAAGTATTTATTTTTATGACTGAAAGATTCAAACAGCCATCATTCCCCATAGCCCAGCACCAAAGGTTGATGCGTGTCTCGCTTGAGCATTATCCGCCTCTATTGACACTGGAACCACCCCATTCCTATGTTAACTGCTAAACCACGCAAAGGCACTGCTGTACCTCGCCGGTTGACTCCTGCTTTGGCCAAATGCCCGTCCCATCAGCAGTTCAACCCTCAAACCAAGGTAATCATGGTACTCAACTTGCTCAATTGCTCCCGCATTCAACATCTTTCGCTTACATCTAGGACCACTAAGAATCATGGATTCTGTCTTTGAGACAATGATGGTCAAACCATTCTTGTGCCAACATTCCCAAAATTATTGTAGTTGCTACCTGAGCCCCACTGGTGTTAGGGTAGGGAAAATGTGTCCTTGTCAAACATAAGTATCTGTATTTTATCTGTTGCTAGGATCGGGGCATTCACCTGAATGGTCAGTAGTTTCTCAAACACCCCTTTACAAAACAGTTTGGGTGCCAGAATGCACCCCTGGCAGTAGTAGTTCCTTAATCACCACTTTATAAAAATACAAAACAGTTTGGGTGCCATAATGCACCCCTGGCATACGCCCATCATATTCCTATTGATGGGGCAGTACTTACATCCATGACCCATCTCAGTTGAGGAATCAGAAGGGCAAGAAGGATGTCCCTCAGATGAGCCCTTGGCACTGTGTCAAATGCTGTGTAGGTCGATGAAGACAGCCTATATTCTCACCTTCTTAAGGACAGCATATTTATCACATACTAGCTGGGGTACCCGGTGTTGCCCGTATCCTGATCGAGTGGTGTCACATGTGCCCTGTAGGATGTTGCTCTTTTCCTCCTGTCGGCAAGTCTTACTTCACTTTGCTCTTGTGTCTCATGTGCCCTGTAGGATGTTGCTCTTGTCCTCCTGTCAGCAAGTCTTGCTTCAGTTTGCTCTGGTGTCGCAAGTGCCCTGGAGAATTTTTCTCTTGTCCTCATATCAGCAGGTCTTGCTTCAGTTTGCTCTGGTATCTCATTTGCCCTTGAGAAAGTTGCTCTTGTCCTCTGGTCAGCATGTCCTGCTGCTGTTTGCTGTTGTGTTTCAGAAGCTCTTGATATTGATTTTCGCTTTGCATCAGATGGAGCTTTTCCAAGTGATGTTCCTTTTTTGTACGCCATGTTTCATTCACTCAATGGCTTTAGCACATTTGAGAAACTCTCCATGAAATATTGATTGATTTTGCTCTCTTCCCGTGAATGAACTTAAGTAAACTGTAACCTTGCCATTTCCCATATTTGTAGTGGCGTGATAAAAAAAAAGATGTTTAATTCCCTTTGAAAATGCTTTAATAAACACTGTCAAACTGTATACAGTAGTAATACATTTCAAAGGAATAAACAACACATCGAACATTTTGCTTCAGACACTTTTCCAAATTGTGTCTCCATCTAGTACAGACTGGGCCTCATTACATGTATGGCGGTAAGGCAACAACGACGCCAGCATCGCTACCGGCACGGTTGCTACCATACCGCCATACCAGGAGTTTTGCTTGCGAGTGCCCTTGCAGCCACCAGGTCTGATCTGTTGGCCGTACTGGCACCCGTGAGCCGAAAATGATGGCAGCACCGGTACCGTTATTAACCGGCACCCAAAAAAGGGCAATTACAGGTGCGGCAAGGTCGTAATGACCCGGTAATTGCCCATTTCTGGGCAACAAAAGAAAAATGAATACTAGCGGCAGCCGTGCCTGTACTACAATTTATTTTATATGGTAAGTGTGTTTACCATACGTTATCACACAGACCATCCGGTTTGTGTTCGACTTACCTCCTCCCTGGGTAAGGAGGGCATCTCTATTGGCATATTTCACCCGTTTGGCTGCATGTCTGACTGTTTTGCAAGGATATCTCCTTTCTCTTAATCTATCTGCTAGAATGCATGCCTGGTTTTCAAAATTATCCAAATATGAGCAATCCTTTTGTAAACAAATACATTGTCCATAGGGGAGATTGTCCCTGAGTGACTTTGGGTGCTGGCTGGAGAATAGCAACATCATTTTGTGTTCTGTTTCCTTCCTGTAAAAGTTGGTATAAAGATAGCCATCATGATATGCAATTGTCAGGTCTAGAAACGCGATAGACATACACTCTGAGTTCACTTGGGATGCAAAGCTAAGGTGTCTGTGGCACAGATTGAGCCAATCATGGAAACTTTCAAACTCCACTCCCATCCCCATCCAGTTAAAGAATATGTTGTCAATGTATCTCACCCAGTTACTTATCTTTGTGCTAAACAAATAGTTACAGTATATGATATCATCCTCAAACTTAGCCATGCAGGTGTTGGCCAGACTGGGCGTGAAAGATGCCCCATCACTGTCACTTCAGTTTGCAAGAATAAATCATTCTGGAATGAGAAAAATGTAGTGTACAGGGTCATTGATAAGAAATTTTGAATAAACTGGGCGGGCACTTTCTGTGGAAGCCTGTTTCCAAATACCAGGTTTGTCTTCATCGCTGTGGATGCCTCTGTTGATGCTGCCCTCATTCTACGTTAAGGCATACAAGCACCTCCTTCTTGATGTCTCTATTTTCTCTGCTTGCACTTCTCCCAGCAACAGCAAGGGGTGACTTTAGCAAACACACACCTGGCAACATGACTCTCGCCTATAGATGGACAGAGATATGACTAAGAGAACGAAGAGAAAGGGAGGGAGAGAGAGGAAGAAAGAGTACAAGGGAGAGAGTGAGCAATAGTGAGAGAAAGTGTGCGAGAACATGAGAGAGAGAGGGAGAGAGAGAAATGGCTATATCCACATAGGATACACTGGGCATAACTAGTTATCATGATTTCCGGTCGTTTTTGTTTGTTTGTTGGATTAATGTCAGACAGTAAAAAGTCCATATACCCTTTTGGCACAGTGAAGGGTCCCCTGCCTATCTCTGGGGCCTCACGTTGAATGCACAAACGTGTGCACGGTCTTCTGGACCTTAAGGATTTACAAATGAAGTAAGCAGCTGCCATCTGCTAGAAATTGTTTGGGCAAGAATGAATGGGGTTTGAGGTACTTGTGACAGAAAATGACATCTTCTTTTGTATGTGGGGGTATTTGAGTACAGACTAAAGGAATTCAACTATGTTAACAGCTTTCATTCATTACTTCTTGTAGTTACTTGAATACATGAATCACACTAAAGTATCAAGACAGGGAACAATAATATGGTATGCCCAAGTGGGTGTAAAATCCCATCCTCACTACAGATAAATTGCACCAAGGAAAATATGACAAATGCTTCTGGTGCTCACCCAGCACATAGACTCGGACTGATGGGTGGCACATGGTCACGTGGCCAAAGAGATGGTGAAAGCTGAGCCAGGATGGTGGCTTAGCGAGACGTGACTTTACAGGCTCCCACCCAATACACTATTTTAAATAAATGAATCTCAGTACTTGAAAACCAAAATTGCAATCCAGTAATGGTTAGTATCAGGGTTATTCAGGGCACAGTTTGATGGAGTAATTGGTGGAGCAGAAACAGTCCTGCTAGGAGGCCTGAATCACTGAATGTGAAGATTAAACAATCTGGCCCCTCAAAGGAACTTGGATAGAGGACACAGAGCAAGGGCTGGGAGTGTGGCCAGCAAATAGCTGTGGTTTCTTGCTTGAAAGCTGCAGGTGTTCAAAGGTGAGAACTCAGTTAGCAGGGAAATCCATTCAATGAGCAACCATTATTATTATAATTGGTTATCATTTATAATACGCTTACTACTCAGAGGTTTCTAAGCGCAGACCCGGGAATCGAACCTGTGTTGTTCCGTATTGTCTTGCTTCCACGGCGAGCACGTTGCCCCTGAGCTATCCTCTCAAGACGGGTACCTTAGAAACATGGATGTTGCCTATACTGAAGGGCAAATGGCTGTATGGTGGAGCTCTCCATTCAGAGCACTCGAGCACCTCAAAGAATCTCGATTCACCTCAAGTCAAATGGACCCAACACTACTGTAGGCTGTAACAAGCCCTCAGTGGGGGGGTAATGTTGGTCGTCTAACTCCATTTCCTGGCTGCCTACTGACAGTGTCTGGTATTCTTTATGTTTTGTATTTTTCATTGTATGGAAACACATTTGTAAGTACATGCTTTGGGTCCCTATTGAGGCTAGGTGGAATGTGAAAGCCTCAATAGTTGATATAGTGAAAATAATTAAATCTCTAAACAAGTCACGGGCAGCCGAGGCCGATTGAACATGCAACAACCTGCAAAAAAAAAGAACCCCCTGCCATGGGCAAAAATATTGTTTCATTTATTTTAGGAGGTTGGGCAGAGAGCTGTTCTTCCCAGCTCTTGGATGGATAGTAATATCATACCTGTGCATAAAAAAGGAAGCATAAAAGTCCCAGGAAATGACCGTCTCCTTGCTATGTTGGACATACCTTCAAACATTTTTGCACGTGCGTTGCTAGTAGAGTTAAGAACTTGGAGTGAGTCAAATAACACACTACCCTTTAATCAATGGGTTTCCGATCCAACACGAGCACCATGCATCATCTATTGACACGTGGTACAGTTGTAGAGCAAGTCTGGGCTAAACGTAGGCAACTGGTATTTGCCGCGTTTATCGATTTCAGTGCGTCCTTCGACACCATCGTTAGAGAGTGGCTGTGGCAGAAACTCGTGGCTAATAATCTCCTGATGGGCCTGTTGTGACTTCTTGTTTTGTTGCATACAAACACATGGGTCAGAGTTAGGCAGGATAGCCTTGGGCGGGCAATGGACTGGCTTCCTGCATACAGATGGGTTAAAACAAGGCTGTATATTGGACCCAACCCTTTTTAACCTGTATCTGGCGGACCATGAAAGGATTTGAAATCCCCCGTGGCCTGTCCAGTAAGATTGGGTGGATCTCCGTTGGCAGAGCTTGGCAATGCAATGAACTGTTGTTGGTTTATACACCTACACCTTGGGGCCTGCAAGTCCAGCTGCTGGCACGGGGTGAGTATGCAACAGTAAACAGCTTAAAGATCTATATTGAAAGCACCAAGATCATGATTTCTGCCCCTACTGGTGTCAAGCTGAGAAAGTATTGTTGGTCAATTAAGCAGAATCATATGGAACAAGTGCTCACATATAAATAAGCTGTCTTGTAATAATCCTTGGCATACAGTGTAGTCTAAGCCTATCCAACAGACTGGAGCCATCAGTAAGATCAATGGAAAACAGGGTGGCCACTCTGTGTAGACCATCCTACAAACCGAACATACGACCTAGCTTAGAGTATGGTGCCAAACTCTGGGTGTAGAAATATAGAGATGCTTTGGACAAACGTGAGGGCAAGGTGCTTAAAATACTATTGAGAATGCAAAACAAACCTCTTAGAACGGATTACATCCAATTAGAATTTAATTTGATGAGCATTTGCACTTTTATGATACAGAAAAGATTACTATTGATTGGGGGATTGACTATGTCTGACATGGACACACTGCTTTTTAAATTGGCAGATACTTATTTGTGCAAGCCTCAGTAAGATTGTAGGAGCTGTTTGTGAATGCTCAAGGCCGATGCTGATTTTTTGGCCTTATGAATTGCATTCTTTCTGCCTTGTAGCCCTTTTTTAACTTTGGAACACAATTTGAAAAAACCTTTAAAAGAATACAATAATGAGAATTCAATGGTGAATTTGGCTACTAGTGTCAATAGTTCTTATTTTATTGAGTACGAGCAGAAGTACCCATTCTACGAACTGGTTCTGTAGACAGATATAACACTGATCCTGTAGGTTGCTGTTCAGATTTGCTTATCACTTGATGTGCTTTGCACCCTGAAGTAAACTGCACTGAGAATGGGCGCGTGTGGTTGGATGGAATACACCAGAGCAGATGTTGGGGGGTAGCGAGAGATGGTTTGCTGCTGCATAATGGGACCTTCTGTGCTCTATCCGCACCTGTCGCCTTACCCTGGTGTGGTGCAGTTAGTTGTGCTGCATTTCAGTGAAAATATCTTAGAAACTGTGCATCCTATGGCCTGGACCTCGAGTTTTGTTTCTCGTGTCTGGACTGGTCCTTCTATGACCACATTGATGTGTCATCGATTTCAGGCAACTGTCTCAATTGTGAGTGTGCTGAAATCCAGGAAAAGGGGTGAGGTGTCCAAATGTCATGTAGCCCGTAATTTCTAGAGTGTTGTAACAGGTAACTATGCACAATTTGGTGCAGATTGGAAAAACAGTGTGGAATTGTATAAGGAACAACCCTTTGCCACAAATCCCATCACAAACAAACACACACATTTTCACTTTGATACATATAGATGTCCAAGGAGAAATACACAACCCAAGTACATATGTGCAAACCCCACAAATTATACAGTACGGCACTATTTGAATATCAAATTTAACTTGGCTCCCTCACTGGAAATTGTAGGAGCTAGGATGAGTATGGCAAAAACAGAGAGTAATTGTAGACTATGTGGTGAGGAGTTGGTCAAATCAATATGCCATCTCATGATTGATTGTGCCAGCCTATTTGCTATACGTCATAGCTATTTGAGGTCTTATTTAGGTGTAAATAGTGAATTGAGTTGTGATATTTGGAATCTATTCATGGAGGGAGAGTGTATCACCTTAATGTTTTATATGGTGAAGTATTGTGATAAATTGTTATCTATTTGAGATTATATATATAATTAGTATTTTTTTCTCTTGAGCAACAGGCCTTTGATTTATCAGATATGATATGATAGGTTATTTATAATGCGCTTAATACCCAGAGGTTTCTAAGCACAGCCCCGGGAATGAACCTGTGTTGCTCCGTGTCGTCATGCTTCCAAGGTGAGCACGTTGCCGCTGAGCTACCCTCCCGAAACAATGTAGAAATAATGGTATTGAATATATGCTAATTGTTTTTTATGATATAGAAGTACAACATTATTTTGGTATAAATGGATTTCTAAACTTGAATTGAGATATATAGATGTTGTATTTAGTTGTGATGTATACTAAATCACTTATGTGACTAATAATGTATGCTTTAATAAAAGAAAAAAAGTAAGTGCATTTAGCTGGACTGCCCTGCTGAGCATTAGAAGTTTTTGCCAATGATGTTCTGGGTCTGTAGTCTCTACAAGCCAATTATAATACTATTAAGCATTTAAATTTGAGTTTACTGAGAGGCAACCTGCACTGATTATTCTACAGCCCTGTATCTATGCCATAGCATACAAAGAAAAACCAGAAGTGCTCTATAGATAACTTCCTGAATACGAGTAGTCATGCAGAAAATAATAGTATAGTACTCCCATCTCCTATGGACAACCAAGACATGAGTGAGCTCACAGTTCTGCCATACGACTCCTCTACATTACAAGTTAATGCTATGATTGGATAATATAGCAACTTGCCAATAGGAGATGAGAAAGAATATAAAACCAGATGTACTCACTATTAAAGAAGAAATGAAGGATTCCCAGAGGAATACCAATCTTTGGGAGAAAGAGTGGACATCACAAAGGAGGCTGTCTCAGATCTTTCTAATGAGATCCACAAACTTCAAGTAGAAATGTTGGTGCTCCAGACGTTCACCACCCAGTTAATGGAAATGCGTGACTACCTGGGAACTAGATCAAGCTGAGCCAACTTTAAATTACAATTTCTAAAAGAATGCTCTGGATGCTCAGACATGAGCAGCTTACTTATTAAACAGTATGTTTGGTCCAAACTTGGCAATCCATGGGTCCTAAATTGGATTCAACGAAAGGTAGGCATAGTGTTGTTCTGATAAGGCTGAAGTCCTGGACAGGCCAAGAGAAATTACTGGCAGCAGCACCTGACGAAGCCCAGATTGATTCTAAGAGATCCACAGTAGTTTTTTGTTAAGGCGTGTCTTTGTGGACTCTACTAAAAAAAAAGAACATTTAGAGTGATTATAGAAAATGTGCAAAAAAATATCCCAGACAGCTGCACAAATTGACACTGATCAAAAATGAATTTCATTGGTGCAGGAAGGATTCAAACTATTTGGATTTTATCTTGTGGAGCTGTTAGCATCTATTAAAAAATAAAGAGTCAACCAAGAGGTTCCTTGTCTCAAGTCAATATTAAGAAAGGGAGACAAAATAGTCAGTACTAAGACTACGAAGTTCCAATGTGATACAAATGTAGCAGTCTGATACAGTGAATGTACAGAGCTGTGAACTCATTTAGCCAAATGGCACTCATACTTGTTCAGTGTTTTGCCGTTGTAAATTAAGAGATCGTTATTTTTATAGATGGAGTAATGTTAAACTGAACGTTTTAAACTGATTTGTACTTGGCTGTGCAAGGGTAGAGGATGTGCTGTCTTACATTTTGTGTAAATTAGGGTTGGGGAAGGAGGATGGAAGGATAAGGGGGTAAACTATGTGCACCTGATCCAGAGCCTTGCAGACACCACGGCTTTATAGGTTAGAATGAGACACAGTTACATCTTCACACATCATTATATTCCTTATATTTTGATATTTAATGGAAGTGGTTTAAACTACCCTAAAAAAGAGTAAGATTGTTAACCTTCTCAAAGAGAATGAATCCAATATTGCCTAAATTGAGTAAATGCACTTTATTAAAAAACAGTTCTCAAATGATCATACTACAAACATTTTAAGTTACATATCCGGCCTCTATCCTCACCTGATAAGCAGGAGTCACTATTCTAAAACACAAATTCTTAGAATAAATTCTAAGGCATAATCCTCTTTCGATGATAATGAAGACATACTTGTCATCTTCAGAGGGACTCCCACTGGCACTTCAATGTCCTTATCCTAGCTCTTATGTCCTTGCCTAAATCAGTGATTACTGCAGCATCAGAAAGTATGATAGGGGGAGACCTAAACATTTTAATGTTGGACACTTTGCGTCATTGCAAGGTGAATTGTGAAAGTAACAGCACAGCATTTATGGAGTTTCTGAGCTCTTTAGCTGAGATTGGTTTGCAAGATGTTTGGTGGTTTTAATACCCATAAACTAGGGAGCAAAAACACAAGTTTTCTAACAGTCTTATACAGTGTTTACAGGAATTGCCAGTCAGTCAGGACCTTTTTATTTCGATATAAAATAGCATCAAAGCAACACACATCATAAATTCATCCGTATATATATAGAGCCATATATATTCAGCACAAATAGGCAAGTCAGTTAGTTTGCATATGAGGACAATTGCCAATCCAACTTTTTCTGCCTTGTTTGCCAGGCCCATAACAGGTACTTCGATGTTGAATGGACTGCCAGCACATAATTAGCACTACATCAAAGAGTCATTGCATCCGCTGTAGACCGTGCTCTCCCTAAGTAACAGTCTCAATAATCTTCTTCTATCGAGTAAGGACAGGTCAAATCAAAATGAAAAATACTATCAGTTAAATCCACACAAAACAGACAGTTTGCTGCTACATTAGAATTCCACATATTATGAAGGCTAGCTAGCGGTAATATACCCATTCAAGGTTTAAGATAAAGGGCTCTTTCATCATTAAGGTTAACAGAATCAAGATATATTTCATAATCTGGTGCTTGCTTCAGGACCCAGTATTTTTATTGCATTTGTTGATGCCCAAAGCCAGGGGGTATCACAGCGTTTGCTATATGCTTTCAGTTACTAGTACACATTTACAAGTTGCAAGTACACAGTCGTATGACAAAGATAGGTGGCATCAATCATATTTGTCAAAACGCCACGTTTTTACCAGTTTTTGTAATAGTATCTAGATCCCAATATCTTGTCAGCAAAGTAGATTGGCCTATTTTGCTTAGAATGTCCTGCTCTGCCTTTGCTTCATAAGCATTTGTGACGGCCAGTTTACCTTTACTGGTTATACTGTCTGGGTTAATTCAAATCTCACTCAGCCCTATGACACTGGGTTCACCTCTAAAATGTGCAAGCCACAAAAGTGACTTACAATCAGCCTGAGAAATAAGGTCAATGAGAACGTCTTTGTACGTGTCCATCTGCTTACTTGACCATAGCCTTACCAAGTAGAAAACTGGCCGCGCTTGGCAGAACAGATCGATGTGTTGCAGACCAGTCTCCAGGAATTCTGGTAAGTTATGTGTACTGTATGGTAGGCCGAGGATATTTTTTCAATATTTATTTTTATGACTGAAAGATTCATCTAGCCATTATTCTGCATAGCTCAGCACCAGAGGTTGGTGTGTGCCTCGCCTGACACTTATCCGCCTCAAATGACACCGGAACCACCCCATTCCCATGTTAACTGGTAAACCATGCAAAGGCTCACTTTACCTCGCTGGTGTAACTCTTGCGTTGGCCAAATGTCCGTCCCATCGGCAGTTCAACCCTCAATCCAAGGTAATCATAGTACTCAACTTGCTCAATTGGTGCCACATTCAGCTTAAGTTTTATCCACATCATTTTCTTAAATCTAGGACCACTAAGAACCATGAATTTTGTCTTTGAGACAATGATGGGCAAACCATTATTGTCCCAAAATCCCCAAAATTCTTGAAGTTGCTTCCTGAGCCCCACTGGTTTTAGGGATAGGAAAGATGTGTCATCGGAAAACATAAGTACCTGTATCTTATATTTTGCTAGGACCGGGGTATACACCTGAATGGTCAGTAGTTCCTCAATCACCCCTTTACAAACATATAAAACAGTTTGTGTGCCAGAACACACCCTTGGCGTACTCCCATCTCTATTTCTATTGATGGGGCAGTACTTCCATCCATGACCCATCTCACAACTGCTGCAGTCCCTGAATAAATAATTGGGATAGCCTTTAATAGAGGAATCAGAATATTAAGGGCAAGAAGGATGTCCCACAGTCGAGCCCTCGGCACTGGGTCAAATGCTATTCGTAGGTCGATGAAGACAGCATATATGCTCACCTTCTTAAGGACAACATATTTATCACATACTAGTTGGGGTACCCAGCATTGCCCATTTCCTGATCGAGTGGTGTCTTATCCTCTTGCTGGCAAGTCTTGCTTTGGTTTGCTCTTGTGTCTTGTGTGCCCTGGAGGATGTTGCTCTTGTCCTAATGTCAGCAAGTCGTGCTTCAGTTTGCTCTGACATCTGATTTGCCCTTCAGAAAGTTGCTCTTGCCCTCTCGTCAGCAAATCCTGCTGCTGTTTGTTGTTGTGTTTCAGAAGCTCTTGATATTGGTTTTAGCTTTGCATCAGATGGAGTTTTTCCAAGTGATGTTCCTTTTCTGTACAGCCGGTTTCAGTCACACAATGGCTTTAGCACATTTGAGAAAATGTCCAAGAAAGATTGATTGATTTTGCTCTCTTCTCGTGAATGAATTTAAGTAAACTGTACCCTTGCCATTTTCCATACTTGGAGTGGCGTGATAAAAAAAAGAATTTTTAATTCCCTTTAAAAATGCTTTAATGAACATGTTCAAACTGTATACAGTAGTAATACATTTCAAAGGCATTTCAAAGTAGTAATACATTTCAAATACCAACACATCAAACATTTTGCTTAAGACACTTTTCCAAATTGTGTCTCCATCTAGTACACACTGTAATGAATCGGGAGAGCATCAGTAAATGAAGGTGTCTACAGAGTGCATTTTCTGCATCCAAACATGGACTACCAACTTGCCCCAGACAAATTAGGAATCCACACAAAATTTGGTAGCAGTGGGTTCAACGGTGTGGATTTGTATAACCGGACAAACATACACACATACATACATTCAGCGTTATATATTAGATTAGTCAAATACACGGCTTTCCTCACCCATGCTTAATCCACTTCAAAAGCCTGCCTGGAGGAAGGTTAAAACCTTATTTTCCTCAATCCATATATCAAGATGTTTGAGGATTGCTCTGGCATATATCTTTCTGACTGAATCTAATAATGAGATGGGGTGATAATTAATAGACATGTCCCTGCAGCCTTTTTTGATTATGGGCACTATTTTGGCATTGGTCCAGGAAACAGGTACCATGTTGGGCCTAATATCAAATCATTTTGTTAGATATGGAATCCAAACTTCGGGCTCCAATGCGTAGAAATACATGGGCACCTTATCCACGCCTAGCGCTATACCCAATTTCAGACCAAAAAGAGCACGTTCAACTTCCTCACTGGACAAAACCAATGGGGTGAAATTACACATTGAATCGTCCGAGACACAATAAGCACCCTCAGGACTGTCATTCTCATATACCCTTTCTTCATGGTACAGCTTAGAATTGTCTATCTCTTAGTAAGTGCTATATATTTACCTCAGATCAGTGAAGTGGTCATAACTCCACATGCATTATCAGATCACAGGTTGGCTGTTCACACCTGCGATTATTTGAGCCCCCATAATGGGAGCGTTGTTGGGTGGCTTGGCAGACTTGTTCATTATATTTATGAATGCTGATGAAGTCACTATTTGTGAAGCAACCTTCAGTCTGATTACAAAACCTGGGAAGAATCCTCAATTGTGAGTGTCTTAGAGACCAGTAGCTTTGTTAAACAATTATGTCAACAGATTCACATATATTTCGGCTACTCAGCTGGAATGGATCCCCCAGATTTATTAAACATGGACCAATTGAGATAATATATAATACAACTTACAGACAAGGAAATATTCGAAGGATGACCATTACTCTTTTAATTGTTGATGCCAGAAAGGCATTTGATAGGGTTAATTGGGTCTCATGTGGAGCCATATTCCAGTAGGGGATTTGGTGGTTGATTCATTTCATGGGTATTTGCGAGTTATGCTAAACCCCTTCAGAAGAATTAGAGTGAATTGGAGTCTGTCATAAGCATTTCGACTTAACCAGGAGGTCAGATGGGACTGCTGCTTTCTGTGACTGATAAAATTGCAACTCTGAAATGTCTCCTGCCCTCCTGTCGAAGAGCAGAAGGAATAAACATAGCTGCTAATTGATTTAATCTCTGTGGGAACCTTTAACTGACTACAGCAAGCAAACATGCAGGCAGAACGCATCACCACATGTCCTCAATGGTGAAGAGGAGTGGAGAGAAAAATATGTGGCAGGTGGCAAGCCTCATCTATGACTAGGACAAATCTGCACAACCATTGCCCCACTCTGAACCTGGGTATAATGTGGAGACTTCAAGGCAAAGAGGGGGGGGGGGGGGTAGCAGTAACATTGCTGGTGGGATCTTTACACAGTCGAGATTCACATGCCAGGCAAGCCCCTCACCTAATAAACATTGTAGTATATCACATAGTTCTCCACTGCCATTTTGCTGGAATTACCCAATTTGATCATTTACTTTTGGTTGTTAGGTCTTTTTGACCTAACAATAGGTGTACCTTTTCCCTTTTGACCTACTTGTTTGTTTGTTTATTCATTTGTTATACGCACCAGACTGGTAAGTAAATGGGTGCAGCAGTATGAAGATGCAAAACTTACAAAGTTACGAAATATACACCAGATACAGTACTTACATGTTTACAAAATATACAGAATATACACAATGTGCAAAAAAGGAGCAAAAGCTAAGAATGGCCTATGTAATTACAGAGATAAAATAGTAGACAATGTACAGAAAAAATGTTGCAGGAGTGATACCCTTCGTATATCACTTAAGCTCACATAAGGGCTGGCTTCCACATGGTCTTTAAATGTTACACAGTAATACAATATTAATCCAGTTGAATAAGTCTCTTCAGATGTCGGCCAAGTACGGTCCTGAACGGGTGCTGGGAGGCTAAGGGTCAGTGGCGATGATGTGTTTTATTACATTTTTTCGGAAGTGTAGGTAGGGTTGGTCGGCTCTCAAATCTTGAGGCAGTGAGTTCCAAGATGTAGCTGCCTTTACAATGAAGCTATTACCACTGATAGTTATGAGCTTGTATTTCGATATGGTCAGACAGTTGTCATTCACAATTCTGGAGGGTCTGATCGAGGTTCTTCTCTGGAGTTTATTTATAAGTTAGCTGGGGGCTGCGTTATTAAGGGCTTTGTGAGTCAAGAAAAGTGTTTTCAATTGTACTTTATTGGACGTGGATAACCATTTGTGCTGGCGTCTCTGGGAGGAGATATGGGTTCTTTTATTTATGCCTAGGGCTGCTCTTAAGCCATTGTTCTGTAATGTTTGGAGCTTTTGGATGGTAGATTTATTGTCACCACAGTATAGGGCATTACAGTAGTCAGTTCTAGAGAGTATTAGGACTCTGGCCAAGATAAAGCAGCTGTCATCAGAGAGGAATGGCTTACTAGCTCTGAGTAACTTGCAGGTGTAAGCCGTAGAGGAAGTAAGGGATTTGATCTGTTTATCAAAAGGCAGTGTGGAGTCCAAGTAGAATCCAAAAGTTTTTACCTCCTTAGAGACTTTTTCCCGTCAATATTGAATGAGGAGAATTCTTGGCCTAGTTTTTTAATATTGGCCTGTGAGCCCAGAATTATTAACTCAGTCTTATCATCGTTCAAGCACAGGCCATGAGTGGCCATCCATGCTTGGATGATAAGATATACTTTGTTCACCAATCCCGTGTCCAGACTGTGATCCCCAGAAAGCGGGAGGAGAATCTGAGTATCATCTGTGTAGTTGGTGTAGGTGATACCCAGATGGTCCAGATCGTCGAACAAAGGCTTAGTGAAGATATTGTAAAGGGTTGGCGAGACGCAAGGGCCCTGAGGAACACCACATAGGATGGGTGTTGGGTCTGCGGCTGCCGAGGGGGAGAAGACTCTCATAGTTCTCTCACTCAGGAAGGACTCAATCCATTTGATGGCTCCTGTGGAGAAGTGGGCCGCAGAGACAAGGTGGCTGCAAAGGGCCTTGTGATTGACCAGGTCAAATGCGGCAGAGAGATCAACTAGGAGAAAGAGTACTGTTTTACCTTTGTCTCTCTGCTTGTCTATTTGGGACTTTAGGTCGATTAAAGCTGTCTCTGTTCCGTGAAGTGGACAGAAGTCAGATTGTCTATTACATAGGAGTTTGTGCAATTCAAGATGTTTTTGAATCTGGATATAGGCCGCTTTATCCAGTATTTTGAGTAGAAATGGGACAGTAGTAATGGGCCGGTAATTAGTAGGGATAGAGGATCTAATGTCTGTTTCTTGAGAAGAGGGAGCACCCATGATTGTTTGAGATTAGCAGGGATGGTAACATGATATCTCATGATACCTTAACATGATATGATAGGTTATTTATAACACGCTTAAAAACCAGAGGTTTATAAGTGTGGACCCGGGGATTGAACCTGTGTTGCTCTGTTACGTCTTGCTTCCAAGGCGAGTACGTTGCCCTTGAGCTATCCTCCCGAGACAATGAGGAACACGGGTTACCGGGGTGTCCCGTGCTCCTTGTGTTCAGGTATCTGCAGCCTCAGCAGTTGTGGGGGTGTCCCCTGCATCCTTAACAGTGGAGATGGAGGCCAAAAATTGCTCGAGCCCCCGTTTTCAACGAACAGTAAAATCAGTGGGCTGAGTCTTCTTACTGCAGGCAATCTGCCCATGAACAAAACGCTTGGGGGTAGATCGTATACATCCATTTTGCTCTACTGTGATTTTCTCCTGTTGGGATGCTTCATTGCTGCTTGTTTCCAGATCTCCTCAACAATTGTGTTATTGCTTTGCTGCCTGCATTGATATTTGCACCCACAACAGGGAGCTCTATGGCTCACTGAACATTGACTGAGCTCTGAGGTGCACCACTAGTGGGACATTCGCATGGATACATCGGAAAAGATACTTCAAATTACTTTTGTTGCCCCCATTGCTTTCTCCCCTCAATAACATGTACAGTTCTACTATCTACCTCATAATATCCATCCTGACAAAGCAAACTGCACATAGCAATGAAACGCCATGCCCACGCACACTAAAAAAGTCATCACTGCACCACTTCACCAACTTGAGTTCCAGAATTTGAACCAATGCACACTTACACTGTGGGCACACAAGCCTGCTCTTTGGATAGTGTACCTCAACTGCTGTTGTTATAATCCTTGAGGGAATACACATGCATGCAGAAACTTGCTACTTCCAAACTACATGAATCAAGGTAACAGAGAAGCGTTCTTGCACTTTCCCATTTTCACTACCAATCAAAATGAGCTGCCTTCTGTTTCAACTCTCATAGTGTCATGATACCATGCAATTGGCAGGAAACTGCTTTATGAAACAGTAACATTATATTTCTCACGATTAGGAGAGAACCATGGCTCATACATGATGGGTCCATGAGAAATAAGCAATGTAAGGGGCAATGCCGTCTGTAGTTTGTGCTTATCATTATTATCTATAAAGCAAACACTGTAGTGTAATAAATCATGTCTGATTGTGGTGTGTTGTGCAGTGAACACTGAGCAGAATAACTGCCAGGTGATAATGTCAGTAGCCGAAGAAGAAACAACCCAGTTAGGTAGAGTAATTTGGCCAAGATCAAATACATTGGTCAAGTGTGGAGGTCTAACTATGAGCTTTGGCTTTCGTATTGCAGTTTTTGCTACTTTGTGGCCATTAGATGACTGATTTTCCCATTAGATCTTTACTTTCTGCACCGCCATGTACTGTTGTCTCTATATTAGTCCAAAAAATGTTGTACTAGCACTCTGTGCATGGGTACAAATTTGTAGATTTTCCTTGGCAGGGGCTCAAAAATAAAGCACAATCTTTGACTGGCCTGGAAGTGACATCACTGGAAAGGTACAACAAAACATGTGAAGGCAGGTGTAAAGGGGCAGGCATGATGTGTGCCTGGATTTCAAATTAGTCCCAATTTTAGACTTGGTATAAAAATGTTCTATGGTTCCCTTAAAAAGAAATCTTAAAAAATAAACCATACCCCTTGTGATATGGTAGTGAAGGGTTTACATAATTATAAGGAGTCCCATCTGATTTACATCATACCTGTGTGAGCACTGTGACCCCAGCTCAGCTGTGAAAGGGTTATGTGTATTCTGGTCATACAGCAAGTCCCTGCCAGTCCAGCAGGACCAGGGCCTTAATGGCAAAGCCTCTTCTTTGATCCTTTGTGAGGTCAGGAAACACTTCTCTCTAGCCTTTGAATCCCTCAGCAGTTGTTGGTCTTGGAAACAAGAATCAAAGGGCACACCCCAAAACAAAGGGACTAGCCTCACACAAGGATATGCATAGCAAAAAGGCCTTTGTTTCAATGGGTCTGCAATGGGTCTGAGAAGGGGTGAGTTTACTGTAGACAGACGTTGCTCAGCCTAGTTGGAGGAGGGTTTCATGATCTTGTTTTTCTGTATATCTCTCTCTCCTTTCTGTCTCCAGTGTTTCCTTTAGCAAAAATCACTTTGAGTATGATGTCAGAAGGCAAAGACAACTTGTCTCAAGGACCAGGGATAAACCCCTTAAAGCAATCCTACTTTCGTCTAATTACCTGTGGTCTTTTTTGTCTATGATAAAGAAGGCCTCTCTTTCCTTCTATGATACATCTCTGCACTTCAATCCTTCAAGAACAAGTATTTGGCCCTTGCTGGGAGAGCAGACCTTTCCAAATTCCTCCAGTTGTGAGGTGAAGGCAGCTGTCCCAAGGCAGAGGAAAGCGGTGCTCCCCAAATATCTCCAGGGCATATGGGGTGACCTGCTGCTGGAGCAAGATCTACCTCTCTGCCAGCGGCATGGACCCAGGACGTCAATGGAGGTAAATGACCCTGCAGGTGGTTACCAGCTTCCCCAATGTTTGGCAGAATGAGAACAATGACCTATCTTGCTCCTGAACCCCTGGATTTTGAATCACCAACTGAAGAAGCCAAGCTGCTGGTCTCCTGCATTTCAGTCACATTCAAAAGCATTCTAACCAACGGACATTGTGGTACTGCCTTTGGGACTTCTTCAAATTCTTCAGGCCATTGTTGCTGCATCCTCAAACCAGTTTGTCTCTGCAATGGTCAGTAGACTAGTGACTTATAACGGTGAGGGGTCTGGAGGATGAGCAGGCCAGTGAGTTCAGTACCTGGCAGATGTAGATTGCTGTGTTTCCTGTCTTACAAAACAACAAGACATTTGTACTGTTGTCTTACAAGACAAGAAACACAGCAACTTACATCTACCAGGAACTGACCGCACTGACCTGACCTACCCTCAGTACCTCTCACCTTTATAGATCACCAGACACCTGATCGATTTGAAACCTAAGAACATTTTGAAAATGAGTAGCACTTATGGCCGAAGCATGCCATCTTCTGACCAATACATTAAATCCTTTCATTCACATCTAGTCCTTTCTTGATATCAACTTCCGGTTAACATGTCATATGATGGGTCCTCCTCAGATGTTCCCGCTCTCATCATGGTATCATTCATGCTTTTCTGAGCAATTGTTTGTCCACAATTATAATTGTTCTTTTATAAACACTTAATACTGGGGACCAGTTTCGAAGTGCGAACCCAGGATTCGAACCTGTTTTGCTATGAGTTGTCTTGCTTCCATGAAAAACTGGTTGCCCCAGAGCTATCATCCCCTACAAAACTTAATAAGCTTATGCTCACATAGGCTGAAAGGTTCTTGTCTGAATTTCTGCAAGGACGGGCTTTTCCAGTCCTACCATGTGTGCATTCTGAAGTGTCTGATGGGAAACAAGAAATATCCAAGCAAACTTTAATAATGCATCAAAACTTCACAATGCCTATTAGAAGTAATGCTATATCCTACAGGTTCCACTAATGTGTTGAAATTAGGGGGTTGACCTATTTTCTATTTCTATTTGTATATTCCTTTTATTTAATGTTCTCCTTTCTTTGTTTGCTTATTTCATTTGACATTTCTGCCAAAAACCTTTCCTTGGGGGAGTGCTTTGTGGCTTTTTTTCTCCACATCCCGGACACACCATAGTGGGTGCTACACTGCCCACCTTAGTGTTTCCACTGTCCATCTGCTACATTAATAATGTGCAGCAATTCCGTGCCATAGGGAGGTAAAATAACCACAGGTCCACATTTTCCTCTCGGCGGACATACACCAGACAACATATTGGACCTTCAGCTGCATCCATTTTACATGAAACCAGTTATGAAATAGTAGTGTGAAGCATACATTTACAGAGAGTGAGAGACACAGAAAAAGAGGTCAAGGGAGAGAAAAAGAGAGAGAGCGAGAGAGAGAGGGGAGAGAGGGGACAGAGTGGAGGAGTTATAATGAAGGTGGTTTGAGAGAAAGACCCATGGGGGAGTGGAAGAGACATTGAGTTGGAGGTTGGAGAGAGGAAGAGAGAGAGACAAGGTTGGAAGAGATATAGAGGAAGCAATAGCAGAAAGGAATAGAGTCCTGGTTGCAGGAGGTATTCAAGAGAAGACGGGACAAGAAAACAAACAGGAGGAAAGAAGATCTCGAAAGGAGATGGGATTAGCTTAGAAGTGCAGAGAGAGTTATGGTCAGCAGTATGTTTACAGGCTAATAGGTACAATCTCATGAGGGAGCATTGGCGTGGCACAGAAAGAGAGAGTAAGACAGATGTGGGTGACAGCTCAAGAACCGGGAAGGAGAAGGTGAGCCAGCAATCCAACTCAGGTTGCCAGCTCCCTTGTCAATGCTCTCGGGCATGGCCTGAATACATTTAGCCCCAACCTCTACCCACCTGCTGGTCTAGGATGTGAGAGCATGTGGACCCAAAACCAAGAAGTCAGTGAACAAGGAATGATGAAGAGGACCAGACCATCTGGCAAAGGGCAAGAAAGAAGTGCAGTGCCATGCATAGTCCTTGAACTGTGGGTGCCTGAAAACTAATCATGCGATCAAGCCCGAATCCTGATTGAGATTTTAAAGCTAAAGACTGAAACTGGCTTATGTTTCATTTATATATGTTGGTACAACCCTGTAAAGATTCCTAATTAATCTTTTTAGTTTGGGCTATTAGGTGTTGCTTCCAATACCTATAAGCCAAAACTATTGCATTAGAGTACAAATAGGAAGGAATGACATATGAGGAGGAACACAGAGAATATAGGTGTTATTTGGTTATGTGCCCATCCATTGCTGCTGTAAGTGATTTCAATCCGGCACACACCCAAGTCACGCCCAGCATTTAGTGTGCAAATGAAACCCTTATTTATTTTATCTATAAGTTCAATATTCTAAACGATATACCACTCATATCACACCCTTCTCCTGATACCCCCCGGTCACACTCAACCAGGAATCAGGCTAGTTTTCAAAGGTAAATATTTATTTATGTATTTAGAATTTAAGTCACAATATATTTTAATAGGTTAAACAACAATCACCAATGGGGCGATAGAACAATGAATAATCTCTTTAATACACCAGGGATCAAGTACTGAACACAAAAACAAATGCAGCAAAGAAAAGCATACTTTTGGATTGGTTTAGAATAGATAGCACAATGGTTAACGGTTCCTCCCTGCCACACCCGTCAACCTACCAATAGGCAATTAAATAGATGTGAGGAGAGAGCAGGTATTCAGGAATAGCACAAATCAAACAGAATATCACTCCCACCTTCCCCCTTCAAACAGAAGAGAAAAACAGAATTTACTTATTAGCTGTCAGAATGGCTTTGAAATTGTCTTTGGAATTGGCTGAGCAAAAACACCAAATGTGGTTAAAAATACTTCAATTATTATACATTCCTATGGGAGCCACTTTGAACAGTTGCAAACAATCACAAACAATGATTTAGTCAAAGGAAAACATTTGAAATCTCAAAGTCAAGTAGGAAACAATTTAAAGCTAATTCACACATGTAAAACCTCTCAGAATGTCAAATCGCAGCAAACCTTTCCTTATGCGGTTTTCGCTATAACGGGCCCATCACACTTTCCTACAACTTTGTTTTTAAATGGCTGACTTCCTGGCCTAAGGCGTCCCTCTCCTGACTTAGAGTGCCCCTCTGCTCAGCCAGGTCGTCCCTCTTTTTTTTTAAATGCACCAGCTTTCTGGTGCTCCTCATCAAACTCTGCTTGGGATTCTAGGTCTTTAATAATTAATTTATTATTTTCCTCTTTTAATTAGTCTGTCTGATCTTGTAAGACGACCATCTGCTCTGCACAGACTCTATTAAAAGTTAATTGTTGCGCCAAACTTTTGTTGACTGTTTTAAAGAGTCAAGCCTTTCTGACAGTCTTTTTGCAGTGTCCATACCTGGGCATCTTGCTCTGCATTCTTTTGCAGTAAAAGAACCAGATCCTCTTGGAGTTTGGTGACATACTGCCTAGCCTTTGTTTCAGATTCTTTGCTATCGTGGAGCCTTTGCTCTGCAGAGTCCAGATTGCTCTGGATTTTCTGCAGTGCTTCCCCTTGCCTCTTGGTCAAATCTATTTTGTCTGCGTACCTTTCCTGTATGACTCCTATGTGGAGGTACAGGTAGGCCGCTATTTTGGCAATTTTACACTGCTCCTCTTTTATTTTAAGGGGCCATATACAATTCGCTAGGTGCTTGATGTAATGGACCCTTGTCCTGGCAGATATCAAGGTTGATTTCAGTGATTTGCTGTTTTATTTCCTGCAGCCATACCTGTTTGTCCTGTTCTGGCCATTCTTCCCTGACAAACAATTTGTGCAGGAATTGTTCCCTAGCAATATTAATATCCACTGGGGTCGCCATTATAGAAATATTAATTTCCTTCTGACTTATCTCAGGGTTCTTTCACTTTTGCAAACAGGCCCAATTCCTTTAAGTATTTCTTTTGAGGGGTGCTTGTACAGTGTAGCACAGTATGGTAACCCAACAAGGTGTATGTACCCCATCGGCTAGCACTCTGTGTTAGACTGTCACGAGTGGTATGTCAAATTCAGGATCCGGGCACCGATCCCCCAAGTTGTAAGTGATTTCTATCTGGCACACACCCAAGTCACGCCCAGCATGTAGTGCGCAAATAAAACCCTTATTTATTTTATCTATAAGTTCAATATTCAGAGCGATATACCACTCATATCACACCCTTCTCCTTAGACCACCGGCCCCACGGTCACACTGAACCAGGAATCAGGCTAGTTTGCAAAGGTAAATATTTATTTATGTATTTAGAATTTAAGTCAAAATATATTTTAATAGGTAAACAACAATCACCAATGGAGTGATAGAAAACTGAATAATCTCTTTAATACACCAGGAATCAAGTACTGTACACAAAAATAAATGCAGCAAAGAAAAGGATACTTTTGGATTGGTTTAGAATAGATAGCATGAGGGTTAAGGGTTCCCCTGCCACACCTGTCAACGCACCAATAGGCAATCAAATAGATGTGAGGAGAGAGCAGGTATTCAGGAATAGCACAAATCAAACACAATATCACTCCTGCCTTCCCCCTTCAAACACAAGAGAAAAACGGAATTGATTTTCAGCTGTCAAGATGGCTTTGAAATTGGCTTTGGAATTGGCTGAGCAAAAACACTTGGGGGCCGATTCATGGAACAAACGTGCGCCGAAAATCTACGCGCAAGCAGGCGCAAGCAGGCGCAAGCAGGCGCAAGCGGAAAAAAAGAGGCGCACGCGTGCGATTCATGGAAGTCCCTGCGCGTGTCTTCCTCGGGATGTGCGCCAAACCCGTGCATGGCGCACACGTCACTGCAACATCCCGAAAGACGTGCGCGACGCGCACAGTGAAAGCGCACAACCTCTGCGCATACACTAGAAAGTGGGCGGAACACGGGGCGTAACGCGCGGAATGGGGAACAACTTGCGAAAACAAGGGCGTAACTGGGGATGTACTGCAGGGAAGCAGAGGGAACGCCCACACGCACCCAAACCACACGTATTCATGGAACCGAATAGGGCAAAGCCACGCACAGCGAAAGACACGCACAAGCCGATACACGTCCGCCACACGAAGGCAGGCGGTAGCGTCCCTGCGCATTACAAAAGTGGCAACATACAGCAATTGTGCGAGCGGGGCACGTGTATTTCGGGGGTTCGCGTGAACTTACTCACGCGATCGGGCCTGGGGGAGCAAGCTACGTGTATTACAGGGGTTCGCGTGAACTTTTTCACGCGATCGGGCCTGGGGGAGCGTGCTACGTGTATTCCAGGGGTGCGCGGGAAGTTCCACACGCGAATAGCCTGGGCGCGTGTATTTCAGGGGTGCGCGGGAAGTTTTACACGCGATTTCAGCAGGGTACGTGTATTTCAGGGGTGCGCGGGAAGTTCCACACGCGAATAGCCTGGGCGCGTGTATTTCAGGGGTGCGCGGGAAGTTCCACACGCGAATAGCCTGGGCGCGTGTATTTCAGGGGTGCGCGGGAAGTTTTACACGCGATTTCACCAGGGTACGTGTATTTCAGGGGTGCGCGTGAACTTCTTCACGCGATCGGGCCTGGGGGAGCGTGCTATGTGTATTCCTGGGGTGCGCGTGAACTTCATCACGCGATCGGGCCTGGGGGAGCGGGCTACGCTTATTTCGGGGGAGCGCGGGAAGTGACACACGCGATTGAGCGGGGTACGTGTATTTCTGGGGCGCGCGAGAAAATGTACACGCGATTGGTCTGGGTACGTGTATTCCGGGGGTGCGCGAGAAATTCTACACTCGATTGGCCTGGGTACGTGTATTATAGGGGTGCGCGAGAAATCCTACACGCGATTGGGCCTGTGCGAGTGGGGCAGTGTATTACGTGGGTGTGCGGGAAGTTGAAGAGGTGAATTGCCAGTGTGGGTCCTCCCAGGTCTCCCCTCTACCCCCTCCACGACCTCTGCAGGCAGCCCACACCACAGGGGACTACCCTGCACCCCTGGTCATGTCCCGCAGGCAGCCCATCCACCATGGGCATGCCCCCCAGCCAAGCCACATGTCCCCTTGCACCCCCACCCCCCAGCACTGTGGGGCACCTGCCAGCAGGCCCCCAACCATGTCCCCTTGCACCCCCACCCCCCAGCAGGCCCCCACTCATGTCCCTTTGCACCCCCACCCCCCAGCAGGCCCCCACTCATGTCCCCCTGCAGCCCCCACCCCCCAGCACTGTGGGGCACCTGCCAGCAGGCCCCCAACCATGTCCCCTTGCACCCCCACCCCCCAGCAGGCCCCCACTCATGTCCCCCTGCACCCCCACCCCCCAGCAGGCCCCCACTCATGTCCCCTTGCACCCCCACCCCCCAGCAGGCCCCCACTCATGTCCCCCTGCCCCCAGGTCCTGACGAAACGCAATCATGGCAGTAATGGGCAGCATACCCAGCACAAACACCCAGCCAAGGATTGCATCCACCCACATAGTAGATGCAATTACATGATACAACCCCAATGGCAAGTATGTAAATGAACACATGTCCGTCACACACACATACACAATGGCTGCAAGTGAATGTCAAAACCCATATCATGACATGCATGAAACCAATGAGAAAATACCACAAATGTAAGTAATAAATATATGTATTAAAGATGAAAATGAAGTAAAGAAAAAAAACACACAACAATGGGGATGACAAAACAAATGGTCCATGTCCGAGAACTAATAGAAAAAATCAAAAAACAAAGGAATCCAAAAAGTAATGTAGTCCAAAGCAAAATAATGGGGGGGAAAAATAAGGAAAAACCATTGCCTCATGGTGAACAGAAATATAAATCCAACAAATGTTTTCCAAACATCAAACTATGTACAAGAATATCCCAGGGTCCATGAGCCCAACACCATAAATGAAACCTACTACTACTAACTAATGAAAAAAATATATACAGAAAAGTGGCCATTGTCCGAGCGGTCCAAAAAAAACGTAAAAAATAAAGGAAACCTAACACTAACTAACTAAAGAACTATATACAATGGCAGCGGGCAAGTCCTGCGGCTCACTCTGTGATGTTGCCGGCCAGGGCATCATCGAACTCCATGTCGATGTCCCGGAGGCGGGACTCTGTCCTGGCCCCGAGGTCTCACAGGGACAACCCCGTGTCCAGCTCAAACTCCCTGCGAGCTTCCTCGAGGCACTCAGCCCGCCTCAACGCCCGACGCATGGAGAACTCCGCCCTGACCATGGTGAGCCGCTCCTCTTCCGCCCGCTGCCGCTCCGCACCTATCCGCTGGACCAACTGCTCCCACACGGAAGACACTGCCATCCCAGGGTTCTCCTGCCCTCCGGCCGATGCCTGCCCCTCTGATCTTGATGGCCCCGAGCCATGATGCCTCCCACGTCGAGCCTGCTGCTGCCTCCGACGCCACTGCCTCTGCCAGCACGACGGCATCCAGGCTGATGGAATCCACCGATGCCGTCGTGCACGTGCCCTGCCAGATGATGCCGGCACATCCTCCATCTGCAGGGGGACAGTTGCTGGTGTGTCCACCCCTGCTGGACCATCGACTCCCGACTGTGGCAGGGATGGGGTCCCCACCGAGCTGGCTGCGTTGGTCGGGGCAGGTCCACAGGGGGCCCTGGTGGCATCTGGGCCGGAAGACGGCATGGAGCACGACTGGCGCATAGCCCCCACAGAGGAGGAGAGGGTCGCCAGAAGGCCACACACATGTAGGAAACCACCGACCATGGCGGCTCCCAAATGGTTCACGTACGCACGGTGCTCTTCGTGATGATGTGCATGCTCCTCCCGGGAAGCATGCACCTCATCACGAATGCCAGCCGTGCGCAACGCGACACCAATCAGGACCCTCTCCACACGGCCAGGGGTCCCCTCGTCCGCAGGTAGAGGAGTGTCAGATGACATGGACATCTCCCCTACCTGCGGACGGGCCTGGGATGGGGCATCCCTGCTGGTGCATGGTGGTGCAGTCACAGTGTCAGGGACAGTGACATGCACAAGCACCTCCACGGCGACCTGTGCTGCCTCCTGCCCCTGGCCCTGGACTGCACCACTTGCACCAGCGGGGATGCCCCCACCAGGCCCCATGTGTGGCTCAGTAGCGGCCTCCTCCCCCTCTGTGGAAACCACCAACCTGGATGTCTCCACGCAGTCTTCCGCCGGTGCAAGCCCCTGTGGGGGCTCACCCACCCCTTCCGCTGCAGCCGTGGTGGCATCCCCGCCGCTCTGCTCCACAGCGCCTTCTCCGCCCTCTTCTTCACTTGCCACTGTGTAGAGGGAGACATAGAACACAAGCATCAGGGTACTGTACAATGGTCCCCTAGACAGGAAGCAACAGCAGATGAGTGGCACTGTCATACATCACTTCCATCATGTCCCTCCACAACACATGGGTCAGTGCAGGCAAAACACATACAGTAACAGGCATGGCGCATGCCATGGACATTGGCATACATGACCAAGGGACTCATGATTCATACAATGTTGGTTTTAAACTCACATGCATCATGGGTCTTGCCATCACATGCACACACCTCACCGTAGTTCCATCCATCTGGCCTCGTACACCACAGACGCAGTGGATACAAGGATGACTAGGCTGCATCAGTGAATCTGAACATTGTCACAGACATGTGTCATGCATCCATGGCATTTACAAGTCACAGACACGCAGGTCAGACACACACACATGGACACCATACGTGTACATGGGACCAGCACCCATCCCTCACCCCCACCCATGTCCAGGAACAGAGACTGCCATGCTTCCATGTGTCCATTCCGCACAGAGCCCCCCATGTTGCAATAGAACACATCACTGTACTCACATGCCTGACCATGATGTCCCTGCACACACACATACGTACATGGCCTATGTCACACATACAGGCAGGTATCAGACAACCAGCACACTGCAACATGCCCTGTCTCACACAGCAATGCTTGGCCACTTACCGGCCAACTCCAGATGGGTCTGCCTCCGAAGGATCTGGGCGTGGAGCGCTGGGTCTACGCGTTCCAGGACCCTCATCTGGATGTCACTCAGGCGTGCCCGGCCCCCCTCCGCGAGGCGCTGGGGCTTATTGAGGGTCCTGGACCTCAAGTCCTCCCAGCGCTTCTTGATGTGCTTGATGTCGCGGGTTGCCACCCCCTCCGCGTTGATGGCAACCACTACATCGTCCCAGATCCTCTCCCGTCCTTCCTTGTTGGCGCGTGGTCTTCCGAAGAGGGCATCATAATGCCCCAGGACATGCTCCACCAGGACACCAACTTCCTTCTCACTGAAGCTGGTGGCCCTCTGCCTCTCTGGCTGGGGGTCGCCACTGGTCTCAGATGGTGCTTGCCCCGACATGGCGACCCCCGAGGCAGGCGTGGGTGGGCAACTGGGTCCTGGGGCTGGGCTGTGGAGCGATGGTATCCCAGTCGGGAGTCTACTGTTCCAGCAGGGGTGGACACAGCAACTGGACCCCTGCAGATGGGTGATGTGCAGGCACCAAATGGCAGGGCACGGTGGCAGCAGGCAGGCAGGCAGGCAGGCAGCAGCAGATGGCACGTGGGAGGCTGCTCGGGGCACTGGGGGGCAGTGATTCGGCCTTCTGGGCAGGAGCGTGGTCTTCCGTGTGTATTCGCGTGGCCAGCTTGATACGGAGTGATTTGGCACGTGAAAAATCTGCACGTCAGCGTGTAATTCGACGAAAGGCCCTTAGCGCGTAAGCGCGTCTGCACGCATACGCATTTTCATTGGACCAAAGGCCCTCAGCGCGTGAGCGCGTCTGTGACGTGACGTGCGAGGGTGTATCCCTCATTGCACGTGATGACAGAACACACGTGGATTTCAACCAATCGCGTGTGAAAGTTCACGGCACCCCGGAACACACGTACCCAGGCTAATCTCGTGTAGAATTTCTCACGCACCCCTGTAATACACGTACCCAGCCCAATCGCGTGTAGATTTTCTCGCGCACCCCTTTAATACACGTACCCAGCCCAATCGCGTGTAGATTTTCTCGCGCACCCCTGTAATACACGTACCCAGCCCAATCGCGTGTAGAATTTCTCGCGCACCCCTGAAATCCACGTACCCAGGCCAATCGCGTGTACAATTTCTCGCGCACCCCTTAAATCCACGTGCCCAGGCCAATCGCGTGTAGAATTTCTCGCGCACCCCTGAAATACACGCGCCCAGGCTATTCGCGTGTGGAACTTCACGCGCACCCCTGAAATACACGCGCCCAGGCTATTCGCGTGTGGAACTTCACACGCACCCCTGAAATACACGCGCCCAGGCTATTCGCGTGTGGAACTTCACGCGCACCCCTGAAATACACGCGCCCAGGCTATTGGCGTGTGGAACTTCACGCGCACCCCTGAAATACACGCGCCTAGGCTATTCGCGTGTGGAACTTCACGCGAACCCCTGAAATACACGTAGCCCGCTCCCCGAGGCCCGATCGCGTGAATAAGTTCACGCGAACCCCTGAAATACACGTAGCCCGCTCCCCCAGGCCCGATCGCGTGAAAAAGTTCACGCGAACCCCTGAAATACACGTAGCCCGCTCCCCCAGGCCCGATCGCGTGAATAAGTTCACGCGAACCCCTGAAATACACGTAGCACGCTCCCCCAGGCCCGATCGCGTGAGTGACTTCACGTGAACCCCTGGAATACACGTAGCCCGCTTGCCGTGCTGGTACAAGGTTAGCGCAGCCCTTTGCGCTGGATTGGGGATTTTGATGGCTTTTCCCAGCGCGGAAGGCGTTCTTGGGGGCGTAACTGGCGCTGCTGCAAGGTCGCTGCGCCACTATGCGCCACGGCTGGTTTTGGTGGCTGGAATCCATGAATACGCTGTGCGCGGAAATGGGTTTTGGCGCACGCGGCTGGCGCAGGGATTCGCACACGCACACTGTGCGCCAGCCGCGTGCGCCACTTGTGCGCTGAATTCTATGAATTACCCCCTAAATGTGGTCAAAAATACTTAAATTATCATAAATTCCTATGGGAGCCGCTATCAACAGTTGCACACAATCACAAACAATGATTTAGTCAAAAAGAAAACATTTGAAATCTCAAAGTCAAGTAGGAAACAATTTAAAGCTAATTCACAAGTGTAAAACCTCTCAGAATGTCAAATTGCGGCAACTTTTCCTTATGCGATTATCGCTATAACGGGCCCATCACACTTTCCTACAACTTTGTTTTTAAATGGCTGACTTCCTGGCCTAAGGCGTCCCTCTCCTGACTTAGAGTGCCCCTCTGCTCAGCCAGGTCGTCCCTCTTTTTTTTTTTTTTTTAATGCACCAGCTTTCTGGCGCTCCTCATCAAACTCTGCTTGGGATTGTAGGTCTTTAATAATTAATTTATTATTTTCCTCTTTTAATTGGTCTATCTGGTCTTGTAGGATGACCATCTGCTCTGCACAGACTCTATTCAAAGTTAATTGTTGCACCAACTTTTGTTGACTCTGTTTTAAAGAGTCAAGCCTTTCCTGACAGTCTTTTTGTAGTGTCCATACCTGGGCATCTTGCTCTGCATTCTTTTGCAGTAAGAGAGCCAGATCCTCTTGGAGTTTGGTGACATACTGCCTAGCCTCTGTTTCAGATTCTTTGCTATTGTGGAGCCTTTGCTCTGCAGAGTCCAGATTGCTCTGGATTTTCTGCAGTGCTTCCCCTTGCCTGTTGGTCAAATTTATATTGTCTGCGTACCTTTCCTGTATGACTCCTATGTGGAGGTACAGGTAGGCCGCTATTTTGGCAATTTTACACTGCTCCTCTTTTATTTTAGGGGCCATATACAATTTGCTAGGTGGTTGATGTAACAGACCCTTGTCCTGCCAGATATCAAGGTTGATTTCAGTGATTTGCTGTTTTATTTCCTGCAGCCATACCTGTTTGTCCTGTTCTGGCCATTCACCCCTGATAAACAATTTGTGCAGGAATTGTTCCCTAGCAATATCAATATCCACTGGGGTCGCCGTTCTGGAAATATTAATTTCCTTCTGACTTATCTCAGGGTTCTTTCACTTTTGCAAACAGGCCCAATTGCTTTGAGTATTTCTTTTGAGGGGTACTTGTACAGCGTAGCACAGTATGGTAACCCAACAAGGCGTATGTACCCCATCGGCTAGCACGCTGTGTTAGACTGCACCAGTGGTATGTCAAATTCAGGATCCCAGCACCGGTCCCCCAAGCTGTAAGTGATTTCAATCCGGCACACACCCAAGTCACGCCCAGCATGTAGTGCGCAAATAAAACCCTCATTTATTTTATCTATAAGTTCAATATTCAGAGCGATATACCACTCATTTCACACCCTTCTCCTTAGACCCCCGGCCCCAGGGTCACACTGAACCAGGAATCAGGCTAGTTTGCAAAGGTAAATATTTATTTATGTATTTAGAATTTAAGACAAAATATATTTTAATAGGTAAACAACAATCACCAATGGAGTGATAGAAAACTGAATAATCTCTTTAATACACCAGGAATCAAGTACTGAACACAAAAATAAATGCAGCAAAGAAAAGGATACTTTTGGATTGGTTTAGAATAGATAGCATGAGGGTTAAGGGTTCCCCTGCCACACCTGTCAACGCACCAATAGGCAATTAAATAGATGTGAGGAGAGAGCAGGTATTCAGGAATAGCACAAATCAAACACAATATCACTCCTGCCTTCCCCCTTCAAACACAAGAGAAAAACGGAATTGACTTTTCAGCTGTCAAGATGGCTTTGAAATTGGCTTTGGAATTGGCTGAGCAAAAACACAAAATGTGGTCAAAAATACTTAAATTATCATAAATTCCTATGGGAGCCGCTATCAACATTTGCACACAATCACAAACAATGATTTAGTCAAAAAGAAAACATTTGAAATCTCAAAGTCAAGTAGGAAACAATTTAAAGCTAATTCACACGTGTTAAACCTCTCAGAATGCCAAATTGCAGCAACGTTTTCCTTATGTGATTATTGCTATAATGGGCCCATCGCTTTAAATTTCGCTTCTATCATTATAACTGTGGGAGTTATAGAGGTTTTAGTAAAAGTTGTTTTTGCAAAATAGGCACAAGAATGAAAAACAGAAATTCGGGTTTAGAAATGACTGATAGGTTTTCCTATACTATATTAAAGACTACAAAAAGGAGAATGCCACACAGGAATCAGTCATTCATGGCCGCTCATAACAATTCATGGGTGATACTCTAGTTTCGTTTGGTTTGGGAATTGCTTTTCTTAATCAAATCAATAAAAAGTTAGGGTTTAGTAACACAGATGAGAGAAAAGTCAGCACAAGGATGGTTCTAGCAATACTATGGTTCTGAATGAAAGATGGATGGGTTTGAGATTAGGATCATACAATGCAAATATATTATGGGTCACTGTTTTACCTATTAATACTTACAGAATAAGTTATTAAATTTGGGTCATGGATTGGGTCTGCCAACGAAGGACAGCACATCAGGCACGGGACTGGATCAGCTAGGCCGGTCACTGGATTTGCACAGGATCTACCCTTCTTGTTTGTGGGTATTTCAAATCAGCTGGATAGCGAGTTCCTCGTGCAAGCCTTGTGGTAGCAAGCCAGAGAGTTTCAGGATACTAGTTCAAAAGGCCTTCCCACACCACTGCGCTTCACTGGGTTGTGAGAACAAGTTTGAGAATTTAGGTCTTGCTGAAAGTCAATAGTTCTCTACTGCTTGGCAAGAGTCTTAGCATCTGGAACTGGAAGGATGTTAGAGCTGGATGTAGAATGCTGGATCAGATTGCTTCGCCGGAATCAGGAAAGTGAGTGAATCAATGAGTCCATTTGTGTTTTCAGCTGTCTCTATTTATCCCTTCAAATGACATCACAAAATGGGTGTATGGGCCGGCTTAGCTGTGAACTGGGGTTGAATCAGGACCTCATCTCTGCCTTGCATCTGAGTGATTGGATCAAGTACGGATGATGTCACATTTATGGTTTAGCTTTACAGTCCTTAGAAACCTCCCCTCAGCCACTAGTGTCAAAATTGGATTTTATCCTAAATACATAATTCTACATTGGTCACCTCCACACAAATCACACACAAAGATTCCATATTTTATATAGTATCTGTTCATCAAAGCTTTTTGCCATGAAAATGTTTTTACAAATGTTCAGCAAATTACCACAAATGTGTGCGTTTAACATAGAGATGTGTGTGTACATTTTCACAATTCTAGTATTAATACAGTTCACATAAAACCACACATATTGCCATTCCTGTCCAGAACATGTTACACAGTTCTACCGCCTCTTGAATGAGTCTCTAAAAATTGTTCATTGTTCATTCTTAACAGCAAATGGTCCGCCCCTTTGGCTCTCCCTGGAGTCCAGGAGTGGCCCCCTCCTTTGGGGAATTCCTTCCAGGAGCAGTTTACGACCCTTTCACACCTCCGTTTCCTGGGCTGAAGGATCTGCCATTGTTCATTCTCTTTCTGTAGACAAGAGTCTGGCCTAACCCACAGTTATCATCTACCAGTGAGTTTCTGCAGAGAGGATTTCCCTCCCCTTGGGAGAAAGATGTTTTCCACTTCTTGCAGCTCAGCCAGGCTAATTTAGTCTTAACTTCTTAAAGTCCAGCAGAAACCAAACTTTTGCATTAAAACATAAAAGCATTACTATCTTAGCTTTACATCTGTGGATCAAAAACACAACTGAGATCTGTGTTCCTTTTAGAAACAAACCTTTTATGTTTGATAATCCGACAGACTTTTAGTTTAGATACTTTGAAGTTTCATCAGGAGCTCATCTGACAGCTGTCGTTCACTGGTAGCACAGGGTACTGCACACTGATTTTGACAGGGACTGTCAGTTTACAGACAATCCAGTTTGTGTGAGGAAATGTTTTGCTCTTTACATTTTAGGACTTTGTATATTCACCATGCTTCATTGGATTACATGAATTTTAGCGCCAAGCGAGATTTTTAATGTTGAGAAGTGTTGTGTTATAGGCATTTTGGAGTTTTTAGCAACAAAGCAAATGTCATTTATAGGCACATTTTGGAGTTTCATTTGCAAAGCTCTGCTTCTCTCTCTGCACTCTGTTTGCTGGTCATGGAGCCCACTGGCATGTTTTCTGTAGTGTGTGCTCTATCCCAACACACATGCACCATGGGTGGCAGGTTGTGCATCCATCTTTTTGTGTGTTTAGATGCGCGGTTTTGGAGGGTTTTGGCGCACACAGAGTTTTGCCGCCATTGTTGCTGTTTCTCGCATCTTAACAATCAGAGTTATGCCACACAAGACAGCGGAGTTGGTTAATACATCCCACACTGCCCATGGCCATACTAATCCCTATGGTCATTCCCTCCATGTCCTTACTCTGGCTGCCCAAAACTCCTCCTCTTTGGAACTTTTTGAGCTCGCTTTAATGAAACCTTACCATCAGGCTTTGCATTTAATGTGCCTGCCAGTGTTTGTGCAAAGCAGTATTCTCATAGTTAATTACCTAATTGGAGTTGCAAACATTGTGAAATGAAGTCAACAGGTTGCTCAATGTATACAAAAGCAAACACAAACGGTCAGGAAACACTTGTTCTAGTGGTTTGTTCTGTTTTCATACAGATGTGTACTTGGCAGTGTGGTGTAAGAGGATTCAATTCAGCGCTACAGCCAAATTAACACCTAGTCTATAATACTGAATGAAAACCCTTATTGATATATCTTTAGGTCCAGTTCATGCGTTCTGGATGACTACCCTTGTATAACACCCCTCTCTTGGAATCCCCCTGACCCCACTGAGCCAAGAAGTAATTCTGTTTTGCAAGTTTAAAAGGTTTATTTGATAAATTAAAAGATAGATATCACACTTTATAATAAATTAATAATTGAATATCACACTTAATCTGATATGGGAAATATTAACAACGGAGAATCTGGCACTAGCACACTTCTTTATAATGACTAATGAGTTAACATGAAATGGATAAGGTAGCACACTGGGAAATAGGAACAAAAGTATACTGTGGTAGAGGATGCTTTATGTAGCTCAGGTGGATGCAATATTCACTGAATGCAATACAGAAAATACTCAATGTGATTTCAACCCAACAATGTAATCACTTTCCTCTGGCAATCCCCTCCCCCCCCTTGATGCAAGGCAAGGAAATGGAAGGAAAACACACAGTTCTCAGAAATGCAATCAACTGTAATTCAGTTCAATCCAGCAAGCTTTAGACGACAGAAAACAGATAGGAGTTTTTGAAATCACAGGCCCAAATTCTTTGATCTGTGCTAGCAATGGATGAGAAATATGCTGGAAACGCTTTTAATTCCCTATTAGAGGTTCAGGGTGAGTGGTATCTAGTTAATATTAGTCCAGGCTCACACTAGCAATGATGCAGGGATAGTTAGCAGGTTAAACGAATTTCTGGCAAATGAAATCAGTCAGCAGCAGTTTTTTTACATGTGAAGAAATTGCAAATCGCGGCAAAATTCGCGGATGCGCCGAGCGCTATTACAAAGGAACCGCAAGGACTATCTCTACCGTTTTGGGGTCCTAGGAAAGCCTGGGATCTCAGCTTCCAAATGAAAGTTATTGCAAGTCTCTAGCCCAAACGGTTGCGGAGATATGAGTAATTTAGTAAAGGTCGTTTTTGGTTTTGTAAATTTTAAACGCACACTTTTTCAAAATGACAAATTTTACTAGAAATGACAGGTGACAGATAGGAGGCAGTTCTACTTAGGTTAAATAGATTGAATTAGATGAATTTAAACTAAGAGATGTGTTCTGAGTTTTGCTAAGTACTCACAAGAGATTTTGAACAGGAAAGCGACTTGGTCACGATCTTCAGTCTGGTCAGGTCTTTCCGGATTCTGCTCACAGCGCCTGGTCTGGTCTCGGCTAGGCACAGCACTGCTTTCTCTCTGGTCTGGTCTCTGCTAGGCACAGCACTGCTTTCTCTCTGGTCTGGTCTCTGCTAGGCACAGCACTGCTTTCTCTCTGGTCTGGTCTCTGCTCTGGATAG
This sequence comes from Ambystoma mexicanum, assembly GCF_040938575.1. Taxonomy (NCBI): domain Eukaryota; kingdom Metazoa; phylum Chordata; class Amphibia; order Caudata; family Ambystomatidae; genus Ambystoma; species Ambystoma mexicanum. The sequence goes on along the minus strand of NC_090932.1, from coordinate 441,090,089 downwards.
ATTGAAGTCTCTAGTTTGGCTTTCTGGAGTTTGATGGAGGTAAGTATGGATTTTTCCGGCAGGGCTTCCAGCGGCAGATGAAATTGAATGTCCCTATGTGTCCTGACTCTCTGCTTTTATCTGTTTCTTGAGAATGGGTGTGTGTGTTGCATCACTAGACTTGCCTCTCTCACCTGTCATTGGTCAAATTTTCATTCCTTACTTGATTGGGGGAATGAAATGAAGTGTCATCATGATGAGGTCTGTTTATGATACAGAGAACCCACCCCTGTCAACTTTACACACAATCTATATCTGACCTAAAAACATATTTGCACAGGTACACATTTGTTTAAAATTACATATACATGGTGTGGCTGAATTTAGCCATGTCTATGTCCAAATCTGCTCATTCTAGGTGCTCGCATTCAAAGAGTGTACATAATTGACTTTTTAACTGCTTTTTCAATTTCCGACATGGACCCAACTTTACATACATGTGTGCAGGGGGTAGGGACATTAACTGATGAAGTTTCAGATTTTTAACATGCACACCTTTATAGTAATATCCACTTTTCCGCTAAAACCCCCCTGAACATACCACCGGTTCCTACCACGTCTTAAACTGTGGGCAGAAAAATCACAAGAATTATGGTATCATTTATAAAATTTTCACATGTCCGCACTATGAGTTATCCACCTTTTTATAAAACCATATCCTTGCTGCAGGGGTGTGTCTTTTCAGGTCACATGGTACAGAAACCAGTCTTTCCAGTTTCTGCCAAGCCAGCTTGCTTCTCACAGGCAGTGCCCCTCCCAGCTTCTCCAGGAGGAAGCCACTTTTTACGACGTCTGTAATAAAAACCTTTGCCTGAGTGGAGAGGGCTTTGTTCACTCTCTGGCAGAGCACAGATAATTCAATTATCAGATAGATGGCATATCCTTTGTGTGGGCAGCAAAAGGAAGGTTGGCCTGGGAACATAGTTGTGACTCAAGTTTCACTCCTGATGGGATTCGTTGCTAGGCAAAATCAAGTTCCTTAAGCCAGACCTTCAGCTAACTTTTTGTTGCTTTTAAAATAACTTGTAATTTTACACATGCAGCTAGAATGCTGATTCTAAGTGCAAAACTATGACATTTCAACAGTTACAAAGGCATGTGACACCAAACATAGGTCACTCATTTAATTTAACATTTTCGATTTTGGTGGTTTTAAATCCAGTTGCAGTTAGGCTTAAGCTGCTGACTCCATAGCATTTTTGTTATAAGCATTGTTTTTGGGCTCTTCATTTCCCAGATTTTGTAGGCACACAAAACTCCATTCTGCCAAATGTCTGCTGGTGTTCAGTGAATATTTTGCACATGTTGCAAGGTTTGAAATAGGCATTTTGCTTGCCTTCAGAAAAACACACAGTGGGTTTTAAAACGCCGGCTTTTGGATAGTGGTGAGTACTGGTACTGCACCCATTTTTGGGATTTAAGAAATGAATTCCCCACAATTCTAGGTTGCATTTGGCAATCAGCATTGCCATTCCCAATGGTTTCAGACTACTGTGCGGGTAGTCCAATGGTGGTTTTAGAGCGCTTTGAAGCTAACCGGCGCTACTGTTTTTCCTTTGGCAACCCATTTCCCTCATGGCAACCCGGCCTTTCATTCTCGCACTGGTGGGTGGCAAGTGAGGCAACCATTTTAATGTGCGCGCAAACTGCGCAGCTTTCCTGGATTTCGGCGCACATGTGGGTTTTCCGCCATCTTGAATTTCCTAAGCCCACAGCACCAAATGTTGTAGCAGGGTAGCTTAAACGTGGGTCAGGACACCCTACAAGCCCCCCCACGTGACTGCACTTTGAGTTTGGGTCGATGGGGAGTCGCGTGCCCAAGGGTTTTGACCCACGCACCGGTCTGTCCGCATAATCTTCTTCCTCTTCTGTAGATGGCACAGTTCAGCGTCTTCTTCTCCATCCGGTACTGATCGATCGGTTCTCCTCGCCGGTCCTGATGGGAAGATTGGGCGGTACCCCGGGCCCGTTGCGTCTCTGCTCCCGGTCTCCGGATCGTCCTTCTTGGTCATCCTTCATGGTTTCATCTCTCCTAGGATGATAAAGCAAAAGCGGCAATATCTACTCATAGACGTTTTTCCACCACTGTTGAGGTAGTGGGGCGGCATATGCATTTCATCATAACGAAACATTACATTCTTATTTTGAAAAAAAAAACAGTATCACTAGAGACAGTTTCATGTAAATCACAATATTTTAGAGACTAGATGTGGTAGGTTTTATGATTGGAACTGAATTAGTCTGATACAATACCCGCTAGGATTCCAGAGGATTCCTCCAGTTGTTGCAGAGTGTGCCTGGGATGTCAACATTTCAACTGGTTTATGTGGACCCACTTGTCTTCCCCCTCTGCCGAACCACCTTTGGGGATGCGGATCTTGTAGGCCACAGGGGAGATCTTATCGACGATCTCAAAGGGTCCCTTCCATGTAGGCAAAAATTTGCGCTGCTTGGCCTGGTTCCTTTGGAAGTTGTATAGATAGACCCGGTCTCCCACCTGATATTCCTTCCTGGAAGTTTTCAGGTCATAATGGGTCTTCATGCTATCAGTCGATCATTCTAGATTCCGCTGAGCATAAGCAAAAGCATGTTGGAGGTGTTTCCTTAAATTCTCTACATACTCATGAGTAGTGGAGGCATTTATCAGTGTCTGCTCTTGGGTCCTGTAGAGCAAATGCTGCGGAAGCACCATCTTGCGCCCAGTCATCAACTCAAATGGTGACATTTTGGTTGCAGATGAAGGGGTAGATCTGATGGCCATTAGGACCAGAGGTAATCGGATATCCCAACTTGGCCCAGAATCTGCCACAAACTTCTTTAATATGCTCACAATTGTCCGGTTATATCTCTCTACTGCCCCAGAAGAAGCTGGTCTATAAGCAATATGCAGCTTTCTCTTGACTCCCAGTATCTCCCACATCTTTGTCATTACTTCACTGGTGAAGTGGCTACCTCTGTCTGACTCAATCCTTTGAGGTAGACCAAAACGGGAAAAGATGTGGTTAATCATCAAGGCAGCTGCAGTTTCTGCCTTGCAGTTTGGGGCTGGGAGACATTCCACCCACTTGGTAAACAAGCATGTCACAGTCAACATGTACTTATTCCCCCTAGCCGAGCGAATCACAGGGCCTACAAAGTCGATTTGTAAATCTGACCATGGCAGTGTCATCCCCCTCTTTTGGAGAGGCGCACGGTGTGTGAGGGATGATGGCTGAAATTGTGCACACACAAGGCAACCCTTCAGGTACTGGTCGAGGTCCTGCCCCATGTGTGGCCAGTATGCAACCTCTCTTAAGATTTCCAATGTTGTGTGAAACCCCCTATGACCGGCAGTGGCCGCATCATGGGCGTGACTTAACATCAGGCTTCGGAATGAGGTAGGAACCACCCACTGATCGTGGCCAGCTTTGGATTTCCTTACCAACAAACCGTCTTGGATCCGGAACATTTTGGGACATTTCATCAACACTCTTAGGTCCTCTTTCCCAGTGTAATCGGTATCCGTCAGGGGAAAGTTCTCAGGGTCCTCAAGGTGCTGGTAAAATTTACCAATAATTGGATCCCCCTTCTGAGCGGTAATCAAATCAGCATCAGGGGTCTCCTTGCTCCATTGTGCAATTGAAAGGTCGTTGTGAGCATTTGTCTGGGACCTAGTGATAGCAGTGACCTGGATTTCCCCCAACAGGGACTCAATCTCAATTAGATCCCCTTGGATGGCCCCGGTTTTGGCCAGCTGATCAGCTAAGTCATTCCCAGTTTTGTCTGGTCCCTCTACTTTGGAATGACCCTTGATCTTTTTCCAATAGATGGTCATCTCATTCGAGGTGACCAGATCATCAATGTTTTGGATCAACTTCCCATGTTTCAAGGGTTTGTTGTTAGCACATAACATGCCTCTGGTTTTCCAATTAACCAGGTGCTCCACGAACCCGTTCCGTACATAATCCGAATCTGTGATTATGACCAGTTCGTGGAGTTGATGCTGGACAGCAGTGAGGATGGCCTGATGCACAGCCATCAATTCTGCCACCTGACTACTTCGGGGGCCAATTTTGTATCCAGCGGAGGGTTCTGGGGACTCATTCACCCATGCATTCCCTACGCCGGCCACCAATTCTTTCTCCCCGTTGTTGTCAACATGGTAAGAGCATCCATCCACATAGACAGTGGGCATTCCCTCACACTTGTCTTCTTCAAAGACTTTGTGGGGGGAATTAAGGTATGCCTCCATGTTGTCCTTGATTTTTAGACTTTCGTCCTCGAGACAGTTTTCTCTGGCACAATCATGCAAGTCAGCCAGACCTTGCGCGAGGGGACTCTTCTTGTTTTGGCCATATCTGACCTCCACAGGAAAGCCTTGCATTGACAGAATCCAGGAAGTAATTCGGGAATTACTCACATTTCCGGCCCGGATTCTGTCACTTTGGAGATATTGCAGAGGCTGGTGTGGAGTCTCCACTATGATGTGTTCCCCCTGGATAAACGGGCGGTAATTCTTCAATGCCCACACCGTTGCCAGGAGTGCCTTCTCACAATCGTTGAATTTTTCCTCCACAGAGGATAAAGTTTTGCTCGCATAGGAGATTACTTTATTGACCTTGTCATGCTTTTGATATAATACTGCCGTCAAGCACGTATTAGAGAACCCCGTCTCCAGGAAGAACTCCTTGTTTCTGACAGGGTAAGCTAGGCAAGGCGCTTGTGAGAGGCTTCTTTTGAGTTGTTTTACTGCCTCGGCTTGCTCTGGACCCCATTCCCACTTGACCCCCCCCTTCAGGAGATGAATCAGGGGTCTGGTGATCTCTGCGTAGCCCTCAATGAACTTTCTGCTGTAATTAGTCAGTCCAAGGAGGCTCCTTAGTTCCCGCAGAGTTGTGGGGTCTTTCAGTTTCTGAAGTGCTTCCACTTTCTTTTCCTGGGGACAGAGACCCTGAGGAGTAATCTCATGCCCCAAGAAATTAACACGGGTTCTACACCACTGTGCTTTCTGAAAGGAAAGTTTTGCTCCGGCGGCCCTCAACTGTGTCAGAACATAACGGATCTCTGCTATGTGTTCCTCCACAGATGAACTTTTGATGAGGACATCATCTACATAAGCCAGGTTACCCCTCGTACCCAGGTCGGGCATGGCCTTATGTAGGAAAATATTGAACTCATTACCGGAGTTAAGGTATCCGAAGGGAGTCCGGGTCCATGTGTACTGCTGGCCCCCAAAGGTAAAAGCCAGCTTGTATTGGTCCTCCCTACTGACAGGCACGGTCCAGTATCCATTGGTCAGGTCTATTGCAGTGAATACCTGTGACCCCTGAATCTGGGCCAGCCCTTGGTCAATGTAGGGAAGAGGCCATCGGGAAGTGTGGACCCGTTTGTTGAGCTCCCTGAGGTCAGCGCAGAGTCTCCACTGGCCGTTTGGCTTCAATATTCCCAGCACCGGATTATTGAAGGTGCTGTGGACTGGACGGATTATTCCCCGGGACTCAAGGTTCTTAATTATTTCAGTAAGGGACTCCATTGATGCGAGAGGCAAGCGATATTGCTTCACAAACACTGGAGTCATGCCAGGGTCCGTGGGGATTGTTGTGGTGTGGATGTCGGTGCGACCACAGTCATATGAGTCTACCGCAAAGAGATCTTGGAAATCCAAGAAAACTTGTTTCAACTTTTGCTTTTGTTCCAGAGTCACACAGGCATCAGCTAGGTTGACTCTCTCTTCCACCATCTGCCTGAAGCCTGGAAAGACTTCTGGTTTGGCTATCTCCGCGGCCTCCTCCAGCTGGGTGGAGAAGTCCCTGGTCAGAGTGCTGATTTGGACCGGAGGCTTCAGGTGGGAAAGGCAGCCCTCATGGACCTGGAAAATCACCTCATCCCTCCTGAAGTCGCAGGTCACATCTTCCTTACCATAGGGGCAGGAAGTGTACACCAGGAAGTTCCCCCCATGCCGGGTAAAAATCCTGTCTGGTGTTGCGTTGTCATCACTGTCACTGTCAAAACAGTCCTTGGGGATGGGTCCTAACAGTTCATTTACAAGATCAATGGAGAAATGTCGGTCATCAACCGCCATTCCAATAATGGTGCCTGCGGCTAGAGTAATACTCTTTAAGTCGCTGTTATCCACCTCTATTAGAATGGGGTCATGTTCTATGTTGACTAATGGAGTCGGGTTTACCCCCAACCCTTGCTGTTGGAGAGAAGCATTTAGATGTATGTAAGCATCAGGGTTTTTCAACTCTTGTCCCCTTTTAACTTTCACTTCCAGGGAGAATTGTCGGGTCCTTTCTGGGATGGTGACTTCCTCTTTAACCTGAATTTCAACTGCATAAGGTAGCAATTGAGCTGACCTAAATGCTTTTTCTGGATCATCAAAGCCCATGGGATTATCCGCTAATCGGGACCAAGCTTTGAAGTTTATTAGGTCCAAACTAATGGCAAAGCGATTGAGAATGTCACTGCCTAAGTAAAAGGCGGCAGTGACGTCTCGCACGACCCAACAATTATGGACTATGCTCTTGTTGCCAATGGAGATTTTGAGCATACACCTGCTTGGCAGGAGATGTTTGGAGTCAGGTGCTTCCAGGTCCATTTCCCATTTGTCTATCAGTTTGAAGCTGGGAATGGCTGGATCTTTTGGGAGTTGGCGGAACATGGCTTCGCTGATGAAGCTCTTACCGTTGTTTACACACACTCGAGCGAGAACAGAGTCCTTCCCATCATTTAACTGAACAGGGATGAACAACTGCTCTTCAATTTGCTGAATATCAGCCAGGCTTTGAGCTGATTTCACATCTTTCTGGACTATAGGAGTGGGAGTTTCAGATTGTGGATTGGTATAGAATTTCAAAGTGTTTCCTTCCAGCGTGGAATACCACTTTAGACTGGAAGGAAGGTTGATTTTCAGAAATAGAGAGGACCCCCCATCACCAGTCTGTTGTCCTACTGCTATTACTGTCACGTCTGGAATCTGGTTGTTCTGGAAGTGAAATTCTACTTGGTCAGATTTTTGTTCAACCATGTGGCAGGTGCCGTTTAAACTAACATGGTTAACACTCTGTTTTAATTTTATTGGTCGGCTAGTCTGGGTCCAGAGGACCTTGTTTACACAATCTATTAGGGGTGACAACCTTCTCAGGAGGTCATTCCCTAGTAAACAAGGGGTGCCCTCTGGGGTCACAACTATGACCGGGTGTTTCAACTTATGTCGCCCAATTTTAATGTCCAAGTCTGCAGTCCCCTCAACGGGAATTTCCTTCCCGTCAAAGTTCTGTAGTTGTCCCGGAAGAGAGGTGAGAGGAATTTGGTAATTCTCTCCCCTTCCTGCATTCAGTTCGTCAAAGGCCCTTCTGGACAGAAGGGTAGCTTGAGATCCAGTGTCCACCAGTGCCGAGATTGTACCCTGCCTCTGTACTTGTACCGGGGCATAATATCTTCCCTCCTTCTCCTCAAGGGGGCACAGATAATGTACATTTTTGGACAACTGGTGGGCTAATTTTCTGGTTTTGGACATTGCGAGAGAAGAATTTTGGGCAGAATTCTGTGGAGAGCCTTGGGAATCTGAAAGAAAAAGTTGGCAACTGGAGATCAGAGCCATTGTGGGTTCCCCTGGCTCCGGTTCCGGGCCGCCCCCCCCTTTTTGGAGGCAGTCACCAGGATGGGTTTGAACCAGGGGATTTTCTTGCTGTTGGTTCTGGGATGAGATGGTGGGCGGCGGTAGCTCAGTCTCCACATCTCCCCAGTCTGGATTTGCATCCCTAGGGACCCATTTTTCTTTGGGAGGAGTTCCCCCCTCTCTGAAGGAGAAGATCCTTTTCTCAGGATCCTCTGAGGATCCCTCTCCCTCAAATTGGAAGATCTGTACCCCCTCCTCAAGCTGAGTCTGTTTGGGTCTTTTGTTTCTCCTACCCCCCCTCTGCTCCTTAGGAGGCAGACTTTCAGGGGCAAGAGATTTCGTTTCCGGTTCCTGGGTTTCCAGGGGCTGTTTACAAGTGAGGAAGGAAGCTTCCTCCAAGGCTTTACACCCCCCTTCCCTTTGTGCCTCCTCCCTGGGAACCGGTGAGTTATCGGGGTGCTGCCCCCGTCATTGTTCTGGAGCACCAGGTCCAGAGTTGGGTGCGTTCTGCGCCGGCATGCTGATCTGAGGGTTCTGCTGTGCCCTCAGTATATGACCCATATCCCGCGCCATGTTTTGAACCTGGCGCTCTAACTGGGAAACCCGCTCAGGCTGATACGGGGCCCTGTTTTCTCCCCTGGGCTGATCCCGGGAAGGGTAGCTGTCCCTCCTCTGGTAGTACCCCTGGTTGGGAAGATTTTGGTACCCCTCCACCCTTGGCCTCCCCTCTCCCGGATTCAGTGGTCTGGGCTCAGGGAATTGAGGAAAGAAGGATGGATGATTTTGGGGTTGGAAGTCGGGTGGATATCTGGGGAAAAAGTTCTGCCCAGGGTTTGGTAAATTTCTGCCCTCCTGTGGGAAGTTTGGAGGGAAGTTCCCTGGGTTAGGTGCTTGGCTGGATCCCCCCCCTTGGGCTGGAGGAGTCCACACATAACCCAGGATGGGTCTGTTACCTTTGTAGCGAGGACTTACATAGTCAGGAGAGCGAGGGACCCCATTTGTGGGGCTGCCTCCCTGGCTCCCTGTCTGCGACTGGCCCGAGGACCTTCTGGGCCTAGCATTATTAGGTGCAGGTAGGTTTTTAGGCCCCCCCATCTCCAAATCCAAAACGGGGGTGACCTTTACCTCTGCCACCTTGGCAGCAGCAGGGGTGCTGTTGGCTTTGGGGTTTTTCTGGGCATTGCTTTTATTTTCTATGGGCTTCTGCACCTCATAGATGCGGGTAGCCTGTTCAATGACCCAGTCTAAAGATCTTTTCTCGTGAAAATCCCTCACGAGCTGGGTCATGATATATTTGGGCAAGGCATGGAAAAACGTGTTTATAAATTCACGGCTATCCGTGCGCACCCTTCTTGTGGTCTGTGCAAAAGCCCGCTTTAACTCCTGCACAAATTCTTGTGGGGCCTGATCCTCCCCACATTGCAAATTGTAGGCTGCCTTGCGAGCCTCTTGAGGATTTCTGTGAACAGAAAAATGTTTCAGGATGGCCGCCTTATAGGTGGACCATCTTAAATGATTTTGGTCCTCCAGCCCCGCAAAGAAACTGGAGTATTCCGGGGAGAAGGTCCACTTTACATATTGAATGCAGCTTTGGCTGTCCTTCAAATGGAAAGTCTCCATCATTTGTTCAAACAACTCTAAGTGCTCCCAAACAGAATACTTAGCGTTCTTATGGTAAGGCGTGATGACGCTCCTGATCGCCTTAATCTGCTTTAAGGGGTCCTTGAGCAAGGCCCTTTTTGCCTTATTGGCCTTTTTGGTTCGGGTAACCCTTGTCCATTCTTCGTCGGACTCAGAGGCACTGCTCCCAGAGGTTCCCGTCTGTTCTTCCAGGTTTTCCCGGATTCTGCGAGCCTGGGAATGGCTGGCAGAATGTGGGGACCTGGTCTCCTGTGTCCTGCGCAGTTCAGAGGAGTCTTCAGATTCCTCCTTGCTGTCAGGATTTGATGGGTACCCCCTCCACTGACCCAACTGGGCAGAGGTTTTCAGGATGCCCTTAATGGGCCTACTCTCCTGGGGTTCCCCACTGAACTGTATTGTACTTGGGTGCCCATACCCGGATGCCCACCCCTCCATTCCTGGATGGTACTGGCCTATGAGCCCCATGCTTCTGGCTGGATAGTAATCTGCCATCCCTGTGGCCCTGTGCTCATGTGCGCCAGGGGACATGGGGGTGGCAGAGTCCAGGGACTGAGAGGTATGAGGGCCTCTGGTACTAGGGCTCCTGAGGTTATGCTCCGGAGTTTCCATTTCCCAGCGAACCTCATCTCTATCCGCCCCTGCTCCCTGTTGCAATGCAAGAGCCTGCATTTGTGCCTTCAGTTCCTCAGTTAAGGCCTTACTCGACTCTATCAGTCTCTCCTGCATCGCTACCTGCTGTTGGAGCCTATCATTGTGTTGACAGAGGGCCTCATTTTCCCTCTGTGCTTCCTGGTTGGTCCTGGAGAACTGGGCCAGTCTTTGCTGCAGGAGGGTTACCTCCTGAGCTGTGTCCCTATTGGCCTGCTCCTTTCTTGCTAGAGCATCCTCCACCCTCCTGGTGTGCTCTAGCAAGTTCTGGTTTTCTTTTTGGAGGTCACCCAGTCCCTGGTGGGCCAGGTGATTTTCTTCCATTTTCCTTTTTAAATGGCAGACTTCCTGGCCTAAGGCGTCTCTTTCCTGACTAAGAGCCTGCATTTGTGCCGCCAGGTCGTCCCTTTGCCTTTGGAAGGCACCAGCTTTCTGGCGCTCCTGATCACACTCTGCCTGGGTATCCAGGTCTTTCAGGATCAGTTTATTGCTCTCCTCTTTCTCTCTGTCTAGTTGGATTTGCAGGGTGGCTACCTGCTCTGTGCATGCCCTGTTGAAATTGATCTGTTGCTCCAGCTTTTTCTGGCTCTGCAGTAAGGAGTCCAAACTGTGTTGGTGCTCCTTCTGCAGGGCCAGAAATCTAGTATCCTGTTCTGACTTTTCCTTTTGCAGCACATCCATATCCTCCTTTATTTTAGTAATGTACAGTCTGCTGTCATTTTCTGACTCCTGGCTCCTCTGCAGCCTCTGCTCAGAAGAGTCCAGATCAGATTGGACCTTCTGTAATGCCATCTGTTGCCTATTTGCCAGATTTTGGCTTTCAGCACATCTATCCTGCATGTCTCCCATATATAGGTACAGGTATGCTGCTATCCTGGCGATCTTATTGTGTTCCTCTTTGGCTTTAGGAGCCATATATAGTTCACTCAGGGCCACATGTAAGGGACCCTGATCTCTATATATATCTGACCCTGTTTCAGTGACCTGTTGTGTGATGGCCTGCAACCACACATCCTGGCCCTGTTCGGTCCATTCACCTCTCACAAATAGCTTATGCAAGAGGTGCTCTCTGGCTATTTTCATGTCTACTAAGGTCGTCATTCTAGAGATTGGTCTCTGTCCTGACTTACAGAAGTTAGTATTTTATTTTTGCAGAACAGAACTTTTCTTGGAGTGTCCCTTTTGAGGAATGCTTCACAGCGTAATGCAGCGTGGTGATCCGACCGGGTGTATGTATCCCGTCAGTTAGCACACTGTATTAAGCTGCACAACTGGTAAATCTAACCCAACGTCTCGGCTCGAGCCCCCACTTTGTAAGAGGATTCAATTCAGCGCTACAGCCAAATTAACACCTAGTCTATAATACTGAATGAAAACCCTTATTGATATATCTTTAGGTCCAGTTCATGCGTTCTGGATGACTACCCTTGTATAACACCCCTCTCTTGGAATCCCCCTGACCCCACTGAGCCAAGAAGTAATTCTGTTTTGCAAGTTTAAAAGGTTTATTTGATAAATTAAAAGATAGATATCACACTTTATAATAAATTAATAATTGAATATCACACTTAATCTGATATGGGAAATATTAACAACGGAGAATCTGGCACTAGCACACTTCTTTATAATGACTAATGAGTTAACATGAAATGGATAAGGTAGCACACTGGGAAATAGGAACAAAAGTATACTGTGGTAGAGGATGCTTTATGTAGCTCAGGTGGATGCAATATTCACTGAATGCAATACAGAAAATACTCAATGTGATTTCAACCCAACAATGTAATCACTTTCCTCTGGCAATCCCCTCCCCCCCCTTGATGCAAGGCAAGGAAATGGAAGGAAAACACACAGTTCTCAGAAATGCAATCAACTGTAATTCAGTTCAATCCAGCAAGCTTTAGACGACAGAAAACAGATAGGAGTTTTTGAAATCACAGGCCCAAATTCTTTGATCTGTGCTAGCAATGGATGAGAAATATGCTGGAAACGCTTTTAATTCCCTATTAGAGGTTCAGGGTGAGTGGTATCTAGTTAATATTAGTCCAGGCTCACACTAGCAATGATGCAGGGATAGTTAGCAGGTTAAACGAATTTCTGGCAAATGAAATCAGTCAGCAGCAGTTTTTTTACATGTGAAGAAATTGCAAATCGCGGCAAAATTCGCGGATGCGCCGAGCGCTATTACAAAGGAACCGCAAGGACTATCTCTACCGTTTTGGGGTCCTAGGAAAGCCTGGGATCTCAGCTTCCAAATGAAAGTTATTGCAAGTCTCTAGCCCAAACGGTTGCGGAGATATGAGTAATTTAGTAAAGGTCGTTTTTGGTTTTGTAAATTTTAAACGCACACTTTTTCAAAATGACAAATTTTACTAGAAATGACAGGTGACAGATAGGAGGCAGTTCTACTTAGGTTAAATAGATTGAATTAGATGAATTTAAACTAAGAGATGTGTTCTGAGTTTTGCTAAGTACTCACAAGAGATTTTGAACAGGAAAGCGACTTGGTCACGATCTTCAGTCTGGTCAGGTCTTTCCGGATTCTGCTCACAGCGCCTGGTCTGGTCTCGGCTAGGCACAGCACTGCTTTCTCTCTGGTCTGGTCTCTGCTAGGCACAGCACTGCTTTCTCTCTGGTCTGGTCTCTGCTAGGCACAGCACTGCTTTCTCTCTGGTCTGGTCTCTGCTCTGGATAGATTGAAGTCTCTAGTTTGGCTTTCTGGAGTTTGATGGAGGTAAGTATGGATTTTTCCGGCAGGGCTTCCAGCGGCAGATGAAATTGAATGTCCCTATGTGTCCTGACTCTCTGCTTTTATCTGTTTCTTGAGAATGGGTGTGTGTGTTGCATCACTAGACTTGCCTCTCTCACCTGTCATTGGTCAAATTTTCATTCCTTACTTGATTGGGGGAATGAAATGAAGTGTCATCATGATGAGGTCTGTTTATGATACAGAGAACCCACCCCTGTCAACTTTACACACAATCTATATCTGACCTAAAAACATATTTGCACAGGTACACATTTGTTTAAAATTACATATACATGGTGTGGCTGAATTTAGCCATGTCTATGTCCAAATCTGCTCATTCTAGGAGCTCGCATTCAAAGAGTGTACATAATTGACTTTTTAACTGCTTTTTCAATTTCCGACATGGACCCAACTTTACATACATGTGTGCAGGGGGTAGGGACATTAACTGATGAAGTTTCAGATTTTTAACATGCACACCTTTATAGTAATATCCACTTTTCCGCTAAAACCCCCCTGAACATACCACCGGTTCCTACCACGTCTTAAACTGTGGGCAGAAAAATCACAAGAATTATGGTATCATTTATAAAATTTTCACATGTCCGCACTATGAGTTATCCACCTTTTTATAAAACCATATCCTTGCTGCAGGGGTGTGTCTTTTCAGGTCACATGGTACAGAAACCAGTCTTTCCAGTTTCTGCCAAGCCAGCTTGCTTCTCACAGGCAGTGCCCCTCCCAGCTTCTCCAGGAGGAAGCCACTTTTTACGACGTCTGTAATAAAAACCTTTGCCTGAGTGGAGAGGGCTTTGTTCACTCTCTGGCAGAGCACAGATAATTCAATTATCAGATAGATGGCATATCCTTTGTGTGGGCAGCAAAAGGAAGGTTGGCCTGGGAACATAGTTGTGACTCAAGTTTCACTCCTGATGGGATCCGTTGCTAGGCAAAATCAAGTTCCTTAAGCCAGACCTTCAGCTAACTTTTTGTTGCTTTTAAAATAACTTGTAATTTTACACATGCAGCTAGAATGCTGATTCTAAGTGCAAAACTATGACATTTCAACAGTTACAAAGGCATGTGACACCAAACATAGGTCACTCATTTAATTTAACATTTTCGATTTTGGTGGTTTTAAATCCAGTTGCAGTTAGGCTTAAGCTGCTGACTCCATAGCATTTTTGTTATAAGCATTGTTTTTGGGCTCTTCATTTCCCAGATTTTGTAGGCACACAAAACTCCATTCTGCCAAATGTCTGCTGGTGTTCAGTGAATATTTTGCACATGTTGCAAGGTTTGAAATAGGCATTTTGCTTGCCTTCAGAAAAACACACAGTGGGTTTTAAAACGCCGGCTTTTGGATAGTGGTGAGTACTGGTACTGCACCCATTTTTGGGATTTAAGAAATGAATTCCCCACAATTCTAGGTTGCATTTGGCAATCAGCATTGCCATTCCCAATGGTTTCAGACTACTGTGCGGGTAGTCCAATGGTGGTTTTAGAGCGCTTTGAAGCTAACCGGCGCTACTGTTTTTCCTTTGGCAACCCATTTCCCTCATGGCAACCCGGCCTTTCATTCTCGCACTGGTGGGTGGCAAGTGAGGCAACCATTTTAATGTGCGCGCAAACTGCGCAGCTTTCCTGGATTTCGGCGCACATGTGGGTTTTCCGCCATCTTGAATTTCCTAAGCCCACAGCACCAAATGTTGTAGCAGGGTAGCTTAAACGTGGGTCAGGACACCCTACAGTGGACACATACACTAACCTGCGAGCCAAACCTGTGTTAGCCTCTTATTACTGCTTATCACTTTCTTTCTTCAAGCAGAGCAGTTAAAGTGGGGTTGATTTACAAGTGATTGCCCATTTAAGAGGCCATTGTTTTGGACAAGACATGTGTTTCCATCCTAAGAAATGCAAATCAGCATGTTCATTTTAAAATCACCCAGAAAGCACACATTAGCTGTCTAACTCTACACCCTTCTCCAGGTCAATCCAGGTTGATATAAATAGTATCACACAGAATGGTTTTCAACTAACAACATTATTTTCAGATGCTGATGTTTAACACACCAAAAAGTATTTATTTTTGGTAGAATGTAATATTTTCATCATATCATATATTAACCCTGCATTTGTCAAACACTGAAACCTTTTCTCACATTACATGGTGATATACATTGTACATTTTTCAAACCCAAAAGCAGTTTTTTTTGCCTTTGGGTGAATTGCATTCTGGTATTAGTAGTCTCCCAGTCAAGATTGCGGGCTAGGGGATGCCACAATTGTACACTTTTTGTCGAACATATTTCTATAGGTACTTATATATTTGAGGCATGTGTACGCTTTTCAATTCATCTTTATAAAGCAAGAGTATTGTTGAAAGCCAGACATGGGGTTGAGGAATGGAAATGACGAGAGGGCATGCAAATCATGAATCTTCGCTCAGGATGTGGCAAATGATTTTTCATCCTGGAGACTGGTGTAGTTATTTTGCCATGATTGTGGTCATGTGCTGATTTTCAGGGCACAAGAATAGGAAACATGAGGGCGGACGTAACCCCTTTGGGTGTTTTTAAAGTCGGCAAACATGCTGAAGCAGTTGTCAACAAAACACACATCTCGTATTGGGATTTTGTTTTCCAGAGAATATTTGTCTATAGGTTGCTGGGTTTAAATGGTGAGCACCTTTTATACTTTTCCAGCATTTCTTTTGGAAAATGTCCTCCCTCAGGTTATTTTTCTGGTGTCGATTACTTTTTTGAAAGACCAGTGATCTTTTGTCTTGTGAACTTTCTCCTAAGGGGAAAGGCCAATTGAACTAAGTTTGTATATTTCACTTTAAGATATTATTTCACTTACTGTGCATGTTCATGGGTGCTAGCTTTTGATTTTTACTATGTTTTAATTTTGCATTTTTAAAGCACTCACACAGCCCGTGGGCATTGGGGCGCAGTTACAGGAATAGCTTTTTTTGTTTTGTTTTGTGCGTAATTGTCTTAGTTGCATATTTATAACGCACTTAAATATCCAGAGGTTTCTAAGCGTGGACCGAGGGATCGAACATGTGTTACTTCATGTCGTCTTGCTTCCAAGGCGAGCACGTTGCCGCTGAGCTATTCTTCTGGGAGTATGGGGCAAAAGATCCCACACTGAGTGAAGCGAGGGAGCCCTATTCATCCACGGGTCAGAACAACACATTTTACAGCACATGTTGCAGCAGGAATAGGAAAAAAAGCCATATGATTTACAGGATGGTACAAACACTTAGGGCCCAATTCATGGAATTATTTGCACAGGAAATACAAAACTTGCAGGCCAAACTGCATACTAAATCCCTTTTGTTGATTTGTGGAATTGAATGCACAGGACTTGCGTGGAGATCGCACAGGCTTGGCACATCTCTGCGAGCCGTCGTGTGCTTGTGCATGACACCACGCAGAGCATGGGCATGGCTTGCGCAGAGGGCTGGGAAGGTGGTGGAACACAGAAAATGTGGAAGAATATGCAAGCCGTCCCTCACATGCCCCCAGTTGCACCAAACAAAACATTTGCATGCACCACCTGCGCAGCCTCTCGGCATAGAAATGGCCATGCAAGTCCCTCGATCACTACACCACCCACGGGAAGATGTAAAGACACTTGCGCATAGGAATCGTAGCATGGAGGTGGGTTTGCATGTCAGATATAGGGGTGCGTGTACCTAACTGTGGATCCGATCTAACTTAGGGTTGCGCATACACAGTGTAGCCGGGTGCAGGTATGATTTAGGGGGGGTTCGAACGCAGATTTTCAGATTTTAACCAGAGTTATGAAGAATCATATGCATGTTGTCAGGGTGCCAGCAACAGTTACGAGGGACCCTGCACAGGGTTCCCGAAATGCAGGCCTGCTTGCAGGGGATCCCACGCACACAGCTCACACTGTCTGCTACTTCAAGAAAAGCCTCACTGCTGATATTGCCATGTAGGTACATATTAGTAGTCACAATTCATATACTGGATGTCTCAGTGTATTTTTCTACTACCTCACGCATGTCAACATGTTTTTAATTTAACTTATAACACCTTTGCGTACTAAAGACTCATTCTGTGACATTACTGATGTCACTATTTATACAAATTAGGGTGGCCCACACATCTTTTGCCGCCCAGGACCCCGCAAATCCTAGGCCTACCCTGCTCCCACATGTGACAATCTGCACAGTTCTGTTAAAAGGTAATGCCTTTTCGGTCCAATTACCTTGCAAGATTTACATTGTATCGTTGCCCGCATGCTCAGTATTACTGTGCTGCAAGCAGGTTTGGAAATGGCAGGGGTGCCAAGTTGACACTTTGAACTGTATCTGCCTTTTCACACTCCAGCACTTGCGTTCTGGGACATGTGGTTCCAATTTGTTGTTTTTGTTTGGGTTATTAGGTGTCGCTTGCGGCACTTATAAGCCGAAACAATTTCATTAGAGTACCCATAAGGGGGGGACAACATATGAGAAGGGTCACAGTCTGTAGGTCTTGTTTGGTGGTTATATGCCCACCGATTTCCCGCCCAGGACCATGCTAATCCATCTGGCCATTTCCACCCATTCCTTTCTCTGCCTGCCTAAAACACCTTCTCATTGGAATTCTTTGAGCTCACTTTATTCAAGCCTTACCATCAAACGGTGCACATCAAATTAGTCTGCTTGTAGTTAATGACTTAATTAATTGGAGTGGTAAACGGGCTACTGATGTAACAAAAATGTCTTACCAGACCTGCCTTAAACCACTCGATTTAAAAGCACTCTGCATGTCCTTCAAAGAAGTCCTGTTTATAACAAGCACTTGCAAAACCAACATATTTGGGTTGTGCATAGTTTTTAAGCTGTTGTCAGGCATTGCTATTTGATGCCCAGGTAATCGCACCATTTTCCACCTGCTACCAACAATAGGTAGTTAATACCACTATGGCAGTGCTTGCATCTGCCTTTCACATGCCTACAAAAAAAGTTGGCATTGCCAATGCTTGTCTAATTTATTTATTTATTTATTTATTTGTTTATTTTTTATTTATTTATTAACATTTATAAAGCGCGCAAACAGCCCTAAGGCATTGTGGCTCTGTTACATGAATGCATACTTAGTTACATGAAAAGGACAAGAACAAAGGGGAGAACATGGGAGAATATAGAGACATCCTGATTGTGGTCAGTGGCCGGAGTCTTTAAATATGCACCTGGGTCACAGCTTCATGTTGTTCCTACTCAGCATTGTGACAGTACACAGGCGGAGAAGTCATGTCCAGTGGCAGATGTCTTGCTAGAGTTGGTTGCAGTAGATGCAGAAATAATGCATAGGCCCCAGAGGAAAGAGAAGAGACAATAGTCTGGAGATAGTGATGATAAACCTATACAGGCTTTCTACACACTTCCTCCAGGCCAATCGGGCAGCCAGCAATAAACAAGGTAGTTGTGTGTTTAACTTCAGAATACAAGCAGAATGTGTACAAAACACCATAGAAAGAGTTATGGTGCACTAGACATTATGAGTATACAAATAATAGCTAATAAAGCCATTGCTTTATCAAAGGTGCACATACATTACTAGTAACGATAAGCCTCGGGATGAGTAAAACCCACCGAGACAGGGTCTGGGACAATGCCATTGCCAAAATGTTGAGCCTCAACTACACAGGATAGGGAGGTGTGGACCCGTCAATATTGAATGATTAAATTAGCAAGTATTTAGCATCTTTTTGCATTGTCCGGTTTTTCTGAAAACCAGCACATATGGACTGTTGAGATATCTATGCACAAGAGATAGGCTTTTTAATTGTTTGCATTTGCAGGTGGGCGCAACACATGCACCACAGTACCAGGGTATAAATGGAGGGAAGTACTTTTACTTTTTCTTCCTCCTTTTTGTGAGTAAAGGCATTAGGCTAGATTAGCTATGTTTATTGGTGCTATTCACACACAGTGGTGATTTTGCGGGTTGCTAAGGCAACAATGCTTTTTCCAGCGACGGCAGAGCGTCATGTTAGACGCGATGACGTCATCGCGTTACGTTATACGCGATGATGTCATCTATGCGCGCATGACCGTAATGCGCGAGATGTATAGAAAGGCTCGCATTGTGAGCGGGTCAGCAGTAGGAAAATAACGAACTGCAGATGGGACTCGGTTAAAGTAATGAAAAAGGTAAGCTAGGGTGCCTGTACATAAAGGGCATATAGGAGCTTCATTATTATTAACCTAGCCGTTGTTTAAATATATTGTTTAAATATATTGTCTAAGGGGTTGCACTCGTTTTTTGCATTCTCATTATAGGGAAGACGTTGTTCCCACAGAGTGCCACGAAGTGGAGTAGAAATCAGGTTCTGGTAGCTTATTTATAAGACTAGAGACCCCAGAAAGTAGTAACACCTTGCAACTGAGGGATATGAAGGTAGGATCCTTCCCCCTTTTCCCTTTTTGAGGCTTTGTCTCTTTCTTTGAAACTAAGAACTTACAGATTGTCCTGTTTTTTAACAGAGCGCATACCGCATTGTGAATGCATAGCCCTGATTTGGGTTCGAAAAGATCCTATGTACCTTGCCTATAAGAGAGAGAAATCAATAGGTGTGTGTGCCCAATGACTAGAGTATACATTAGCAAGCATGATGAATTTTAGGATGACAGTAGAGAATGTGGTAAGACACTGGCTATCTCTTCAAACCACTGTTAATAGTGAAGGACAAACATTGTGATTGTCTAATAAACCTGTATAACATTTATTGGCTACAAGTTTTAAGCACTAGTATTTTATAAAGTACATACTTGATGCATCCTAATGGTGATTAGGACTGGCTAGGTTAAGTAAAACAACCAATTATGCCAATGTAGTAATATGTTTGTGTATTGTATGTACCCCCAGCTATAGAAACCGGAACCATAGAGAGAAGTCCACAGGAAGCACAAGACAATTTTCTGCCCCTGAAGAATGTCCAGTTAATAGTAACATCCAGGACAGAAACTTATATAAGTTGGGCTAAGTTGTTGTACACAGTAGGAAATAAGAAAAATTGAGTTAGCTACTGTGGAGTGTTTTCAAGTATTTGTACAACTTGAGTGTGTGTGGTGAAATCACCACTTTTAAACATTGTATATCTTTTATGTGGTGTAAATGCATTTTTTAGAAAAATGTTTTTTTATACTTGTGCTGTTTAGCAAATGAATTAAAATATGATATTTTAAATGTTGCATATATGTCATTCATTAGACTTTACACAGCCCATATTTGTTTGAGTGGCTGATTGATCAGGTTTCAGGTTGCTGAGGGTAACATGTTGTGTTAAATAAGTATGTATATGTCCCTTCTTTTGATTAAATAGATAGTATATCTCCACTTGGTAGGAGGGATTATCACCTTAGTGTGGGGCTACCCGCAAATGAAATAACGCGAGCCTCAACTCATGCATGCCGAAACACTCTGAACTGGCAGTCACTTGTGACATTGGAGATCAGCACTGGCATAATAGTGACCGGGTGGCATTTAGTCACTTGTGTACAGTTCAAACAGTTAAAGAAAATACAGTGGCTTCTTTGGAATTTGTACCCCCAGGTTTTAGTTGATGGTAGAAATAGTCAGGCTTGCTGATGAAAGTATGCCCGGAATATCACCGGTGGTATCGGTCTCAAACCAGAATTGGGTTGACCATAACACCAGTGTTATTAAGCAAATCTAAGTAAAGCCCATAATCCTGAGGTGTTTTTTACTCTCCGAAGTAACACCATATTATATAGATTTCCACAGCATTAACTGTCACTTTTACCTCAGTTTTGACATATTTTCTTTTTAAATCACACTTTCCCATTGCAGTATAACCTGTAAGACATGTGGTGCACTTAAATGCACTTACCTCATTAAGGAGCAGGCAAGCAAAACCAAAGACATGCACTGGAGGGATAAATTCTATTTTACCTACAATTGAGAACAGAAGACAATCAAGGCCCAAAGAAATGCTGCTTTTGGGATCTCATAATAAACAATAAAAAAATCAACACTTTGAAATCAATTATTTCAGAAGAGAATTGACATGTATTTTGGTGCTGGACTGCCATTGGGCAGGACAAAGACTGATGTGTAGTGCACATGTCCCTTCTGTGAAAGGATGGTAAGCTAAAGACTCTGGTTGAGACTCTAACCGGGGTAGAGAAACTCCCAGAACCCCCCTTGTGTATGCATATTAAGTAGCTTTGGGTTTTCACCCTAAGTTATGAGGATAATCCAGATGTGGAACCCTTGCTCACTGTTCTTAGAGAGGGACAGCTCCACCCCCCTGATGAGGTCCAACCAGGCTGAAACATATGACTGGGGTTGCTGTTGGTACTCTTGTTGAGAAGAGAATTGCCATGCATTTTGGTGCTGGGCTGCCCTTTGGCAGGACAAAGACTGATATGTAGTGGGAATGTCCCTTCTGTGAAAGGATGGTGGGCTAAAGATCTTGGTTGAGACTCTGACCTGGGATATAGTCGGTAGTGGAGAAACTCTCCCAGAACCCCCCTTGTGTGTGCATATTAAGTAGCTTTGGGTTTTCACCCTAAATTCTGTGGGTAATCCAGATGTGGAACCCTTCCTCAATGTTCTTAGAGAGGCACAGCTCCACCTCACTGGCAATGCCCAACCAGGCCGAAACATGTGTCTGGGATTGCTGTTGGTACTCTTGTTTAGAAGAGAATTGCCATGCATTTTGGTGCTGGACTGTCCTTGGGCAGGACGAAGACCGATATGTAGTGGAAATGTCCCTTCTGTGAAAGGATGGTGAGCTAAATACTCCTGAGACTCTAACCCGGATATAAGCCGATAGTAGAGAAACTCACAGTACCCCCCTTGTGTGTGCATATGTAAAATATAAAACATTTTGCATGCAGTGCGAGGCAGTTTAATAATCGGACCATCAAAGGTTACAGCCACAGAAAAAGAAGGTGACGTGAAGATGTGCTTTGTAGCAAGTGGATGATAGCAGGAAAAACTTCTCATCTTAAACGAAAAACGTAAATTGCCCCGAGGGGACAACTACTGCAGTGAACATAGAGTAAATGCTGCCTGCCATGTACTCACAGCAGTTGGCTTTCACAATGATTTCCCATCGAAACTGCCTCTTTCTGCTGATGCAAAAAGCAGGCAGTTTCCATGGGAAATCATTGGTTTCGCGGCTTCATAAAAATCCCATGCTGGCATGAGACTAAGTTGTTTTTAAAGATGGAGGGCAAACGGCAGGCGGAAACATAACTCCCGTTACGCCCCGCCCTCCACCTTCAAAAACAATGACAATCCCGGAGCGTGAACGGAGGCGTTAAGACAGGAGTAACATTGTTATGCCTGTCATTTGCCCCTCCATTTACACTCGAGGGCACTGAAAGGGAGCTCTTATGCCTGCACTCCGTAAAATCCTGAATGGAAACTTGTATGCCAGCTGTTTCCATCTATACACACTGCAGACATTAACTTGTCTTTACTGTTTCATTTGTGTGTCTGTTCATTTGGTGATCTGCATGTTACTTCATTTAAATTGCACTTAATGATTCTTTAATTATTGATTGTTGATACAGTAGATTCTTTGCATCTTGTACTTCGCCTATGAAGGAATACCCCTGCCAGTTCCCATTGGCATTTATCAATCAAATTAATCCTTTGCTTCATGCATTGCTTAATTAAACCTTCATTTCCGTAGATGAGATGGGCCGCCACTCACTCTGGGGGCCATTCCCTTCTCTGGAAGCACACGGGGAACTTGCTCTGGCACAAAGCATCAGGAAAGAGAGAACTCGCGGGGGAAGAATCTAGCTCTGATGACCATTATTCGCAAGAATCTTCATTAAAATAATGTACTTCATAGAGTTGATTTTCGTAGCAAGGCTCCAGCCACTTATTTTATTAAACTTTAGATTCAAATCAATGTCCGGTCCCGGCGTTAGTAAGCAACAGTAGCAGTTCAGTATTACCCTAACAGTCCTTTAATCCCAAGGTGGCCAATTACGCACGTATTTGCAGCACATTAGCCACAGTTCATCAGTCTTACTCTTCCCAGCTGACTTTGAAGAAATAACTATTTAAAAAAGAAATACTGCTAATGGAAGGCTTTCTTGAATTGTAAAGAAGTGCTGCCAAGTTTAGCCTCAAAGTAAGTGACGTGTTTGAATTACGCGCTATTATCCTACTACTTCTCTAATACGTGAATCAATACTTGTATATAGTTCCATTACAAACTTATCTCATTCTATGACATTTGTAACGTTTGTGGCCGATTAACAAATACATTGTCAGCCGTAACTTTGAGTTACTCCTGAAGGCAGTCTATTTTATTTACTGACCTTTGCTTCTACTTCCTGGAGTAAGTTACTCCTGTTAACTTATTTGTGAACCAAATCGGCTCTCTGCAAGAGTAAATCAAGAGTGGGTCAGAGGGAATAATGGTAAATTCGTAATTCCTTCCCTTTCAAAGACCTCACAAATGAATACGGTTTACAGCGCACAATGGCCTACATTTCCCAGATCATAATTGGCTTGCAGATCATTAAAGGATTATTTCATTTCTGTTGCCCTCATCACCGATTCCTCTCGTCACTCACAATGACTGTAAAAACTGCTGCTTTGAGAGCACCCGTTGATAGGGCAAACACCAACAATTCAGGTCTCCTTACCAGAACCGCTCATGAAAATACCAACACGCTCCTTTGGACAGGGGTGGACTGGGAACCAAAAGAGGCCCTGGAAACAATGTTTAGAGTGGCCCCATATTACACATGTTCAGCAAGCCCAACCCCTTTCATATGGGCAAATTTGAAAATGACACAAATTTGGAAAATAACACAAAAAAGAGGCCCAGGGGCAGAGGCCTACTGGGAAATCTCTAAAGGCCAGTCCACCTCTGCCTTTGGATAAGCAAGCTCAATATTGGCTTGAGCTGATGCTCTAGTGGGTAATTGCTTACCTGCTACTTCGTTGTTGGGACTACAGCTTCCAGAGTCCTTGGCAGTGACAGTCGGGTCCTATTAGCCCTTAGAGCCACCATAAGCTAATATAAAAACCTCCAAGATACAAAAGCATCACGTGTGCCGAAGTCTAATGGTTAATTGCTTACCTGATAGTTTGCTGTTGGGACTAGAGCTTCCAGAGTCCTCGGCGGTAGCTCTGTGGTGCTATTGGCCCTTTGAGCTGCCAGGAGCTTTTTCAACAACCTCCAAGATGCTGAAGTGTTATGCGTGTGCTGTTGTCTAATGGCTAATTGCTTACCTGCTACTTCGTTGTTGGGAATACAGCATCCAGAGTCCTCTTCTTCGTCTTCTTCTTCTTGGGTTGGCTCCAGAAATCTGGAGCCGGCAATAGCCATCTGGTTAGATGATGCTCACCATAATACACACCAGTCCACCAAGCACAGCCTCTAAATCTCTGCCCACTGCCCGGTCTCTGACTCAAACTGTAGAAGGAACGTGCTCTGCTTATCCTGAAACCTATTTTTCAAACAAAATATATCGGACATCTCCCGCACAACCACACCAATGCCACTCACCCAGGCTCTAAGCAATTCCCTCTGCACACTAAACTTTACACAGTCCAACATATGGTGAGCCACCGTCTATAGGCAACTGCAAGCCACGCAATCTGCAGAGGCAACTCTACCCACCATACACCTCCACCCTGCCAACCCTGCATGTCCAAACCTGAGCCGTTTCAATATTGTATTCAATATTGTATCCTCTCTATGTGCCAACTCTGCACCGCCCCAAACGTATGAACCTGCACCTTCCTGTGCACTGCCTACAACTGCTGCCCCTTCATGCTCATATCTCAGCAATCTTGCAACATTCCCTTAAAACTGCCTCTCACCACCAGCTGCACCTTAGCCATACTCAAGGGAACCTCTACATCGACCCCCCCCTCAACATGGCCTCATACGCAGCCCTGTCGACCAATTTGTTACCCAGAACCCCACAATGATATGATATGATATGATATGATATGATATGATATTTTATTTATATCGCGCTCATACACAGGTGTTTCAGAGTGCGACAAGGCAAGGGAGGGGAACAGGGGAGAAAGAAACAACGATCTTACTAGGCCCAGTGACATTGAGAACGTGCAAGTGAATGGGAGAGGGCGAGGGGAAAAGTGCATGGAGGGGAGGGAGAAAGTGGAAAGTGCAGAGCAAAGGAGGAACAGGATAAATAATAATAATAATAATAACTAAATAATAAAATCAGCACAAAGTGGTAGTGCAGACAAGTGTCAATTTCTAGGTTTGAGGCAGCAGATCAGGTGGGTCTGATAAGTGCAGGAGGTAAAATAAGGGGGGGCTGTATGGGTATAGATACAAACCACAGTGCAAGAGGTGGCCCGGAGGCAGTGCAGTACAGTGGCAGGGTGAGCAGGAACCTGGGACCAGAGACAGAGGGTGTCTCGATGCAAGGTGCCAAGAGAGCAGATCAGCAGGGGAGAGGGGGGTCAACGGCAGAAGCAAAGAAGAAGGACTTGAGGTGCTTCCGGGACCCTGAGATGGTTTTCCTCAAGTTTTAGAGTGGCAGGGAGGCTGTTCCAGAGGGAGGCCCCAGCCGACGACAGAGATCTACCCCCAGCTTGTTTCTTTGAAAAACGACTGACCCTGAGGGAGTTAGAGGAGGAGGAGCGAATAGCTTGAGAGGGGAGGTATTTACGGATGGATAGCTGAAGCTATTTTGGACCCAGGCCCCAGAAAGCCTTGTGGACAATGCAGAGGGTTTCAAATTTAATCCTTGCATCCACTGGGAGCCAATGGAGAGGTTTCAGAGCTGAAGAGATAAGATCCCAGGGCTTGAGGCCAAGGACAAGTCTTGCAGTCCTGTTCTGGATTAGTTGCAGAGGGCGGAGAGAAGAGGCAGGTAGATTTTGAAAGAGGCCGTTACAATAATCCAACCTAGAGAGAACCAGAGCTTGGGAGACAGTGAGCTTCTGGGGGAAAGAGAGGAAAGGTAGAGTACCTCTGAGGAGGTACAGTAGGAAGTTTGACTTTTTAGAGACCTCAGAGATGTGGGCAGAGAAGGAAAGTGTAGAATCAAAGATGGCCCCGAGGTTCTTACCCTCACAGGTCGGGGTAGAAGGAGGGCCAAGGAAGGCCGGCCAGAGAGTGAGGGGAAAGGCTGGGAACCCAAGCCAGCTCCACCATCGTACCCAACCACAATCCACTTTTCCAACCGCTGTCTTATAATCATGACTATGCCCCTCCTACCACCATTTCCATTCTTTATAGCTAACAAAACACTCATCAAGTCCACAAACACCACCACCCTAGCCAACTGCTTCTCCAAAATCCTAAACACTGACATAATAACAGCCATGAACTCCACCGTGCAAACAGACACATTATCTGACATCCTAGCCATGCAAAACTACTCTTCCTCCCTAAAGTAGCAGGCCATGTCAACTCCGACCCCCTCTGGATCCCTGGAATCATCTGTATACACTTGGACACCAACCCACCCCACATACTGCAACACAAGCCTCCTAATCTCCCCCGAGTCACCACTCTTTTGACCACCACCTTAGCCAAGTCCAAACAGATCTTTGGATCATGCAGCATCCAGAAAGGCAACACCACCCTGTCCGCAATCTCCACCATGCACAACTCCTCCACCCCCAGTCGTTTCACAGGCATGTCAGCATGAAACCCACAAGTACCCCCTTTCCTCTCCCAACACCTACTTGTATAGGCTTACAACCAATTAACCACCAGGCACTTCTACACAGGGTGCCACACACTGAGGGATTTACATTTCAACCAATATTTAGCACTCAGTTCCTCCCTTCTCAAATCCAATGGCAACATCTCTGCCAGCACTTGCACAGCTTCAGTAGGCGAAAGCCTAACTATCCCCGTCACAATCCTCAATGCCCTCACCTGGATTCTGTACAACATACCAAGATGAGTCTGACTGTAACTACACTGCAGTTAAACTGCGAACTCCAACACACTCATGACTATACCCATATATAACAATCTGCTACTCCTCTGTTCACCACCCCACTCTGACCCAACCTGCCCCCAACACATTAAGCTGCCCTTTACACTTCACCACCGTCCTCTCAATTTGTAACTTCCAAGACAGCCGCTTTGTAACTTCCAAGACAGTTGCTTATCCAAGAGCACACAAAGATACTGAAATTCCAACACCTGTGCCAACACATCACCTATCAACTTGAGGTATAAACTGACAATGGTACTTCTCCCGATTTCTGAAACCATGCTGCCATAACATCCAAAGTCTTCTACAATCTCCCTTCAATCACTCCATCACTCCATCACTCTTACCTCTCACCCAAATCCCTCCCGTCATCTGCATAGAATCCAACAAATCCAACATTACAGCCACTCTCTCCAGAGTCCTTGGCGTGACTGCAGGATCCTATTGGCACTTTGAGCCACCAGGATCTATTTCAACAGCCTCCAAGATACATAAGCATCGAGCCATGGCACAACAGTGATACGAGTGTTGTGCACAAAGCATGCTAAGCACGTAGCCGTCACGCCACCTTCCGGTCGTGTCAGGCTGTTTGGCGAGTGTTGCTACATCTGTCATGGAAGCTAGTATGGGCTGTGGACATGCACCAAATGCCAGCACAGGTATGGATTTGACATTGGCTCCTCTAATGGCTGCATCTTGTAATGGTACCACCAAAAAACAACATTCTTCCTCCGTGCTCATTCAGGGAAGCTGAACTTCTGACTCCTCATGATAATCAGTTATCAACCCAATTGTGGTGTCTCGGTTCTAAAATGGTTGACCATATTAACTATTTATTTCCACCAATACCCAAGATGAAATAAAAGACTCTCAAGTTATAGCAGGTGTATCTGCAAACTCTCCCACTGGCGATCAACCTGCCCTGTGCCACATAGCTTCACCTCGTCGCTCCAGAGCTAGTAAAGACCATTCTCTGGAGGAGCAAGTTCATTGCACCGGTGCTAATCCAACATTATCGTGGACCTTGTCAGCTTCGCCAACTATGTTTGGTGCAAATCCTGTGGCAGTGATTTATTAATTGGAGCCAACCCGATTTTCAAGCCCACTATTAGTGAACATTCGGGGTCAACAGCAACTGCTTCCTTGTGCACTCAACATTTAGTGCTTGAGAAATATGTAAAGGAAATTATGGCTAAATCTAACGTTATAATGACAACCATTAATGACCACTCAGCAATGTTGACTTCATTCACTGCCTTAGGTTCTGCTCTGCATCCTTTAAATAACGTAGCATATCTTCAGGATCCAACCAAAGAGCTGACTGTGGCTCTTCCTGTGCGTGCCAGCCAGAACAGTATGTCCTGTTGCAAATTTGGATAACGTTTCATCAACGATTATAATTGTTAATCATGCTAGTAAGGCTGTGGAGGTACAAAACACGCTCAATATACAAAGTGCTCTTATCACAAACGATGCAACTGAAATGAACGTTGGCGCACACACAGTGGTAGAACAGCCATTGCACCCAAGTCTGTCTATGAAGTCATCTGACCCAGTAATTTGCCTCATGCTACTCGGGACTTTAGACAAGGGCTTTGGCAATTCACATGAGGATATTGTCACTTGTACTACTTCTGCACATAATTACACTAGTAATGCTTCAACTTTGCATGCTGTTTAGACTACCTGTAACCACACAGTTCAAGTTAGAAAGATGGCAAGTAGAGAATAGTAGGAGGGAACACGGACAAGAGAGCAATAGGGCTTTAAAAATCAAAAGTTTATTGCATCATCAGAGTGTGTGTTTATTAAATTGATCGTCATTTCTAGATCTATGCCATCATATCCCTCAACCTTGTGTTATCTCATCGAATGATATTAAGGTAGTTCAAAATACTCGTCTATGGAGAATGTGCCACTATCAAGGTCCATTTTTTACTTTAACGAAATGATTTTGTTTCATTGAACGAGATGGACCTTTATAGAATGGGCTATCAGTGGGTCATTGTGAATATTGCTACCCCTCACCATGACTTGAATCGCATAATAGAAGCCAACCAAGATGGTACACGTGCTGTGCAATTGTTCAGCCCACCAGATCATCAGAATGCAACCAGGGAGGCCGACTGGCCATGGTTGGCTGGTTTCCTGCCAAACAGCTACCAGAAGCACCCCTGACCTGAGCTTAACCGTCACATTTGTGGGAGGATGACGGCTTGTAACCTTGTTCTCAATTACTGCTCTTCAAGCAACTTGAATGCTAGAGGAAGCCCTGTTAGATGGAACAACCACTATTCAATTGTTTGCAGATAAAGTAGAGTAGGTAGACCTAAAGTTGGCCTTGTCATTAATTGTTTACTTCCACTTAGCATTGTTAACCTAGGTGTGAATTCTAAGTACACATTGGCTGGGTTAGTTACTGGTCGTTTGGCCAAGAGTGGTGTTGTGAGCTTATCAATCGTCAACATTTACGATCCCCCAGACCACACATGCACAGATGATTTGATTACCACAGTAACTAACTTAATCGCTACATATTGTAGCAACTATAACATTATATGAGTTGGTGATTTTAACGCTGAAATGCCTGAAAATATGTGTTGTCCCCTCTCTGTTCCAGAGGTGACCCTATTACAGACAACTGTGAATCAGTAAGGATCGAAATGGATGAGTGTTCTTGCCAGAGAAGACGTGTATGATGAACGGTTGTTGCCTACATGACCATCCGGGTAACTATACCAGAGTGTTTGGTTGTCCAGCAACTACTTTTGCTTCTCTGACATGTTCCAGTGAAATCTAGATGTACCTCTTATTACAAGAGAGGAAAGTGGTCACCTCCTGTTATTCATTGTACTAGATCCTACTGCTATCACTATGACTACAATAGAAGAGAATATTGAGAAAACAGACTTTCATGGAAACCCACAAGTTTAAGCCTGGCTTTACATTATTTGGTTACTCGCTAAACAGATGTATTAACTGTAGTCAGTGATAATACTGGATAACCTAACCCTCTATCTGATACCACCAGCTTCATTTTAGAATCATTCCCAAGTTTGTTGGATAACATGCAGACATTTGTGGTGGCAGCCTTAAGTCAAGATTTTCGCACTCCTTTACAAGGTGTGCACACGCACAAATATGATTAAAACATGTGCATAGAAAAGAGGAGGCTAAAAAGAGACATTCAGCCATTGTTATATTGTACTCAGGATTTCTCTGTAGTAGCAGGCCTGGTTAAGGAGCATAAGTGACTATAAGCTTGCTGAAGCATCATCATATCCTTAAGAGGAAAGAGAAATGGCAGGCATAAGCCAAGACAGTCCATTTAGGGGACCATCGCTGATTTTGGCAGCTAATCAGGTCTCAATGTAACTTTTCACTAATGAGCTGTAATGTTACTTTGTGTAAAACCCCAGTTGCCACTTTTTCAGTTGATCTCAGCACGGAGCGTTGAGAATATACTTTACAGTTGAATAACTTGGTTACCAGTTGAATAACTTGGTTACTATCTTAAGATCATTAAAGAGCTCCCGAGACCCTGGCCCTGAATGTACCTCAAATTATCTCATAAAAGCAGACCCTGAATGGTGGGGAAAGTACCTCTGCTGCCTCTTTAGCTTTATTAGTCTAACTTGGTACCCCCGAACTGGTGTGAACGTGTTATAGTTCCTAGTTACATGAAAGGATCTAGATCTGACCCAAAATAGTACAGGCTACTGGCAATGTTCAATGATCCAGCCAAAATATATGTCAGGGTCCTTCTCTTGGAATTAACATCTTAGGCAGAAGAGGCTAACTTGATACCCATATATCAGACTGGATTTATGAAAGGAATGGGCACTTTGACCAACATACTTATGCTAGTTGACATTATTGAGTACAATTGGTCAACATGGAATCAGAAGACATATGCCTCCTTTGTTGACTGTAGCATAGCCTTCAATACCATCTGTAGGAAGAGGCTGTGGCAGAAGCTCTATGATAGGGGTATCCTATTGGGGCTTCTCAGAATGATTATTGCTTTATATTCATGCACTAAAGTTAAAATAAGAACTTCCAATTCCGGTGTCACTACTCTTTATTATAATACTAGGGATGGATTGAAACAAGGATGTATTTTAGCTCCCTTCCTCTTTAATCTTTATTTAACAGATCTCTCAGTTACACTACTGAGGGCCAATTGCAATCCCCTTAGATTCGGAACTCATAGGGTCTCGTGGCTGGCATATACTATTATTTGGTTTCGCTCGATGTTAGAAAGGATTTCTAATCGCCTGGTGGACAGATGTTTAGGAGGCTACCCTTGTAAAATGAACTGGGGAACACTTCTGGAAGATAGCCAGACCAATTCATGGTAGTTTGGAGAGCAGCCAAGGCTAATTCTCAGGAGGGGTGAGAGTGATCAGGGGTCTCCAAAGAGCACACACAGTAAATCACCAAGAATGAACATTAGGAAGTAGCATACAAAACAGTCTATTTATTATAGGCCTAATAACAACACCAATGAATCATGAAATGTAATAGTAAAATACCACACAAGCAACACACTGTGTAATATATATATATATATATATATATATATATATATATATATATATATTACATGTACGCGGTAGCGTCCATGTAGTTATGCTTAAGTTGGTGTTTCCGTAGGAAGAGCATTTTTTGGGTGACTTATAACTTCGCTCCCCCTGGACGAATCCTCACCAAACTTTGCAAAACAAGTATATGGCCCACTCTGATTTTTTTTGCAAAGTTTGGAGAGGTTTGGTCCAGGGGGGGCAAAGTTATAGGGGGGTCCCAAAACTTTTGTTTTTTCCCATAGACATAATGGGAAAAAACTTTGCACACGCCTGCAGCCCAAACCGCTGGACGGATTTACACCAAATTTTCAGCAGGAGCAGGGGCTTGGTCCCGAAAGCGTGCTTTATTTTATTTGGTGTAAATCCGTCCAGTAGTTTTTTTTTTAAATGACAAAAATCTAAGTAAAAAAAATGAGTGATATCTATGTCTGCTCTGCGGACACACCTCCCTGTTCGCTCCACGGACAGGACACGGATTGGGCAAGCGGTTTGCGTGACATTTGATGACATGTGATGCGCTCTCCCATTGGCTGCGGTGAAGCGTGCAGTGCGTCGTATTTTCAGAGACGCCCGCCATCTTTGTTTATCGTTTGCATCGAGAGGGGCTTTCTCAACAGAGACCCTGGGTGTTTCCTGGTTTCCAGAGAGGATCTGCCAGGGTTGTCTGAGAGCGAAGGTAAGCGGGAGATAGTGGCGCTGTGTACCCCATGTCCCAGATATCGGTCTGTGTTTTTGGCTCATACTCCACATCTCTCTCCTGTTCCCCCTACCCCCTGCTCATGCCCCATGTCTTCCTCCTGTTCTCCCCACCCCCCGCTCATGCCCCGTGTCTTCCTTCTGTTCCCTCCACCCCCCGCTCATGCCCCATGTCTCTCTCCTTTTCTCCCCACCCCCCGCTCATGCCCCATGTCTCTCTCCTTTTCCCCCCACCCCCCGCTCATGCCCCGTGTCTTACTCCTGTTCCTCCATCCCCCCGCTCATACCCCGTGTCTCTCTCATGTTCCCACCACCCCGGCTCATGCCCCGTGTCTCCCTCCTGTTCACCCCAGCCCCCGCTCATGCCCCATATCTCTCTCCTGTTCCACCCACCCCTCGCTCATGCCCCGTGTCTTCCTCCTGTTCCCCCACCCCCCGCCCATGCCCCATGTCTTCCTCCTGTTCCCCCCACCCCCCGCTCATGCCCGTGTCTCTCTCCTGTTCCCTCCACCCCCTGCTCATGCCCTGTGTCTCCCTCCTGTTCCCCCCACCCCTGGCTCATGCCCCGTGTCTCTCTCCTGTTTCCCCCACCCCCTGCTCATGCCCCGTGTCTCTCTACTGTTCCTCCATCCCCTGCTCATGCCCCGTGTCTCCCTCCTGTTCCCCCCACCCCCTGCTGATGCCCCGTGTCTCCCTCCTGTTCCCCCACCACCCGCTCATGCCCTGTGTCTCTCTCCTGTTCCCCCACTCCTCGCTCATGCCCCGTGTCTCTCTCCTGTTCCCCCATCCCCCGCTCATGCCCCGTGTCTTCCTCCTGTTCCCCCCACCCCCCGCTCATGCCCGTGTCTCTCTCCTGTTCCCTCCACCCCCTGCTCATGCCCTGTGTCTCCCTCCTGTTCCCCCCACCCCCAGCTCATGCCCCGTGTCTCTCTCCTTTCCCCCCACCCCCTGCTCATGCCCCGTGTCTCTCTCCTGTTCCCCCCACCCCCCCACTCATGCCCCTTGTCTCTCTCCTGTTCCCCCCACACCCGCTCATGCCCCGTGTCTCCCTCCTGTTCCCTCCACCCCCCACTCATGCCCCGTGTCTTCCTCTTGTTCCCCCCACCCCCGCTCATGCCCCGTGTCTTCCTCTTGTCCCCCCTCCTATGATGCCCCTTGTTGACCTCTTGTTCCCCCCACCCCTTGCTGATGCCCCTTGTCTTCCTCCTGTTCCCCCACCCCCGCTCATGCCCCATGTCTCTCTCCTTTTCCCCCCACACCCCGCTCATGCCCCGTGTCTTACTCCTGTTCCTCCATCCCCCCGCTCATACCCCGTGTCTCTCTCCTGTTCCCACCACCCCGGCTCATGCCCCGTGTCTCCCTCCTGTTCACCCCAGCCCCCGCTCATGCCCCATATCTCTCTCCTGTTCCACCCACCCCTCGCTCATGCCCCGTGTCTTCCTCCTGTTCCCCCACCCCCCGCCCATGCCCCATGTCTTCCTCCTGTTCCCCCCACCCCCCGCTCATGCCCGTGTCTCTCTCCTGTTCCCTCCACCCCCTGCTCATGCCCTGTGTCTCCCTCCTGTTCCACCCACCCCAGGCTCATGCCCCGTGTCTCTCTCCTGTTTCCCCCACCCCCTGCTCATGCCCCGTGTCTCTCTCCTTTTCCCCCCACCCCCTGCTCATGCCCCGTGTCTCTCTCCTGTTCCCCCCACCCCCCACTCATGCCCCTTGTCTCTCTCCTGTTCCCCCCACACCGGCTCATGCCCCGTGTCTCCCTCCTGTTCCCCCCACCCCCCACTCATGCCCCGTGTCTTCCTCTTGTTCCCCCCACCCCCGCTCATGCCCCGTGTCTTCCTCTTGTCCCCCCTCCTATGATGCCCCTTGTTGACCTCTTGTTCCCCCCACCCCTTGCTGATGCCCCTTGTCTTCCTCCTGTTCCCCCACCCCCTGCTCATGCCCCGTGTCTTTCTCTTGTCCCCCCTCCTATAATGCCCCTTGTTGACCTCTTGTTCTCCCTAGCCCCCGCTGATGCCCTGTGTCTTCCTCCTGTCCCCCCAACCCCCACTCATGCCCCGTGTCTTCCTCCTGTCCCCCCCGCTCATGCCCCGTGTCTTCCTCTTGTCCCCCCTCCTATGATGCCCTTTTGTTGACCTCTTGTTCCCCCCACCCCCCGCTGATGCCCTGTTGTGTTCTCTTTATACATCCCGCCTTCCCTTTCCATGGTGGCCATCTTGGTAAAAGATTTTCCTTCCTACACTGGGACGCTGCAGGCGTACCGGTTTGGGAAGAAAAATCTTTTTTTTACCACCCCTGGTTCCCACTTTGAGAACCTAGGATGCTAATGGTCTTCATCCATTGAAAAGGACGTTATGGTTATGTTGCATTAATAAAAACCTATGAAATTCTGTAAAAAGAAATGTGTTAAAGGGACGTTATGGTAAAGTTGCACTAATAAAAACCAATGAAATTCAGTAAAAAACGTTGTTAAAAGGACGTTATGGTTACAAGTAAAATCGAAAACCCCCTGAAATTCCCCAGTTATGGTAAGCTAAGCAACCATAATTCGCGCCACGACTGTGCACTGCTAAGACTAACACCCAGGACATCAAAGATGACATCACAAATATCATTGATGACATCACTGATGACATCACATGTGCATTTACTTTTCACACAAGGGGTTGTGAATGTAATGTTGGCCAAAAAGTATCAGGGATTATCGAGAGATGTGTAATAAATTACATACTTCATCACGCAATGTAGCGTTCTAAAGAACATTCCATTGCAGTGTTCTTTCTAGTACAGGAACCTACTCATACAGAAATGTAGGTATTGGCTGCAGCATACACCACATAGGTGCTATATTTGTAATTTTCCAAAGATATATAATAAAACGGTGAATGCTTCTGTATCAGACTTTTCCATACTGTGAAACATGTACTAAGTAGCTAATAATGCATCACTTACTACATATTTCTACTAATACACATAAAACATAAATAGACTACAATGAATACAAATATGGGGCTTATATATGGAGAGTAAAGTAAGCAAACAAGAGGGAGTATCAATAGCAATTGTGTATAATATACATGATTGTATTCCCGCACAAAAATGATTTCTGCGTTTCAGGCCTGCTTCTACCCCTATATATGTATATCATAAGATGCAATTAAATTCTAAGGAAAGTAGTGTAAGAACATGTGAGAATAGCAATATCTATAAATGTAATACCTTGTAGAAAGTTAAGTTTCTGACTGTCAGTAAATAAACCCACCTGGCCTAGATATGGCAGTGAACAAAAAAGAAGGGGCTAGATATGTGATGTCATCAGTGATGTCATCAATGATATTTGTGATGTCATCTTTGATGTCCTGGGTGTTAGTCTTATCAGTGCACGGTGGTGGCGCGAGTTATGGTTGCTTAGCTTACCATAACTGGAGAATTTCAGGGGGTTTTCGATTTTACTTGTAACCATAACATCCTTTTAACAATGTTTTTTTACTGAATTTCATAGGTTTTTATTAGTGCAACTTTACCATAACGTCCCTTTAACAAGGTTTTTTCATTGAATATATATATATATATATATATATATATATATATATATATATATATATATATGTTTTTGTAACTTTTATGGCTCAACTTCTGAATAAAGTTGAATTCGGTTAAGATTAACTCTAAACCTTCCAGCCATCACCTCTTTTGTTTTGCTTTAGTCAGCCCGAGCGGGACGGGTATGCCCAGACGTGGGTCCGGTGACTGATGGGTCTAGAGAAGCAAGCTACTTCTCACAGTTGAGGTCCAACAAGTCTGAAACATGTTTGGGGATGCTTGTGGCCTCGTGCAGAAGGGATGTGATTAAGTAGTTTGGGTTGGACTTCCCCTTTTGGGGTGGGACCAAGCCTAATTTACATATTGTCTTTCCCCTTTTCTAATGGCTTGGCAGGCGAAGTACAATGGTCTGGGCGGTTGCTCAGAGCAATGCCAGAGGTTAAGATTAATTCTAAACCTTCCAGAATAGCTCTTTCATTTGGCTGTTGGTTTGGCTCAATGCCACACCACAAGCATCCAAGTACTTGTGAATAACCTCTGTGACTACGTGAAACAAAACAACCGTACAATCAACATCAAAAAGACCAAAGTAATGGTATTTAGTCCATGGGTGAAAAAGCCTAGCAAGAGATGCATCCTGAATATTGGTGAACAATAAATTGAACAAGTAGCCTTTTATAACTATTTGGGATTCACTTTTGCCAAGCATTTAACAGGGAACAGTAATGTATCACATCTTGAAATAAGAATGCTGCAATTAACAGGGGCCATGAAAAGATTACCAATGAGAATCTCAGGAACACTTTGACTTCTTTGTTCTAGTTATATAAAACGAACATTTGCTTTGTCATACTATATGGTTCCAAAATGTGGGCATATCACCATACTGGGCGTATATTAAAATTAGAAAGAAAGTGCTTAAAAAGCCTCCTTTGCTTTGCGCTGAATGGCTCGATTGAATATGTGCAGCTTGAGTTTCTGTTGCCTTCTATACTTAGTCTCATCTACGTCAACAGGCTTAATCACATGGCAAAACACTTGTGGTACCCCAAAGGTCTCTGCTGCATCATAATGCTTCGTTAATACAGAACAGACTACTGGACGGTAACACTTTGATTGTTCAAAAACTGTTCATAGACCTGACGTATTGGCTTGAGTGAGTTGGTATTATTACATTGGAATATCACCATAACAAACATATCTCTAGCTTCAAATCTATGATCTGTAGGGTCGCCCTTGAACAATCCTTGGTGAATATTTCTACTAAAGTAGCAACTGGTCACTATGTTCAATTTTACTTGATTACAATTAGCCCTATTTTCTACGCTGTATTGTACCCTGACATCTGGATTACACATAAATACATCTGTATTAAATTCTATCTGGTCATTACAATGGAGGTCTGAGGGGCTTGGCAGGCAATACCAAGAAAAATGCTGACGTGTAGGATCTGTGGGGATAGTGTTCACAAAACTGCTAGACTTCTTTTGCTATCCTGTGATGCTGTAGTTGTGTAGAAAAATGCTGCGCTATTAGCAAGTGCTATAGACGGTATGTACTCTGATCCTGGCATTGTTTGGTCTGGATATACAGAGGAACTATATCAACTTGATTTATCATCTATCATCTATCTTTTTTGAGTAACAGGCAATGTGGAGTGGTGGGTGGAGACGCAGAGGCTAATCCCAGGAGCGTGCGTCTCCCCTTCACTTAATAATCTCTTCATGATCCCATTTTTTGACACCCTAGAAAATAATGACGTTACTTTTACAAACTATGCGGATGACACACAATGTGTCAACCCGCACACTGGAACACACATGGAGGACCAGCTAAAAGTCAACCTAGTTTATGATATAATCCAAACTTGGATGCTCCAAAATGGGTTGGCTCTTAACAAAGATAAAACAGAACTAATGGTGGTTGGCTCATCGAAAAAAATGCAAAGATTAGGACCACTCTATAATTGCTTTTTCCATCGCAGACTGCAAATTTATGGTTCAGAGCAAAGTTCAAACTCCGGGCATTATTTTGGACTGGAACCTGAATATGAGGTCACAGATTAGTGGTTTGGTTTCGACATCCACTTACTTTATCAAACTATTTACATCCATTTGCTCTTGTATTTCACAAAAGAACGCTGAGACAATTGCTCGAGCCATAATCGGTGAAAAAATCGACTATTGTTGCAGTCTGATTATCGGCAGACCGCAAGCAGAGTTTGATAGCCTTCAGGTGATACAAAAAAGTGCGGTCAGGGTGGTCACTGGGCTGAAATGGAGTGACCATGTTTCAGATGCAAGGAGAGGTCTGCATTGGCTGCTGGTAAGGACCAGAATTCAGTTCCGGCTACTATTGATTACACATAAATGCCGATTGGAACTTATGCCCTCCTACCTAAGGGATCGGTTGGTTAGGAAACATAATGTGAGAGCCTTAAGATCAAATAACACAAATTGTTAGTGGTATTCGTTAGTTGGCATCTCTATCCTGAATTGGCCTGTTGAGCTAGCGTAGTCTCTCCAGATGGGGCGGGGGCAACCTGCGCCTTTGTCCTGATCTGGGCCCGTCCGGCATTCAGAGTCCCTTTCACATCTCGCTCCCACCTCCACCAGCCCCCCTACCCACAGAAATGGCCAGTGCACCTGCCAGTGTCGACAACTCAGTTAGTGTGGTGATTGGCAAAATACTGATAATTCCACAACATTGTGGTACCTAGTAGCTACAAAGGGGCGAGTGAAGATGTTGGATGGGATTGGCTGGGGTTGTTAACTCCATCTCTATGGGTGTAGCCTGTGTTTCATTCTGCCCGGCGTCACTTGTCCAGGTGCCGTGGGTGTTTCTCAGTCGGTTCTGGGGCTTGTCAGTGTCCTTTGCAGTTTAGTCATTCTTTTCCTTTCTGTTGTTTTGGTTTTCAGTTTTAGTCGGTGGTGTTGAAGAGCCAGGATTTTAGCAGTTTTCTGAATTTTAGGTGATCTTTGGTGTTTCTTATTTCTTTTGGGATGTTGTTCCAGGTTTTCCTGTGAAGGACCAAATAAATACAGGATGCAATCATCCCTAACACTCGCATGGCCTTGCATACCGTCACCTCTCGACTGGCTACATACTGTGGGATCTGAAACAGCATTTTTTTAACCCTCTTGTTGGAGGGGAAGAAAAGGCTGTCTTTTGTCCGAATTAGGGCCTCCAGAAACTGATCGACTTGGCTGGGGTCTAGGTTGGACTTCTTCTAATTTATGGAGAATCCCAGACTGACGAGTAGGTCTATAGATCTTTGGGTATTTGACAGGCATGTTCCTTAGGAATCCCCCCGTTATGAGCCAGTCGACAAGTTAATGATATGCGGGAATGGATTGCCTGCACAGGTGAGCTGCGGCAACGGCCAGCACCTTTATAAATACTCTTGGTGCTGAGACAATGCCGAAGGGAAGAACCTTGAATTGATAGCGTTTGTTTTCTTCAGTATTTCCTGTGTGCCGGCAACATTAATACATGAAAGTATGCATCTTTCATGGCCAATGTTGCCATGTAATCCCCTTGCGTTAGCAGAGGGATTACTTCTTGCAGCGTTATCATTTAAACCTTTTGTGGTTTGACAAATTTGTTTGCTGGGCACAAGTCTAGCACAGGGCGCATGGTAAAATCCTTTTTGGGTACAAGGAAGTACACTGAATAAACACCCTTGTTTACCTGTAGAACGGGGACAACTTCGATTGTGCCCTTTTCTTGCAGGATCTCAACCTCTTGCAGCAGGATCTTGAGGTGTTCTGATGTTAGATCTGTGGACTTTGGTGGTCTGTATCGAAGTGGCCGTCTGAACTCGATGCAATAACCCTGGGTGATGGTCTTGAGCACCCACTGGTTTGTGGTAATCCCCTCCCATGCATGTCAGAATGCTGTTATACGCGCCCCCCCATCCCCCAACCAAGGAGGCATGTGAGAGGACCTGGATCTGAGAGGGTGGCCATATTTCAATGTTCTTCCAGGAACAAAGGTGAGAGGTGCCAAAGAAATAGGTCAGCTAAGAAGAGAGCACAAGGAAGATTACATTCAGGAGGATGACCCTTATGTTATGTTATGTACCATAACAAGCGTATTTGTAAAGCACATGTTCACCCCCGAAGGAGAATCTTGTCACTAATAACAGATGTTTATTGTTAGCCAACTTAATGTTAATGGTAATGTTTATTGTTACCGCGCCAGTGTCCTCATGTCTCCCCTGCCCCCGCCAGTGTCATCTTGTCTTCCTCCTCCTTTTCCTCTTTGTTCCCTTTCTGCCCCCTGTGCTTGCTCTCTTCCCTCTCTCCGCTTTCCTGTCCCTCTTCTTCCTTCCCTTTCTCCCTTCCCCCTCACCTCTCTCTCTCCCCCCTCCACTACAGTCTCCCGCCCCTCCTCTCCTCCCTTACCGCCGTCTGTCATTTCTGGCACTACCCCAATTGCCATCTGGCACAGTAATTCGTAGCCGCCTGTCTTGCAGCAGTCTTCCCCTCCCGTCATCCCCTCCCCTTTACCTCTTTACTTCCCTTAGCACTTACTCTTATCACAGGTCCCTTGACCACTGATAACTGCTCGTCTGTCCCCCTTTCACTTCTGTTCTCTCCCCCCTCCCGCCCCAGCACTACCTTGACAGTCATCGACCTTCAATTTATAGTCACTTGTTTTGTTTCCTCTCCTCACCCGTTCCCTCCTTCCCCTTCCTCTTGTCACTCTGCAACAATTGTCGTTGTTGAACGGTGCCGGTAAGGGACTGGCACTGTACATTCCGGGCCACCACATTACGAGTTCTGCAGCGGGTCCCGCTCTGCACGCCTGGCCAGACCAGACGTGCAGAGCGGGACCTGCTAGCAGTACTGGATGCTAACAATGGGCCCGTCATTAACAGGCTCGTTGTTAGCATCCTCCCCATTCCCAATTGAGCCCTATGGGGGCTCAAATGGGAATGGGGACGTACCGGGTCCGGGTCCCACAAAAGGGAATTACCGGGCCCTCCAAGGTCGGAATGGCCCGGTAAGTCCCCTTTTGTGCAACCCGGACCTGAGTTTGGGGGTAGCCATGCCACTAAAAATGGCATGGCTACCTCTAAACTCTTATGAGGCCCATTGTGTATAGGCGCAATACAAATAAACAATCAATCAATCAATCAATCAATCAATCAATGGTACTCATTTTATCGACCTCAGAAGGATGAAGGGCTGAGTGGACCTGCCGGGATTCAAACCTGTTACCATGAGGTCACAGGTTTGTGATTCATACCGCACACTGCTGCAATGTTCATGGTCTTCAGGGAAAAGGGATGATGGCTGAGAAGACTTAGAAGGATAGAGAGCGAAAGTGCTAGAGAGTTGTGATGTGCTGTTGGTAGCTTCAGTTCGGATCAAACTGTCACTGTGTGATGGGTTTGTTTTTAGTTGGTAAGTGTAGGTCGTGTTTGTTGTCTGAGTGTGTGGTAGTGAGGTGTGTGTAGTTGGTTTGGTCTTCTGCAGTGTGTTGTGTTTAGTTGAGTGTGCTGTGTGTGTGAAACTATGGTGGTTTTAGGTTTCTGCTGTGGTATAGGTGAGTGGGTGTTTTGTTTGGTTTTTGAGGGTGAGTAAGCAGGATATTGGAACGTTTTAGTAGGGTTGGTTTGTGACGTGAAACATGCATTTGGAATACTCTGGCTATGCTAAAAAAAACACAGCTAAATATAATGCCAATGCTATCCTCAAAATGCAGCTACAGTTAATACAGTGGCTATCCTCAAAACGTAGTTAAAGAAAAGACATTGGCTATACTAAGAAAACAGCTAACTATGACACAGTGACTATAATCAAAATGCAGCTAAATAAGCGACTGTGGGTGTACTCCACAAAACAGCTTAATATGACGTAGTGGCTGTACTCAAAAGTGCAGCTAAATAAGAGAGAGTGGCTATACTCCAAAAAACATCTAGATATGACACAGTGGCTATACTTGAAGATGCAGCTAGATACAACATTTGCTAAGCTCAAGAGGCAGTTAACTATAATAGTGGTTGGCGATATATTTTCAAATATTATAGAGTGGCTAACCTCAAGCTTAATTTAACACAGTGGCAGAACCAATAAAAGAGCAGCAAAAATGAAGGCTATGTTAATACTAAATTTCAGGTAGTTACAATGTAAACATGGTAAAAGTGAGCAAGCAAGGTGACTTCCCTGATCTTCTCCTTTAAGTGAAACAGACACCAGAAGCAGCAACATTGGCCATATATGACGTGAGGGAGGTGTGTAGAGAAAGTCAAGCCCCTGTGCCAGAGTAATGAGTTTTAGGGGGGAGTAGGCCCTATGCGAAATTGAGATGCTATGTGGCAGGGTAATAGGAATTGCACTGTCAAGGGAGACCAAGGACTCTTCTCAACCAGGGATAGGTGGTCTATCAGGTCAACAACAGGGCCAGAGATACCCCTGAGGAGGTGTGTGGGAGTTGATGGAGACACCTTCCCCAGCTCACCGGTATGCCTGGATCTTTGTATACACATTGGTTCCCCATTCTAAGACCTGATGCCTATTAGTGTCTGCCTTGGCAAGGTCTGTTTTTCTACTCTTCCAGGTGGTACGCAAGAGGTTACAGAAGCAAGAATACTCCAGACTCCTCAGACTCCTGGCATACATAATATTTCCTGGGATATTTCCTGGGGGCAGTACCCTTCAGAGAGAAACTACAAGTGGGCCAACAGAATAAGGCCTGTCCTGGACAGGAGGAATTAAATGGTTGCTCACATACAATTGGACTTGGTTCCCCAATTCATGAGGCAAATTGCATCCCTGTTTCACAAAGCGTGGCCCGGCTAAAGGGGCACAATGGAGCAGGCAAAAAATGGAGCAGGGACTAGCAATAGACTGCCCAAGTACAAGGGAGACCTAGGAAAATTTCCCAAACCCTGTTGGGCCACTAACAGAGAAAGAATTACCACAGTTACCACATGTACTGCATGGCAAAGATGAAGGCTGAAAAGGAGTGGGACTAAATATCCTTATGGACA
Source organism: Ambystoma mexicanum (assembly GCF_040938575.1). Classification (NCBI taxonomy): domain Eukaryota; kingdom Metazoa; phylum Chordata; class Amphibia; order Caudata; family Ambystomatidae; genus Ambystoma; species Ambystoma mexicanum. The sequence goes on along the minus strand of NC_090932.1, from coordinate 441,047,630 downwards.
CTTCTAGGGGAAGTCCCGACCCACAGTGGATAGCTCAGACAAAAATTGGCCCAGGGAAGCATCTTACTTGTGTAGTTAATGGGAGAAGAGGGAAAGATGTAGGCGGGAATGGGAGAGGTATAAAAAGTCAGCAGACAGGGAGAAGTGTTAGGGTAATGTCAGAAGGGTGTAACAGGACAGGGAGAAGTGTTTGGGTAATGTCAGCAGGGTGTAATGGGAGACAGAGAATTTGGAAACCAATTTTATAATATTTTGAGAGCGTGAAGGTAAGATAATGGCACAGAGGGAATGGTACAAATTTGGCCGTTTGTGTGTGAGTGAATGAGAGTGATTGAAAGTAATGCTGAAGGACACACAGAGGGGTCTTGAGACAAGTAGTGTGAGAGAGTGTGTGTGTGTGTCTGGGAGAGAGAGAGAGACAGAAGTGAGAGGCAGAAGGGTGGAATAGAATAGAGACATGAGCAGGAGGGAGGTGGGAGGCATGACAGGGAAGGAGAGTATACAGTGTGGGAATGACTGAGATCTGGAAGGCTGTGGGAAAGCTGTAAGCCTGCTGAGGGCTAGACACAGGAAGAGGAAGAAATATATAAGACCAGAAGACAGAGTGTAGTGAGAAGGCATAGATTGGAGGCAAGTGGGATCTAGAGGGTGGAGGCCGGTGAAGGGGGCGAAACTAACCAGACCAGAAGATGGTGTGTGTAGAGACAGAGAGGGAGAGGGAGAGTGACACAAAGGAGGGTGGGGAAGAGAAGACGCAGACGAGTGAGGAAAATGTTGAGAGATGATCATCTGGAGGAAGAGGGATCCAGGATAATGAGACTACCCCACTATGTCACCTAGCAGCAACCCAACTGAGTCCAAGTGACAAGGCCAAGGATTTTAGACCCTTCTTCCAAGGATTGTAGACCCTTCTTCCAAGGATTGTAGACCCTTCTTAGGACAGAAATAGACCATACATTACAGGTACCATTGCTTTAGTGAATGGGCACTGCAATAAGCAGTAGGGAAACTGGTTTAGGTGTCACAGGTTTCCCCCCTTCTCACCTGTCTATGTTGTTTGTTGGAGTTCTTCGATGGAGTCTTCTTTCGCAGAGTTCGGGTCTTGTATAACCCTGTGTGCAGGTCCTCGGGTTCCAGCGTGCGTTCAGCATTGCGAGTCCTGTGAACATTCAGATGCCCAGGGAAGTTTGAGGAAATCCAGGAAAACAGCAAAGAGTGCACAAGGAAGACGAGTGCACGGGGATCCGGGATAAAATAGAGGACAAAAGAGGGGGAATGAAGGAGGAGGAATTTAGGGGAACCAGGAATCAAAGGATAAACACAAGCGAACTACGGCAGCACACGTCTAGCCACGGAAAGCGGTAGCGTTGAGACGTGCAGGGCCGCGGGGGCATGTCCGCTTTATAGAACGTAATGCATACGGCGCGGAAACTGGTCAACAGTATTCCGTGTTCGGCGGCCATGTTGGGAGTACTGCTGAGTGCAAACCCCTATGGGTCAGGGACCAGGAAGTCCAGAAAGGACATGTCCGATGGTTCATGACAGCATGCCTCCTCCAAAAGCCTGTTCCTCCAGGTTTGCCCAGGTGCATAAGGTAGTACCTTTGAAGTAGCCTGGGGGTGTTTAGGATTGAGACTGGTTCCCAGGTGCGTTCATTGGGTGGATAGCCTTTCCACTCCACCAGATACTGTAGCTGACCACGTCTGTACCTGGAGTCACATATTCTGGACATTTTGTATTCTAGCTGGTCATCGACAACCACAGGGGTAGATCTTGGAGCAGCCCGGGAGGTCTGGACGTATGGTTTCAGTAGAGATGTGTGAAACACTGGGTGGATCCTCTTCCAGGAGTCTGGTAATTTGAGTCGGAAGGCCACTGGGTTAATGATTTCCTTTATGGAAAAGGGGCCATAGTACCGAGGGGCCAATTTATTAGGTCGTAAGTGTCGAGGCAGTAGTTTCGAGGATAGCCAGACCTTATCACCCACTGCATAGGAAGGTCCTGGTCTTCTTTTGGAGTCTGCATGGTGCTTGATGTTAATTTGGGCCCTTTCGAGGTGTTCTTTGGCTTCCTTGTGTACGCTGATGAGGGTTTCAATCCAGGAGTCGACTGTAGGGACTGGTGTAGGATGTGGGAGAAGGGATGGTAGAACCGAAGGGTGGAATCCTTGCCTGCAGAAGAAGGGGCTAGTCTTGACAGCCGAGTGATCCGAATTGTTGTAGGCGAATTCAGCCACAGGTATTAAAAGAGACCAATCCTCCTGGACCCGGTTGGTGAAACAATGAAGATACTGCTCCAGGGTTTGGTTCACACGTTCTGTAGCTCCGTTGGTCTGTGGATGATAACCTGAGGAGAGGGCACGTTGGATTCCTAGTATACGGCATAAGTGTTTCCAGAATTGCGATATGTATTGAGGACCTCTGTCTGATATGATCTTGGAAGGGATTCAGCAAAGTCAGAATATGTGTTCCAGGAAGATTCCAGCGAGTTCTGAGGAAGATGGTAGTTTATACAAGGGTGTAAAATGAGTCATGTGAGTGAATAAATCAATGGTAACCATGATATTTGTGTATCTCCTGGAAGGTGGTAGTCCACAATAAAGTCTGTAGCAATAAATTCCCAGGGCCTTGATGGCAGCATTGGTTGGAGTAGGAGAACTGCCGGCCTCTTGTTATCATGCTTGTTTTGATTGCAGACTGCACAGGCTTGGATGTATTGCTGGACGTCAACTTTCATCTTTGGCCACCAAAACTGTCTTTGTATTAAACGGAGAGTGTTGGTAATGCCACGATGTCCTGAATGAAGGGTATCATGACAGAGGCTTGTAATCCTTTGTCGCAGTTTCTGTGTGGAAATGACAGGCCATTGTCCTTGAACAAATACCCGTCCTTGGTTTTAAGATTCCATCGATTCTTCCCAGTAAATTCCTTCCAGATCTCAGAGGACTGGTTTGAATCCAAATGTCTTCCAGGAGAGTGATTGCTTGAGCTCCGAAAATTGTATGGAGAAACATCTTTGGGAAGGATCGATCTTGAAGAGTTTCGTAGTCGGGACGTCGGGATATGCCGTCAGCAATTATCTTGTGTGTTCCAGGTACATGATGAATTTGGAACTGGTACTGGGCAAAGAAGAAAGCTCAACGGGCTTGACAACTATTCCTAGATTCCATGGATTGTAGAAGTTCGAGATTCCGATGATCCATACGGACCTGAACAGGATGTTTAGCTCCCAGGAGTAGATGACGCCACTCTGTGAAGGCTTGACGGATGGCCAACAATTCCTTTTCCAGGACAGAATAATGGGTCTCGCTAGGAGTTAGGGTTCGCGAGAGATAAGCGATGGGGTGTTCTAACTTGTCCTCGAATTCCTGCTTTAAGACTGCTCCGATGGCATAGTTGGAGGCATCAGTCTCCACTAGGAAAGGTCGATCAATGTCAGGTTGAGCCAAGATGGGGGTTTGTGTAAATTCCGGCTTCAAACGTTGGAACGCTTTGTCTTGGGCTGCGGTCCAGAGGAAGGAGTATCCTTCTTCAACAATATAATGATCGGTTGAACTATCTCTGAAATGGAAGGTATGAATTTCCGGTAGAAGTTGGCAAGCCCCAGGAAGGATTGAATCTGTTCCACAGTAGTTGGAACAGTCCAGGATAGTATGGAATTTACTTTTGAATGGTCCATTCCAATTCCTTCTGGTCTAAAGACAAATCCGAGATAGTGAAATGTAGAGACATGAAAAAGGCATTTCTCAGGTTTAGCCAGGAGTTTATGTTCATGTAGCCATTGTAAGACTGCCTTGACTTGATCTTCATGCTTAAGATGGTCCTTGGAGTATATCAGTATGTCGTTCAGGTAAACTGTGACGAAGAGGAACAGCATATCGGAGAACACCCGGTCCATAAAACGTTGGAAGACCGCTGGGGCATTGGCGAGACCGAAAGGCATGACCAGGTATTCAAAGTGACCAAAGGGTATTCTAAAGGCTGTTTTCCATTTGTCTCCTTCCTTTATACGGATCAGATGGTAGGCACCTCTGAGAACTAATTTCGTGAAGATTACGGTTCCTCTAACCGCTTCCATGATATCCGAGATTAAGGGCAATGGGTAGCGGTCCTTGAGGGTGCATTGATTAAGACCATGATAATCAAGACAAGGCCTGAGCTCCTTAGTAGCTTTCTTGGGAACGAAAAACAACGAAACTCCTGCTGGGGATTTAGATGGTCGTATGGTGCCATTTTCTAGGTTGGTATCCAAGTATTCTCGGAGGGCCCTTTTCTCTGGTTCTGATAGGATGAACATCCTTCCAAAGGGAATCACTACCGAGGGTTCAGTATCGATAGCGCAGTCTTCAGGTTTGTGAGGGGGTAGGGCCTGAACTATAGCAGTTGAAAACACATCAGTGTAATCCTGATAGACCCTGGGGACCTGGATAATATTTAAGACCGTGAGTGGGCCTTGCTAGTCTGTCAGCGTACCTTCAGAGGATCTTGACGAGGAATCCAGGGATAAGCAGTGAGACATGCAATGTTCGGAGGCAAGAAACAAGGATCCTGCTGCCCAGTTGATGTATGGGTTGTGCTTCTGTAACCAAGGCATACCCAGTACCATTGGATAATGGGCATACTTTATGATGTCAAACTTGATCATCTCTTGATGATGGTTTATCGAGAGCTGGATCTCTTTGGTTTGCAGGGTCATTGGTCCTGACGAGAGAGGTCGTCCATCGATGGCCTCTACAGGTTGCATGATGTCTCGAGTTTCATATGGAATGTGGTGGGTAGTGACCCAATCCTGATCTATAAAACTCCCCATGGCTCCACAATCCACTAATGCCAGAATGGGGTAAGTTTCTTTCTTGGACGGTGATAGAAAGGCCTGCAAGATCACAAGGTTGTTTTGTCCAGGAGAGTTCAAGAATGGAATAGATGTGGAGCAAACATCTCTCTCCCGAAGCTGTGCTCCATCTAGGATCGGGATCTGGCGTTTCCCGAAAGCAGTGGAGGGGCCAAAGGACATTTTCTCACAAGATGTTTATCTGAGGCACAGTACATACACAGCCTGGTGTGAATCTGTCGCAATCTTTCTTGCTGGGATATGGGTCCACAGCAGGCCCCCAGTTGCATGGGTGCAGGGTCTGTGGTCGGGGCAGGAGTGGGCTCGGGTTTAGAGGGAGATTCTATAGAGGTCTTTTGGTAAGGCATCTTTGTTTTCTTCTTTTCTGCCTTCCTTTCCTGGATTCGAAAGTCTATTTCAAAAAAGAGGTCCATAAGGGTCTGGAAGGAACCTGGGCGAGCTACCCTGGCTAGCTCGTCTTTTATCTCTTTGTTTAGTCCTCTCCGGAATAGGGTAAAACAGGCCTCCGAGGACCAATCTGCTTCCTTGGCCAGTTACTTAAAGCGTATTACATAGGTAAGCATATCCTGGGACCCTTGTTGGAAATCCAATAGACATTCTTGGGCACTGTAAACTTGTTCTGGGCTGTCAAACATGGTCTTTAGAGCCCATACGAACCCATCATAATCATCCAGGAGGGCATCTCCAGAATTAACTAAGAGCGTAGCCCAGGTTATGCATTCCGGGAGAGATGCAAAATCATAAAGCCCACCTTTGCCCTGGGGGTGGAAAAGTAGTAAGGCTTAAAGGTAAAGTGCACTAAACACGAATCAAGGAAGCCACGAAGGTTCTTTGAGGATCCATCATATTTATCCACTACTCCGCCCAGCAATACACTTTCCTTGGTTGCGGAATCACGTGACAGGACTAGTTGTTTTAATGCGGCATTCTCAGTTTTGAGATTCTGAACTTCTGTGGTTAATTCTTGCATGCCGCACATGAGGTCTTGAACTGCAGCCTCCATGTCCATATCTGTATCAGTTTGTGGGCGTCTCAATCTGTCACAGGTTTCCCCCCTTCTCACCTGTCTATGTTGTTTGTTGGTGTTCTTCGATGGAGTCTTCTTTCGTAGAGTTCGGGTCTTGTATAACTCTGTGTGCAGGTCCTTGGGTTCCAGCGTGTGTTCAGCGTTCCGAGTCCTGGGAACATTCAGATGTCCAGGGAAGTCCGAGGAAATCCAGGAAAACAGCGAAGAGTGCACACAGAAGACGAGTGCACGGGGATCCGGGATGCAATAGAGGACAAAGGAGGGGGAATGAAGGAGGAGGAATTTAGGGGAACCGGGAACCTGGAATCAAAGGATAAACACAAGTGAACTACAGCAGCACACGTCTAGCCACGGCAAGCGGTAGCGTTGAGACGCGCAGGGCTGCGGGGCGTGTCCGCTTTATAGAACGTAATGCGTACAGCGCGGAAACTGGTAAACAGTATTCCGCGTTCGGCGGCCATTGGGGAGTACTGCTGAGTGCAAACCCCTATGGGTCAGGGACCAGGAAGTCCAGAAAGGACGCGTCCGATGGTTCATGACATTAGAGAGGTGGGATCCCCCTGAAAGGGCAAGGGAAAGGTGCATATTTGCAACTGCCAGAAGCTAGGTGTATGGCACCAAATCTGCAGCATCGTATTTTGTTAAGTGACAAAGTCAATGACTCAGATGTAGCAGTCACATGTTTACATGACACACTCATAGAAGTTGCACACCACCAACCGTATTTCCTTTTCATGCACAGTATTCCACATACGTAATGTTATATTATGTGGTTTTGTACCGCACACTGCTGCCATTTGCATGGTCTCTTAGCACTCTGGCAGTTCTGCAATGGATGGAGGGTTGGGGGTTGTTAGTGGGGTAGAGAGGTAGAAGAGCAAGATTGGTTGGATGTGCTGTTGGCAGCTTCAGTTCAGAAAAAAATATCACTGAGGGTTGCTGCATTTTGTTTGGTAGCAGTCACCTGGTGTTGAGTTATGATTGTGCAAGGGTGCTTTGTGTGTGCTTGTGTTTGGTTTCATGTTGGTTGTGCTGAAGTGTGTGCAGTTTGAGGTGCAGTTGATGTAGTGTTGTGTTTAGTTTAGAGTTTGAGGGTGAGTGTGCAGAATATTGATGGTTTAGAAGTGGTTAGATGCAAGGAACACATTTGCAACCCCCAAAGATCATCCCATTTGCACACTTTTCCTACTTCCAGCAATCCCTCTCAGTATAACACATTTCCTACACCCCAAAATCCAGCCTACGCAGCACATTTCCTACACCCAAAATACAGCTCAAGGTGGCACACTTCCTACCCCAGCAATCCCTCTAAGTGTGACATATTTCCTTCCCGCCAATATATAGCTAAGGGTGACACATTTCCAACCCCCAGCAATCAATCTAAGTGCAACACATATCCTACCCCCAGAAGAAAGCTAAGGGTGACACATTTCCTCTGCCCAGCAATCCATCTAAGGGTGAGACATGTTCCACTCTCCCCAGCAATCCACCAGAGTGCGACACATTTCCTACCCCCAAAATACAGCTAAGTGCAGCACTTTTCCTAACCCCTAAGTAGAGCAGGGTATGACCCCATTCTACCCCCAAGAATCAACCTCACTTTGTAACATTTCCCACCCCCAAAATCCATCTGATTGCAACACAGTTCCCATTCCCTGACAGCCCATCCAACGGTGACACACTCCCTACCCCCAAAACTCAGCTAAGTGCAACACATTTCCTATTCCCCCAAAAATCCATCCCAGTGCAACAAGCAGATAGCCCGCAGTAAAACTCTCAGGCTATCTGGGGGTGAAGCAGGTATGAATAACACCATTGGGGTTATAGTCTATACCCACTACTTACATATGTGATCTTGACTCACACACCCACAAAATTATCAAAATCTTCCAGGCCGTCTGGCTACCACAATACAGTTCTTACTTTACCTGTATAAAGCATAATTCAAACTCTATTTTGCTATTTTGCTGCATGTAGCGAGGCAACAATGCCAGTTGGTCCTTGACATTTCCACTCAGTCATATTCCATATTGTTATTCCAGCTGCAGACAACTAGATACTCATAAGTGACTTGAGTACTTCAAAGACACAGTTGAACAGGATGCTCACCTTCAAAGCTGTACCAAGAACACTTACACCAATGTGCATCTCCAACTTGCTTTACTCATTCCTTAAACTACCCTGGGTTGGCTCAAGGCTGAATCCAACAAGCAAGCCTTTTTTCCTGATCACCATAAGAACATTGGTAGAGTGTTGGTGATCGCTGCACCATCACTTACAGCCTTACTTAATTCATAATTCATGGACTGTGACATTACACGCCATCCCATGCGTGTAATGCCATGCCACACAGTTCACACTCTTTAAATCAGTCTTACCCCTTGGCTGATGTGGTGTATACTTATGCATGGATTCCATGCACTAAGGAGTCTCTTATCAGGCCATGCATGTATATTACTTCTTGAAGCAGCAACATATTGTCTGTATTTGTGGAATGGCTGCAGGCCATTTGTGTTACTTCAATATGCATACCCATGTGGATTCTCACTTGTGTTGCATTGTGGGTGTGATTCTGCTTGATTCCTTAGTATTTGCAACCCTATTTTCAGTGAATGATCCTCACTGAGGTTCATTATTGCTGCTTCACGCGGGCAACCAAAGTTTGTTGAAGAACAAAATATGATACCTGTTATTATAATGTACCTGCATAATGTTCCCCTCTTCTGTTTGGCCTCCCTGCAGAGTTAATTCCACCATGTGCAGACATTGGTTGCTACCCTGTTGACAAGGCACGCAGCATTCACCGTGTGGGTTACTCTTTGCCAGATTATCTCCAACCCAGAATTGGTCATGTAGTTAGTGGAAGTCAAATATATCTGCTCAGTATATTGGAGTGTCTCTTCACGAAGTACCTTCAGTTTATCTTCACGGAACTACACATTTCCCTGCCATTCTCTACAGTCGTATCACTCTGAGAAGCCTTGGAGGTTTCTTCCTCCTTTGTTGTGGTGACCTCTTGGCTTCTACTGCGGGTATGCCAACTATTATGGCCCACGTCTGTCTGTTTGTGGTTCCTGCATGATATGTCTCCAGCCCGGAAAGGAATAGGATGCACAGTTAGTAGTGTGATTTGGTGGATGGATCACTACTCATGCAATGCCCTCAATATTGCTTTCATTTGTAAATGGGTTGTGTGACTACTGTTTCCCTTAATGTTACTTGGGCACATAATATGGGGCAGGAGTGCAACAATTTAGTCACGAGGGTAGACCACATGAGACATTATGGATATGTAAAAGGGTGCTTTAGGTAAACTGAACCACCTGGTGATTAGAGACAACTTCAGGACACCCTCATTATATAAAGCGACAAGCATATTTAACATCTAAATTACGTTAGATTAGGTCATCAAGCCAATCAATGAGAATTCCATAACTGCCATACGCTGTAAATAGGTGTGTCCGCCTGGTTATCCGGTATGGGGTCTAGCTTTGTTCTAGCCAGAGTCTATCTATTGACCTTCTGTGACTCTCTACCCAGCGAAAGCAACTTCAGGAGGAAACAAAGTATACAATGTGTCAGCTAATACCAGCAAGTGTATGGTCTTTTAGATGTCTTTAATGACTTTAAAACACATGTCCTGTCTTCATATATTGACTCTGATGCCTTGATTAACTCAGTAACTGGGAAAAAAGACTAATTTGGTGCAATGTACTAACTCTTAGAGCTGAAGAAAAAGATATTAAAGAACTATAGGCTGACAACTGGGAGAGCATCTTGATTAGCAAGCTAGGTAACTTGGGAGCTTGTGGTAGCCCGCCAGCTGTCAGTGAGTAATACTCAGGCCACCTTAAGCATACTCAGGCCACCTTAAACAGTGCTGTCCTTACCACCCTCCTGATGAAACTAGAGCAAATTAAAATGTATTTATTTATGTATGTATTTATTTTTGCCTTTATAGCAGCGCATTAGACCCTCAGGCATCAGGGTGCTAGTTAAAGTAAGTGCAAAGTGACATTCTTCAAAGTGCAAGATCGTGCATACATGTTACAGCATACAGGTTGTTCTATAAGATGTGATCTGGCAAAGCCATGCCTCTTGGTACAAGGGGCTATATCAGGTATACAGATAAGTGGAGGACACAACCTGGTAGGTTTACAGTCTGGGAAAGCCACGCTCATGTTACGGGTCTACTTCAGGTGTACAGATATGCAAAGGACAATCAGTTTGGTGTACATACTGGAAAAGCCACACCTCATGGTACAGGGGCTACTCCAGGTATGCACATATGCAAAGATCAAAATCAAGTAGGTGTACAGACTGTGGAAGCCATCCCTCATGGTATGATGTGATATATGATATGATATGATATGATATTTTATTTATATCGCGCTCGTACAAAGGTGTTTCAGAGCGTGACCAGGCGAAGGGAGGGGAACAGGGGAGAAGCAAAAACAACGATCTTACAAGGGCCAGTGACATTGAGAACGCGCAAGTGCATGGGGAAGGGAAAAAGGGGGAAAGTGCATGGGGAAGGGAAAAAGGGGGAAAGTGCAGATCATAGGAGAGAAACAAAATAAGTAGTAAGTACATAAATGATTAAATAGAGTGTTAGCAGTGGTAGTGCAGTCTGTAAGAGGCAAAGGTGCTAGGTTAGTCAGATAGAGAGTATATGATAAGTGCAGAAGAAGAGTGTGTGGGGAACTTTATGGGTACAGACACAGGCGCCAGTGCAAGGGGTGGCCCAGAGTCAGTGCAGGAGGATGGCAGGGTGAGCAGGTACCTTGGCCCGAAGGGCAGAAGGTGGCCAGGTGCAGAGTGCCGAGGGAAAAGGCAGATTAGCAGGGGAGAAGCGGGGCAAAGGCAGAAGCGAAGGGGAAGGTCATGAGGAGCTTCCGGAACCGTAGGTGGTTCTCCTCAAGTTTCAAGGTGGCAGGGAGGCAGTTCCAAAGGGAGGCCCCGGCCGAAGACAGAGACCTACCTCCAGCTCATTTCTTTGAAAAACGACTGACCCTGAGGTAGTTAGAGGTAGAGGAGCGAAGGGCTCGAAAGGGGAGGTATTTTACGGAGGGATAGTTGAAGGTATTTTGGACCCAGGCCCCAGAAAGCCTTGTGGACAATGCAAAGGGTTTTAAATGTAATCCTTGCATCCACTGGGAGCCAATTAAGGGATTTCAGAGCTGTAGAGATACGATCCCAGAGCTTGAAGTCTCGCAGTCCTGTTCTGGATTAGTTGTAAAGGGCGGAGAGTAGAAGCAGGTAGATTTAGAAAGAGGCTGTTACAGTAGTCCAACCGAGAGAGAATCAGAGCTTGGGAGACAGTGAGCTTCTCAGGGAAAGTGAGGAACGGAAGAGTAGCTCTAAGGAGGTGCAATAAGAAGTTTGATTTTTTTAGAGACATCAGAGATGTGTGGGGAGATGGAAAGTGTGGAGTCAAAGATGACCCCGAGGTTCTCAGCTATGCAGGTAGGGGCAGGAGGAGGGCCAAGGGAGGCTGGCCAGAGAGTGAGGGGAAAGGATGGAGAGGGTGTACCAATGAGGAGGATCTCAGTCTTGTTGGCATTTAAACAGAGATCGTTGGCGGCACACCAATTTTGAATGGCGATGAGTCAGAGATGAGGCAAGGAGAGGAGGTGGCTGAAGGAAGCCTGAAAATGAGTTGGGTGTCATCAGCATAGCACTGGAAATTTGAGCAAAAAATTGAAAGGCAGTATGCGAGAGTTGCCAGGTATTGGTTGAAAAGTATGAGGCCTACATCAGTTATACAGATATGCAAAGAGCACAACCAAGTAGGTACGCAGTCTGTCAAACCATGCTTCATGGTATTGAAGTATGGAGACAGGTAAGATACTGTTAGGTAAGAATTAGTGCAATCCAGCTGGTGTGGGACAATGCAAGATGTTTCTCTTGTTATTTTGTAACCCACCTTTTAATATAGGCCTATACTACACAAGTTGGTAGAGGGGTAATGTGAGCTGTAGGGCTGTACAATGAAATCAGTAAATACAGGTATCCATGTAAACACTTACACACTTAAAGTTATAATATATACATGTATTTATATATACAAAGATATTTAAAACATTCTTTAAAAAGCAACAACTAATAATAACATTAATTCCAAGTTAGGAGTCAATTCAGAAAGTGAACAATAAAGCAGATGAGAAATGTGTTCATACGTTATCCATTTTTCCATCACCAAGGGTGATGTCATTTGAGGTCAGTAATAACACTTTTTGTGTATCACCTTTGCAGTATTGATTATCAAGGAGGTAAAGGTTTGGGTTAGGTCAGAACATACCGGTATTCTATAAAAACAGTTAGATTCTCCCAAAGGGATGCAGGCAGTCTTTTATCCCAGCAATAAGAGTGTTCTACAATTAAAACCAGCAAGGAAACAAGCACTGCCAAACACAATAGGATCAGAAGGTGGCCTTCAGGCAGTACAGCCAAAGTCAATGGAAAGTCAAAGTTCTGATACTCTCTTCTTATAAAATGTTTTTAAATAATAGGTCAAATAGAAAATCACAGCAACTCAAGAGGAGTCACATTGAAGAAGCACGAGCTGAAAGGCCAGTGCAAGTGATTTGAGGTCAACTCAGTGTAGGGTAAAATAGCACTCCTAAAGATAGTAAGCACCCCAAACGGCTAAAGGATGATGTACCCCAGGCTCCACAGTACCTGTGAACTGGATAATTTGTTCCAGCTGGATGCCTTCTGGTTGCAGTGCGGCAGAACCTTGTTCCTGGTCCTTGGCTGTGGTGACAAAATGGAGGACATCTGGTGGGCTCCTGTGGCAGCACTTGAGAGAGAGACTCAGCAGCAATGGATTTATTCAGCAGCCCTTTTTAGTTTACCGCCTTTTTCTCAGTGCCAAAGTAGAATGAACAGCTCCACTTAGAGGTTCCTTGATCCCTTGGTCCTGGACTCTGGTGAGGGTACTCTGGATGTGGAGTTCCTGCTTCTGTAGGATCCTCTGGATGTCCCCAAAGTTTTGGACAGATGCGCACTTCAGAAGACAATGCACTGACAGATGAACGAGGTACCCCGGTTATTGGGATTCTGCAGCTTTGGTAAATCACAACAAGTCGGGGGTTGCACCAAAATAGATTTTTTTTAGGCTAGTTGGTCCCACCAGCCTTAGGGAGGAAGACATCCCATACGGGTCTTCCCAGTTGATACAAAATGGGGTCAGTACAGCTGCAGGGCTTCAACAGTCACTTTGCGGCTCAGGTGGGTGCTGCTGGCATATCTTCAGGTCTTCTTTATCGGATGTTGTCCTCCAGTGGTCGACTCTGCCTCTAGTCTCAAAAATCTCTCTTTTTATGCAAGTTCCCATTTATTCAAAGCCCTAGGATGTCAATCACCCAGCAGGGTTGCTGTCCTCCAGGACAGCTAGCAGGCCAATAGAAACTGGTTTCACTCAGGTGCACCTAGAGACAAAGGACAGGTAAGTTTCGAGACCCTCTCTCAGTTCCTGCCTTTCCAGACACACTGGAGCCTGGGCGGTATTCAGGGATGAAGCCTGCCAAAAGCAAAACACACACAGATCTCAAACCCAATTCAAACAACAGAGTAAAAGCACCAAAGAAAGAAACTGACAAGAAATGGCAAAAGAAAGAAGACAGGGGCCATTTTGGGAAAATGGTTGCCCTTGGGTGCTATACTGCCGCTGAGGTATCAGCCTGCAGATACATGTCACCAAGTAGTAAAAAAGAAACCACTGCCCTCAGCCATACAAGTGAGTTAGTGTAACAATGTTACATGAGGAATGGGTTAAAGGAGTTACTATATAACCCCCCAGCACTCCACATAGTTTGGTGTTTGCTGAGCCCATAGGAAAAGGTAGAAAATGTAGTTAAACATTAAGAGAAGTCCAGTGGCACTGCACAAAAGGTGTCTATGGAGTTTACTAGACTCCATAAAACAGTAAGAAACACAGAAAATCCTAATCAGAAAAATACATGACCGAGTGAGAAAAAAGTCCAGCTCACTCAGGAGTTAAAATTAAAAAGCATCGAGTCCAGCAAAAGAGCTGGGGGTCTCTAAGGTTAAAGGGAATTGGCATAGAAGTTAACTCTCCCTAACGGATACATTTTCAGTATTGGGCTGCCGGTCAGGTAGGAGGCATGCATGTTGGGCCTCACCTCATGGTGCAAGGAGCTACATCAGACGTGCAAACCATTATAACAGGCAGGGTCAATTACAAGCATAATGAGCAACAAGTATAAAGAGTATGGACGAGTCTCACCTTCAGTTGCAGGGACTATTTCAGGTCTGCAGACCAACGTTATAGGTGAAGTCAAAGGTGAACTGTCTGGCAAGGCCTCACCTCATGGTGCGGGGGGCTACATTGGAAGAACAAGGTTTGGTGCTAGATGATCATAGGAAGCTCATAGCAGTGAAGTCATAGATGGTAGTAGGCTGCATAAAGGTTATCCACTGGGTTGATAAGCAGGCAGGGTAGTTCACATGGAGGCCTGAGTGTAAGTACGTGAAGTGTATAAGCAGACTAATGTTAGAACAAAGATAGATGGATGAGAAGTCCCAACCTCCTGCAGTAGCAGATCTTAGAGGAATACCACACGGGAAGGCTGGTGAAGTAAGGGCAATGAATTTAACGATAGACATGGTGAGCAGATGGTACGCAATTCTCGGCAATCATGCTTACCCTCATGATTCTTACTTGTTGGTACGTAGTGCATCCATAGGGAACGTTGCAGTGTGAGCAGAGATAGTAAACGTACATAGGGTAGAGATAGGGATTGGATCGGTAAAAGAAAGGGGTTTGGCCAGCACACCGGCCACGGCCCGACAGGCCAGACAGGAGCGAAGGCATTGTGTGTGAGCCTTAGGAGGGGGCCAGTTCTGCCTGCCAACTCCCCATGATTGGTCCAGGAGATAAAGGCAGCAGCCAATCCGTATTGAAAGGGGCAGGCATAGGAAAGCAGCATCTCCAAAGCTAAAGGCTGTTTGAAATGGGGGTGCTGAGGAGTGGGCTGTAGGCCACCGGCATTGTGTAGGTGGTAGTGTGCCTGGGAGCCTACTGCATGCCTCCAGCCTATATCATTGACAATGTTTAAACATAAAAAGAAAGAAGACATCACAGGATATAGGCGCTGTCATATGGAGTTCACTTTCTCTGTCTAGTAGTAAGAATTAGTCAAACTTTGTACTAATGCAATGTAAGGAGTAGCCTCTGGCCAAAGAGTTCTCTCTTTTTGTTAATCTTGTATGGACTCAGTCATGTGGATAAAAGTAGCTCAAAGGGCCAGCAGAAAAGCAGCTCAATGGACAACACTCAGGGGGTAATTCATAGAATTCAGCGCACAAGTGGCGCACGCGGCTGGCGCACAGTGTGCGCGTGCGAATCCCTGCGCCAGCCGCGTGCGCTAAACTCCATTTCCGCGCACAGCGTATT
Source organism: Ambystoma mexicanum (assembly GCF_040938575.1). NCBI lineage: Eukaryota > Metazoa > Chordata > Amphibia > Caudata > Ambystomatidae > Ambystoma > Ambystoma mexicanum. Next base: position 441,032,331 of record NC_090932.1, on the reverse strand, counting down.
CATGGATTCCAGCCACCAAAACCAACCGTGGCGCACAGTGGTGCAGCAACCCTGCAGCAGCGCCAGTTACGCCCCCAAGAACGCCTCTCGCGCAGGGAAAAGCCATCAATATACCCAATCCAGTGCAAAGGGCTGCGCTAACCCTGTACCAGCACGGCAGGCGGGCTACGTGTATCACTGGGGTGCGCAGGAAGTACCTCACGCGATTGGCCCCGTGCGAGCAGGGTACGCGTATTTCAGGGGTGCGCGGGAAGTTCCACACGCGATTTCCGTAGGGTACGCGTATCTCAGGGGTGCGCAGGAATTTCCACACGCGATTGGGCCCGTGCGAGTAGGGTACGCGTATCTCAGGGGTGCGCAGGAAGTGCCACACGCGATTTCAGCAGGGTACGTGTATTTCAGGGGTGCGCGGGAATTTCCACACGCGATTGGGGGTACGCGTATCTCAGGGGTGCGCAGGAAGTGCCACACACGATTTCAGCAGGGTACGTGTATTTCAGGGGTGCGCAGGAATTTCCACACGCGATTGGGGGTACGCGTATCTCAGGGGTGCGCGGGAAGTGCCACACGCGATTTCAGCAGGGTACGCGTATCTCAGGGGTGCGCGGGAATTTGCACACGCGATTGGGCCCGTGCGAGCAGGATACACGTATCTCAGGGGTGCGCAGGAAGTGCCACACGCGATTTCAGCAGGGTACGTGTATTCCAGGGGTGCGCGGGAAGCACCACACGTGAATTGCACGTGTGGGTCCTCCCAGGTGATCCCTCTACACCCTCCACGGCCCCTGCAGGTGGCTCACACCACAGGGGCCTACCCTGCACATGTCCTGCAGGCACACCATCCACCATGGCCATGACCCCCAGCCAACCCACATGTCAACTTGCACTACTGCCCATCAACGCATGTCCCCCTGCACCCCCAGTCACCAGGGGCAGCCTCCACCAGGCCCCCACCCATGTCTCCCACCACCCCCACCCCCCAGCAGTGCAGGGGCACCCACCACCAGGCCCCCATCCATGTCTCCCAGCACCCCCACCCCCCAGCCACCAGGGGCAGCCTCCACCAGGCCCCCACCCATGTCTCCCAGCACCCCCACCCCCCAGCACTGTGGGGCACCTGCCAGCAGGCCCCCACCCATGTCCAACTCATGTTCCCCACCACTCCCACCCCCCAGCACCGTGGGGCACCTGCCAGCAGGCCCCCACCCATGTCCAACTCATGTTCCCCACCACCCCCACCCCCCAGCACTGTGGGGCACCTGCCAGCAGGCCCCCACCCATGTCCAACGCATGTTCCCCACCACCCGCACCCCCCAGCAGTGCAGGGGCAGCCACCACCAGGCCCCCACCCATGTCTCCCAGCACCCCCACCCCCCAGCCACCAGGGGCAGCCTCCACCAGGCCCCCACCCATGTCTCCCACCACCCCCACCCCCCCAGTCACCAGGGGCAGCCTCCACCAGGCCCCCACCCATGTCTCCCACCACCCCCACCACCCAGCACTGTGGGGCACCTGCCAGCAGGCCCCATCCATGTCCAACGCATGTTCCCCACCACCCCCACCCCCCAGCAGTGCAGGGGCAGCCTCCACCAGGCCCCCACCCAAGTCTCACACCACCCCCACCCCCCAGCCACCAGGGGCAGCCCCCACCAGGCCCCCACCCATGTCTCCCACCACCCCCACCCCCCCAGTTACCAGGGGCACCCACCACCAGGCCCCCACCCATGTCTCCCAGCACCCCCACCCCCCAGCCACCAGGGGCAGCCTCCACCAGGCCCCCACCCATGTCTCCCAGCACCCCAGCACCCCCCAGCACTGTGGGGCACCTGCCAGCAGGCCCCCACCCATGTCCAACTCATGTTCCCCACCACCCCCACCCCCCAGCACCGTGGGGCACCTGCCAGCAGGCCCCCACCCATGTCCAACGCATGTTCCCCACCACCCCCACCCCCCAGCAGTGCAGGGCAGCCACCACCAGGCCCCCACCCATGTCTCCCAGCACCCCCACCCCCCAGCCACCAGGGGCAGCCTCCACCAGGCCCCCACCCATGTCTCCCACCACCCCCACCCCCCCAGTCACCAGGGGCAGCCTCTACCAGGCCCCCACCCATGTCTCCCACCACCCCCAACCCCCAGCAGTGCAGGGGCACCCACCACCAGGCCCCCACCCATGTCTCCCAGCACCCCCACCCCCCAGCCACCAGGGGCAGCCTCCACCAGGCCCCCACCCATGTCTCCCAGCACCCCCACCCCCCAGCACTGTGGGGCACCTGCCAGCAGGCCCCCACCCATGTCCAACTCATGTTCCCCACCACCCCCACCCCCCAGCACCGTGGGGCACCTGCCAGCAGGCCCCCACCCATGTCCAACCCATGTTCCCCACCACCCCCACCCCCCAGCACTGTGGGGCACCTGCCAGCAGGCCCTCACCCATGTGCAACTCATGTTCCCCACCCCCCCCACCCCCCAGCACTGTGGGGCACCTGCCAGCAGGCCCCCACCCATGTCCAACGCATGTTCCCCACCACCCCCACCCCCCAGCAGTGCAGGGGCAGCCACCACCAGGCCCCCACCCATGTCTCCCAGCACCCCCACCCCCCAGCCACCAGGGGCAGCCTCCACCAGGCCCCCACCCATGTCTCCCACCACCCCCAACCCCCCAGTCACCAGGGGCAGCCTCCACCAGGCCCCCACCCATTTCTCCCACCACCCCCAACCCCCCCAGTCACCAGGGGCAGCCTCCACCAGGCCCCCACCCATGTCTCCCACCACCCCCACCCCCCAGCAGTGCAGGGGCACCCACCACCAGGCCCCCACACATGTCTCCCAGCACCCGCACTCCCCAGCCACCAGGGGCAGCCTCCACCAGGCCCCCACCCATGTCTCCGAGCATCCCCACCCCACCCAGTCACCAGGGGCAGCTTCCACCAGGCCCCCACCCATGTCTCCCACCACCCCCACCCCCCGAGTCACCAGGGGCAGCCTCCACCAGGCCCCCACCCATGTCTCTCACCACCCCCACCCCCCAGCAGTGCAGGGGCAGCCTCCACCAGGCCCCCACCCATGTCTCACACCACCCCCACCCCCCAGCCACCAGGGGCAGCCTCCACCAGGCCCCCACCCATGTCTCCCATCACCCCCACCCCACAGTCACCAGGGGAAGCCTCCACCAGGCCCCCACCCATGTCTCCCACCACCCCCACCCCCGAGCAGTGCAGGGGCACCCACCACCAGGCCCCCACCCATGTCTCCCACCACCCCCACCCCCCAGCAGTGCAGGGGCAGCCTCCACCAGGCCCCCACCCATGTCTCCCAGCACCCCCACCCCCCAGCACTGTGGGGCACCTGCCAGCAGGCCCCCACCCATGTCCAACTCATGTTCCCCACCACCCCCACCCCCCAGCACTGTGGGGCACCTGCCAGCAGGCCCCACCCATGTCCAACGCATGTTCCCCACCACCCCCACCCCCCAGCAGTGCAGGGGCAGCCACCACCAGGCCCCCACCCATGTCTCCCAGCACCCCCACCCCCCAGCCACCAGGGGCAGCCTCCACCAGGCCCCCACCCATGTCTCCCACCACCCCCACCCCCCCAGTCACCAAGGGCAGCCTCCACAAGGCCCCCACCCATGTCTCCCACCACCCCCACCCCCAGCAATGTGGGGCACCTGCCAGCAGGCCCCACCCATGTCCAATGCATGTTCCCCACCACCCCCACCCCCAGCAGTGCAGGGGCAGACTCCACCAGGCCCCCACCCATGTCTCACACCACCCCCACCCCCCAGCCACCAGGGGCAGCGTCCACCAGGCCCCCACCCATTTCTCCCACCACCCCCCACCCCCCAGTCACCAGGGGCAGCCTCCACCAGGCCCCCACCCATGTCTCCCACCACCCCCACCCCCCAGCAGTGCAGGGGCACCCACCACCAGGCCCCCACCCATGTCTCCCAGCACCCCCACCCCCCAGCCACCAGGGGCAGCCTCCACCAGGCCCCCACCCATGTCTCCCAGCACCCCCACCCCCCAGCACTGTGGGGCACCTGCCAGCAGGCCCCCACCCATGTCCAACTTATGTTCCCCACCACCCCCACCCCCCAGCACCGTGGGGCACCTGCCAGCAGGCCCCACCCATGTCCAATTCATGTTCCCCACCACCCCCACCCCCCAGCACTGTGGGGCACCTGCCAGCAGGCCCCCACCCATGTCCAACGCATGTTCCCCACCACCCCCACCCCCCAGCAGTGCAGGGGCAGCAACCACCAGGCCCCCACCCATGTCTCCCAGCACCCCCACCCCCCAGCCACCAGGGGCAGCCTCCACCAGGCCCCCACCCATGTCTCCCACCACCCCCACCCCCCTAGTCACCAGGGGCAGCCTCCACCAGGCCCCCACCCATGTCTCCCACCACCCCCACCCCCCAGCAGTGCAGGGGCACCCACCACCATGCCCCCACCCATGTCTCCCAGCACCCCCACCCCCCAGCCACAAGGGGCAGCCTCCACCAGGCCCCCACCCATGTCTCCCACCACCCCCACCCCCCCAGTCACCAGGGGCATCCACCACCAGGCCCCCACCCATGTTCCCCACCACCCCCACCCCCCAGCACTGTGGGGCACCTGCCAGCAGGCCCCCACCCATGTCCAACTCATGTTCCCCACCACCCCCACCCCCCAGCACTGTGGGGCACCTGCCAGCAGGCCCCCACCCATGTCCAACGCATGTTCCCCACCACCCCCACCCCCCAGCAGTGCAGGGGCAGCCACCACCAGGCCCCCACCCATGTCTCCCAGCACCCCCACCCCCCAGCCACTAGGGGCAGCCTCCACCAGGCCCCACCCATGTCTCCCAGCACCCCCACCCCCCCAGTCACCAGGGGCAGCCTCCACCAGGCCCCCACCCATGTCTCCCACAACCCCCACCCCCCCAGTCACCAGGGGCAGCCTCCACCAGGCCCCCACCCATGTCTCCCACCGCCCCCACCCCCCCAGTCACCAGGGGCAGCCTCCACCAGGCCCCCACCCATGTCTCCCAGCACCCCCACCCCCCAGCCACCAGGGGCAGCCTCCACCAGGCCCCCACCCATGTCTCCCAGCACCCCCACCCCCCAGCACTGTGGGGCACCTGCCAGCAGGCCCCCACCCATGTCCAACTCATGTTCCCCACCACCCCCACCCCCCAGCACCGTGGGGCACCTGCCAGCAGGCCCCCACCCATGTCCAACTCATGTTCCCCACCACCCCCACCCCCCAGCACTGTGGGGCACCTGCCAGCAGGCCCCCACCCATGTCCAACTCATGTTCCCCACCACCCCCACCCCCCAGCACTCTGGGGCACCTGCCAGCAGGCCCCCACCCATGTCCAACGCATGTTCCCCACCACCCCCACCCCCCAGCAGTGCAGGGGCAGCCACCACCAGGCCCCCACCCATGTCTCCCAGTACCCCCACCCCCCAGCCACCAGGGGCAGCCTCCACCAGGCCCCCACCCATGTCTCCCAGCACCCCCACCCCCCCAGTCAGCAGGGGCAGCCTCCAACAGGCCCCCACCCATGTCTCCCACCACCCCCACCCCCCCAGTCACCAGGGGCAGCCTCCACCAGGCCCCCACCCATGTCTCCCACCACCCCCACCCCCCCAGTCACCAGGGGCAGCCTCCACCAGGCCCCCACCCATGTCTCCCAGCACCCCCATCCCCCCAGTCACCAGGGGCAGCCTCCACCAGACCCCCACCCATGTCTCCCACCACCCCCACCCCCCAGTCACCAGGGGCAGCCTCCACCAGGCCCCCACCCATGTCTCCCAGCACCCCCACTCCCCAGCACTGTGGGGCACCTGCCAGCAGGCCCCCACCCATGTGCAACTCATGTTCCCCAGCCAACATGTCATCACAATCTAGATCCCTGGTCCCTATGGTCAGCCTCCAAATGCAAAACACCCACCCGAGTATTGCATCCACCCACTCATAATTTGCAATTACATCACAGAACACCAATTGCAAGTTCCGAAACAAACACATTTCCCTCACATACACCCAATGGGTGTCAGTGAATCTCAAAACACATATCATGAAATGCATGAAACCAATGAGATACCACACATTGAAGTTCACCAAAAAAAATATGTATTAAAGGAAACATAAATAGAATAAAAAATGAAGAAACAGAAACGTGAATGTACAAAAATGAAAAGAAGCATGTCCGTTAAAAAAAGCAAAACCAAAAATAAAATTCCAAAGTAATGTTGTCCAAAGTCAATGTCCACAAAACAAAATCCAATGGGAAATAAAAAAGAAAGCCATTGCTCCATGGTTAAAAAGTGAAAAAAAAATACAATCCAACTGTGAACTATGTACATGGGAACACGCCAGGGTCCATTATCCCAACAAAATAAAGGAAACCTATCTAACTACACTAACTAATAAAATAAAATATATACAAAAATGTGGCCAATGTCCGAAAGGTCCAAATAAAATCAAAACAAAAATGAAACCTAACACTACCTACATAACTATGTACAAGGGCAGTGGGCTAGTTTCACGGCTCACTTGTGGATTTCCCGGGCCAGGGCATCATCAAACTCCTCCTCAATGTCCCGGAGGCGGTCCTCCTCCATGGCCCCGAGGGTCCGCAGGGCCGTCGACGTCTCCACCTCCAAACCCCTGCAGATTGCCTCGAGGCACTCGGCCCGCCTCAGGGCCCTCCGCATGGAGTTCTCCGCCCTGACCATTGTGAGCCGTGCCTCTTCCGCCCGCTGCCGCTCCGCATCTATGGCGTGGCCCAACCACTGCCACACGGAAGACACTCTCTCTCCTGGGTCCTCCTGCCCTCTGGCCGATGCCTGCCCCTCCGATGTTGAAGGCCCCGAGCCTTCATGGCTCCCACCACGTTGCTGCTGCTGCTGTGCCTCTGCCCGTGCACTGCCTCCTGCTGCCTGCACATCCTCCGCCGGCTGGGGTGCAGTCGTTGATGTGGCCACCCCTGCTGGACGTCCGACTCCCGACTGTGGCAGGGATGCCTCCTCCACCAGCCTGGCCGGACCGTCAGAGGCAGCTCCACAGGGCACCCAGGTGATTGATGGGTGGGAAGATGGCACAGAGGACGACTGGCGCGTAGAGGGTCCAGTTGAGGAGGGGGTCGGAGCAAGCCCCATCAGACGGAGGAATCCGGCCTGGGTGACCTGTCCCAGCAGGCTGACGTGGTCATCGAGCCATTCGAGATGACGTGCAGTCTCTTCAAGAAAAGACTGCAGGTCACCTCGCATGGCCCGTTGACGCAACGCCACACCAGCCAGGACAGGCTCAACCCGGACCTGGATAGCCACGTCCGCAGGCAGAGGAAGGCCAGTTCACGTGAGCTCATCCACTGCCTGAAAACGGGTCTGGACGTAGGCATCCCTGCTGGTGCAAGATGATGCAGGGACAGGATCAGGGACAGGATTGCACACAGGCACCTCCGCGGCGGCCTGTGCTGCCTCCTGTCCCTGGTCCTGCACTGCACCACTAGCACCAGTGGGATCCCCACCTCCAGACCCCGTCTCTGGTGCTTGCACGGCCTCCTCCTCCACCAAACCCCCCACCAACCTGGATGACTCCGTGCCATCTTCCCCTGTTGGGCCCTGTGGGGTCCCAGCTGCCCTTTCTGCTGCCGAGGAGTCCAACTCCAACCTCCGCCTCTTGGACCTCCCACCGGCAGCTGCGGCCTGGGACGCGGCACCGGACTCCTCACTCCCCGACGAGATGACAACATGGGAGGGGAGCCGGGCCTTGCGTCTCCGGCTGGCGGTGGGATCCCCGCCGCTGTGCTCCACAGCACCTTCTCCGCCCTCTTCATCAGTTGACGCTGCAGACAGGGAGAAACAAAACACAGGCATCAGGGCACTGTACAATGGACACATACACACATGACAGTTGTACATGAGTGGCATTGGCAAACCTCAGACATGTCATCACAATCCCCAACACACATGTCATTACAACTCGCACACATGAGCCATACCACAGCCATATCGCAACTGCCACCACCATCCATACACATACAACAGCATGAGCAGCCAAAGGTGAGCCAGACATCACATGCAACACAGGAAGTGCACCACACATGTACACACACCACCACACTTGCATGCATGTGTACACCTCTGCCAAGTGTCGCAGTTTTCAGACGGGCATCCATGTCACATCTGCCAATCAGGCTTCCACATACCGCTGTCACATGCATCCATGTGGCATCACTGTTGCACTCTTGTTAAATACACACACATGCACATGAACACAGTGCTGATACATGCAGCCAAAAACAACATACATGCGTGACATCACGGACATGTCTACTTACATACACATTCATCCAAACGTGTGCCCACACAACTGCATTTGGCATGCAAGCCTACACACACAAGCACCATCGATGTCGCACACATTACAGCCCTCGCATGTGTCAGCCCCACGGCCCTGTACACCCCCACCCATACTCGACCCCATACAAAGAGATGTGCAACCTGCACACTACTGAATAATCACCACACGCACTGCTCACAATCAGGATGCATGTACACTCACCGCTCGACTCCAGACGGGTCTGCTTCTCAAGGACCTGGACGTGGAGCGCTGGGGATATGCGTTCCAGGACCCTCATCTGTTCTTCCGACAAGTGGCCCCGGCGCCCCTTGGCATCCGCTGCCTTCAAGAGGCGCCGGGCCTTGTTCAGGGTCCTGGACCTGAAGTCCTCCCAGCGCTTCTTGACATGTTGTAAGTCGCGGACTGCCACCCCCTCCGCGTAGATGGCAGTCACGATGTCAGTCCAGATCCGAGTCCATCCTTCCTTGTCGGCGCGGGAACTTCCGAAGAGGGCATCATACTGCCCCAGGACTTGCTCCACCAGGACACCAACTTCTGTGTCACTGAAGCTGGTGCCCCTCTGCCTCTCTGGCCGGGGGTTGTCAGTGGTCCCAGATGGTGTTTGCCCCGACATGACAACCCCAGAGGCAGGAGTGGGTGGGCAACTGGGTCCTGGGGCTTGGCTGTGGAGCGATGGAATCCCAGTCGGGAGTCTTCGGTTCCAGCAGGGGTGGTCACAGCAACAGCACCCCTGGCTGATGTGCAGGCAGCAAATAGCAGGGCACGTGGGCAGCAGGCAGTCAGGCAGCAGCAGATGGCAGGTGGGAGCGTGCTCGGGGCTCTGGGGGGCAGTAGTCCGGCCTTCTGGGCAGGAGCGTGGTCTTCCGTGTGCTTACGCATGGCCAGCTTGATACGGAGTGATTTGGCATGTGAATAATCTGCACGTCAGCGTGTAATTCGAGGAAAGGCCCTTAGCGCGTAAGCCCGTCTGCACGCATACACATTTTCATTGGACAGAAGACCCCTCAAGCGCCCCTGTGACGTGACGCGTACAGACGTGCATGGGCATTTCAGCGCAGGTGAAAAACTGCACGTCCGCGTGTAATACGAGGAAAGGGCCCATGCGCGTAAGCGTGCGTGGAAAACTGCACGTCCGCGTGTAATACGAGGAAAGGACCTTAGCGCGTATGCACGGCAGCATGCATATGCGATTTCATTGGACCAAAGGCCCTTAGCGCGTGAGCGCGTCTGTGACGTGACGCGCGCAGGTGTTTCCCTCATTGCACATGATGACAGAACACACGTGGATTTCCACCAATCGCGTGTGAAAGTTCCCGGCACCCCGGAACACACGTACCCAGGCCAGTTGCGTGTACGCTCACTCCCCTCCGATCACACGCGATGACACTCGGACCGTATCCGAATACGGGAAACCCGCGCACGGCAAAAGACGTGCACAGGCATCAACGCGTCCGCCCACACGAAGGCAGGCGGAGCCGTCCCCGCGCACAGCATAAAAGTGCGCGCAAACAACAAACGCGTATATACAGCTACGATGAATGCCCCATTTGTCGCTGCACTGATCGTGGGACACCGCAGGAGGAGGAGAATAGCCAGGGCACGCATTTTCGCACCACGGACAAGCCTTTTTGGGATGCCTGACGACCAGGTCTATGGCAGGTATAGTTTTCCACCCCATATCATCCTAGACCTGGTCAGGGAGTGGGAAGATGACCTCACATCCCCCACCCTTTGCTCCCAAGCATTGAGCCCCTTGGAGAAGCTGCTCAATGTCCTGCATTTTTTGGCCACTGGGTCATTTCAGCGGACCACTTCCATAGTGGGGGGGGGGTCTCACAGGCCACGCAGTCACGCTGCCTACACCAGGTACTTGCAATCATGACAGCGCGCCCCTCAGTCCGCAGGCACATATACATGCCCAGAACACCCGCAGAAAGGCAGGCCGTTGTCCTGGATTTTTTCAGGGTGGCACACTTCCCCAAAGTGCTCGGTGCCATAGATTGCACCCATGTGGCCCTACGTCCACCTAGGGCCATTGAGCACATCTACCGAAACCGCAAGCACTGGCATTCCATCAATGTACAGGTGGTATGTGATGCAAAGGGAATCATCACCTCTGTCTATGCAAACTACCCTGGCTCCACCCATGACAGTTTCATATACAGAATGTCCGCCCTGAGCCGGGCCCTGGGTGCTGGGCAGCATGGCGACACATGGCTCCTAGGTCAGTACAAATGCCCTTGCACATGCATGCAAGTCACACACAGACAAATATCCAAACCCTAATAATCTCAAATATTATCACCTCCCCAGGGGACAGTGCCTACCCTCTGAGCAACCACATGATGACGCCAATCCGGAACCCCACCACACCACCCCAGGTAAGATACAACGCCGCCCATATTGCAACCAGGGGCATAGTGGAGCGCACATTCGGAGTGCTCAAGTCACGTTTCTGCTCCCTTGACCGCTCTGGTGGGCAACTACTCTATGCACCACCAGTAGTGTGCAGGATCATTGTGGCAGCATGTGTCCTGCATAATGTTGCAACACGGCAGGGCGTCCCGGTGGACATGGTGGTGCCCCCACATCCCCAACCACAGGCACAGGCGCTGCCCATGGGAGGGGACAGGGCACGTGGCGAGGAAGCCCGGACCCAGCTTGTGGCCACATTTTTCACCTAAACTCCCACCCCTGCGGAGTGCACACAGGCCTGGCACATACCAGGTGACAATCGATGATGACAAAGAGACAGTCAACTGTCACAACCCTACCACCCTGAGATAGTTGCCATGGAAGTGCCACATCGTCTGCATCCCTAGCTACTTAAACACAAGCTATCCTGTGTGACCAAAAGGCACACATATGACATATGACATGATATGGGCCATACACAAGTATTCCAAGTCGCAATGAGGCAGGGAGGGGGGAACAAGGGAACACAGAGAACGGTACTACTAGGCCAGGTGTCATTGAGATCGTGCAAGTGCAGGGGTAGGGGGAATGGGAAAAGTTCAAGTGGAAGGTTGGGGTTGAGTCCAGTACACGGGAAGTAGCCCAAAAAAATAATACATAGGTCGCCTGGTGGCAACTACAAAGGTAAGTGCAGACAAGTGCTGGGAAGGGAGGGCTGTAGGGATAGAGAGACAGTACTGCAGTGCAGGGGTTGCCAGGGAGGCAGTGCAAGTGGAGAGTGGCTGGGCCAGGGACCGAGGTCGGTGAGAGTGGCCCAGTTGCAGCTCCTGTGCAGTTCCAGTGGAGAATTCTGCAAGGGAGAGGCAGACAGTAAGCAGAAGCAAAGAGGAAGGTCTTGAGGTGCTTCCAGAACTGGAGATGGTTCCCCTCAAGTTCAAGTCAGGCCGGAAGTCTGTTCCAGGGGGAGGGCCCTGCTGTGGAGAGAAATCTACCCCCGGCTAGTTGCTCTGAGAAGCGGATGACCCGGACATGCAAGGTGTGCATCACACACACCTGCAAAACAGGCCATGGCCATCACTGTCATGTCACTCAAACCCTCCCAAACATCAACATGACATGGCTAGCAATACCCATACACCAATGCAGTAACGATAAGGTACACATTGCCATGTCCTAAATGTACAGTGGCATCGGACACTGCTGCCTGACCCGGAATCAGATGAAATGACAGACCAACAAAATCTCCCACCCAAAATAAGTCATTTCCAAATGCATTACAACAGTCGTAGACGTAACATCACAATGAATGACTGTCTACATGCACATTATGCATTGCAAAATCAACACTGCAGCTCATGTGTGCAGTGTCCTACTCCTGCATCACACTGCTCAGCGCACAGCACAGTGAACAGCCATTGTGTGTGATGCACACCCTGAGCATCACATCTAAGTGACAGACCACGTCAAACATCAAATTAGGCATGTACTGGATCCATGATCGGTCACAGAACATGTGCTGCCGGGACACAGTGGGCACCAGAAGGCAAACAGTCTACACGTGGATATGCAAGGGTGGGAGTACATGTAGTGCATCAGAGTGCAAGTGTGTGGTTCTGCAAGGACATGCACTCCACATATGCATGTGCACTCAACTGACCATCAGTGTTCCCTACACATCACATGTGAACATCCACCATGTGTACACCCCAGCATGTCAAACCACAACTATCCCCTCGCACCTGAAAGGAAAACACAACACATGAACAGGCATTGATCAGCAGAACACAACATGTACATAGGATACCACCATTACTATGTCAGAGTTCCCATCACACTGCAGGCCAAGGCAACTATCAACAACAACCCCCCCCCTCCCTCACAAATGACCATGACCCACTGAACAACCGCACCTGGGTCATGGAGCCTCCAAACCTCAATTCCACCTGGCCACAGGATCACCTTTACCCTTCGTCACCATCTCCCACCTTGTGTGTAAAAAGATGCCTGAACCCTCAGAATCCACACTCATTTCCAAAATCACAAAATCCAAGGCATAAAAACGAACCCGAACACCCTCCAGTAGATGACTTGACGTAGCAGTACCTCACAAAGGCCAAGTACTACCACAATGATGCAACAACCAAGGTAGCACAGCAAAACAATGTCACGACAGGATGTAAGACATGTGTGGTACATGACATAGGATGATGCACCATGAATGGATGTGTACTGTCACAGGTCCCCTGTACAGGCGTGGGAGTGTCACGAAACAACAACCCCCACCATGTCCCGGGTGCCTGCAAGGTCAAACTCACACAGGTCCCTGAGACCCTGGTGGGGAATGAGGTTCAGGGATATGCAGTCGGGACAGGTGTTGACACACTGGATGACTGGAATGAGTGGCAGGAGAGGCGAGGAGGAATGACACATGAAACTAGGGAATGCACGAAAATGTACAACCTGCATGAACACATACACAATCCAAACAAACTTGGACATCATTGGCATGGCCTTCTGTAGTCCAGGCTCAGGAGTGGTACGAACCAACCACCCCCTCTAGGGTTTTGGCGCCTGCAAGTTCGGGGCTTACACAGGCATCCGCAACCCCAGTGGGGAAAGAGGGTCAGGGAACGTTGCTTGGATAGGCACGGGAAGCAGGAACACCGGGTAGAGGGTACAGGTTTCAAAATTGCATAGGATCACGGGTGATTAGGGAGAAAAAAACATACCAAATTGAACCACACATACATCCATGCATCAGTACACTCCCCAGCAAGCCTATGCAGAGCAGTTCGTAAGAAAAACGACAAGACACTTAGCTCTGGTTTTGAGTGCTGGCCTCCTGCCTGCGCACTCTCAGGTCCGGTTACAGGAGCACTGCAATGCTGCAAAGAGAGCCACAGTCAACAACCTGTACGTGCCAATTACACAAAAACACAACACCAAACATGCCCCATAGCAACAAACTACTCTACAAACAGACAATCTGTGGTTGATGCTTCATACCCATATATAACATCACCCCTGTGACGGGTCATACACAGTCAATGCAGTAAGGCAGCCGCTGGTGGGTGCGTGGCAAATGGAACACCAATGTGTCACAATTCACCCAACATGCAATGTTCCCTGGGTAAGCAGACAGACCCATATAGCAAGCCATGACTACAGAGCAAGTTGCGTACCACCATAACCGAAACAAAGTTGGCAGTGCATTTATCATGAAGTACGTGGAAAATACATGCACTGCACCCGAGTATGTCCCTTGCTGTATGTCCCTGTGAGCTGCCCCTTTCCATGTCTCGGAAGGCTACATGGTTTATACAAGTGCCTCAATGGACCTTGGTGTACCGGAGGGTATGTGCCACTGCCCCTGAATGTGTCCCAGACAACCCTACTATCAACAGCCATCAGTCCACAAACACATCTGAGCTGCATTGTGTGCTTCAACACCAATATTCGTCTAAGCTCACCCTCAGTGCTGTGACTAAGCCTGCATGTGCAACTCGCCTGGTGCAAGCTTTGCTGTGTCGTGGCCCCCCTGTGATGCTCACCTTGCCTGGAGTTCCTTGGAACATGTCAGCAGTTCTAGGATGTGGGTCTGCAATCACTGTGCCTCTGCTTGTGCACACATGTGCATGTGGGCACCAACAAACGGGTCCAGAATTCCGTCGTCTAATGGGCCATGTCTGCTGGCAAAGGTGCTCTGAAGGCTCATCCCCCTGCAGAAAGGGCATGAAACACATGATTAATGCTTCAAAGTCATCTATGTGTGTCTCATCAGGCATCTCATTACTTGACCATGTCAGAGAGTCACATCACAAATCACACCATCAGTCCGTCTTTCACCTCCAAAGTGTGGATCACTATCTACAGCATGAATTGCAACAAGCACATGTACAGGAAAGATATGAAACATACTACACAATGCATAGGAATCAATGTCCACATTAATCATGACACACCCCATCTAGCAAAAGCTGAACAGTGGACAATGACACCTAAATCATCCCCACTAGGAGTGTCAACACAAGTCACACAGCACCAGACATGCCACAGATATGACAGTCCAATGCCCTTGTGTAAAATGCTGTAACACCGAACCATCCTTGCGAGCCCATGGATAAGGGAGGCAGGAGTGGCATATGTGAGTCAAGGACCCCAAGCAGCAAACACATACACAAGACAACCATGAAGGGCCCAGCTGGAACAGACAGTGGATGCCTTCAAAAGCCACAAAGCACCGCACCGTCACATGAAAGCACAATAGACTAGCAATTTTAAACTAACTCAACTATTAACTAATTACACTAACTATGGAAAACCTACATTACCTATTTAAACTAACTATCAAACAGAAACTTAACTAACTAAACTAAAAGAAAAATCAAAAATGGCCACATACGACCCGGGGGGGAGGGGAGGCACCCAGGAGGGGGGAGGTACAGGGTGCTGCTCAACATCCACATGCGATGATGCTGAGCCAAAAAAAAAATCCTCCATGGGCTCAACGCCTGCACAGCACGACCTATGTGGGAGATAGATGGTCGTCCGAGTCTGGCTCATCCTGGAAAGGAGGACGTTGCACAGTAGCCTGGCACGCCTAGCCGCAGCTTGCCCCTCGTCGGCAGCAAGTCTGCCGGACGGGTGAGCCTGGTTCTGTGTGGCGATGTGACGTAGGTCTGCATGCAGAACCTCACGTGATACACGTGCTTCCTCTTGCAAGGTAGCACGTGTAACACGGAGTTCCTCCTGCAAGGCCTGGCTGGACAACCGCTGCACCTCCCGGCAAGCCTGTAGCTCAGCCGAGATGGTACGCTCAAGCTGTGCAAACCTCTCCTCTGCCTGCTGCCTCTGGGACAGCATAAGGACACCCAGAGTGGATCTGAGGGAAGCATACTCCTCCCTTAGGGCATCCATGTGCGCCTCTGCGTGAGCAGCAATTGCTTGACGCAGAGACGACATTTCAGCCTGGCGTGCCCTGTCTGAGGCCGCCATGCCCAGCCTGAGCGAGCGGGCCGTGGACCCTGCCGCCTGCTGCTGGAGAAGCACCTGCCTAGCAGTGGGGAGCACAGATCGGGCCACACGCTCCATGCTCTCAGCGATGTTCTCCATTGCTGCCCCCTGCCATTCGGAATTGGCAGTCATGTCTTGCTCCCACTCAGTATACAGCGGTTGCGCGCGGCGACCGCGTTGCCGGGCTTGACCCCTGCGGGACCAAAGGACCGGGGGTCCTCGCTGTGTTGGCACCGCCTGCGGCTGCACGACTACATGCCCCAGTCGACGTGATGTCCCAGGCACATCAGTGACTGGTGTGGAGGGTGACCCTGCGTCCCGATCCACCACGGGCGGAGGAACCAAGACTGTCTGATCCCTCAGTGCAGGTGTCGCAGACAGAGGAGTGTCCACATCAGAATCACTCACCCCTGACACATGGACTTGATGCTCATCCAACTCAACATGGACGTCAGAGTCGTCATCAAGGCTGGACTCATAGGCAGCCAGAGACAAGATGGACTGCAGCACTTGGGGGTTTTCGTGGCCTACCACCCCACGACCCCCACTAGTGCCGGGTTGATGTGGTGTTACCAACCCTGTGTCTGGCATGACAACACCATCCTCCGCCTCCATTGCGTCATCACCTGAAAAATAGAGAGAAAAAGGTCAATACACATGTCAGAAGCACACGACACACACACACACCGACAGCAAAGGCATCCGGCAGACATGTGACACACAACATATGACCTGGCATGCATGCTGGGTCTACTTTGAATAGCTTCTGTGATCAGACCTGTTGAAAGGTGGCAGTTTCCATGGAAGTGGGTCTATGCAGTGCAGAAAATGTGTACGCCACTCACTACCTACATGTACAAGCACTACATGGTGTGTGCCAGGAAATGTGAAGGCAGTGCAATGTCAAATTCAGACATCACGTGCATTGTGCATTCAATGTGTACCATGTCTAGAAGCCAAGCACCCCTCCACCCCAGTACCAAAGCAGGGATGCCTAGGATGGTATCAAAAGGCTGACCATACACCTGTGTATTGACAGGCAGTGTTGACTGGCATCAACAGCTTAATGCGATTCAAATTACAACACTGCAAATGATGCTGGGACAGTGGGCAGGACACATGATGGAAACTCCGGAGGCCGCCCACGTGTGAAGAAGACATAACAAGAGTTGGACAGAGTCATTGGCCATTGAACAGGCTGAGGCCTGTGAGCCACACAGATTGTCAGAGCCTAAACATGTGTGCAACGCAGGACTGAGCCACAATTGACATGGGAAGGCTGATGAGATGGCAGGTAATGTATGTAACCAAGGACTCATATTACAGTGATCATCCAGTCAAGGACACATAGGGGCATGCGTGCAATGCACATGGAGCATGAATGGGCACTCATGTCCCTGCGGGACATCTGACCCATGCACAGGACAAGTGAGATACCCTGCATCGAGTACTAAGGCTGTACCACACGGCATATGTCTGGCAGATTCTACGCTGGAAGTTAGCATCTACACAGGACACATGAACAAGAAAGTACACATTGGCAAGATTGAAGCAGACCAGTGCAAAGGTGGAACTGGGGTGCAGAGTGGCGGAGGAGGGGCAAGGGAGCATGCCTACATGGAGTCCCGCATGCAGGCAGAGGAGACATGCATGACGGTAGCATTGCATTACTTACACATCAGATCCATGTACACGTCACATGTAGCAGCAATCATGCACAACACATCCCACAAGTGAAACACACACATCCTCAACAAACACGTATCAACACTCACTGGACTGGGCATCCAAGTCCAGCATCTCTCCCACTCCTTCGACCAATTCAGGTGGTATGAACTCCGCAACGAGAGCCTCATGCGGAGTGAGTTCTTCCTCCTCTGGTGCAGGCCCACCGCCAGTCACCAGAGTCAAGTTGTAATTTGAGGCACGCTTGGCCTTAGTGCTGCGCTTGATGTCATTCCAACGCTTTTTGCACTCCTGCGCCGTGCGCACCTCATGGCCGAATGAACTGACATGTTCCGCAACATGCTTCCAGTGGGTGTCACGTTGGGCAGCCGTAGTCTGACTATTGGCACCCACTAGCATGTCACGGCTGTGGCCCCGCACGTAGTCCACGAGGAAGTCCAGTTCCTGCTTACAGAAAGGCTTCTTCCTCGACGTGCAGGAGGTCGTGGCTGTGTGTGGGGTCCCAGCCTGTGCTGCAGGTGCAACCTTCCTCCTCTTGGACTGTGGCCAGACCTTGGCTGGCTAATGCCGCCCTGACCAGTATGGCCAGTGGGTTCGGTGGATTGAGCCAAGGGAGTGGCAGGTGGAGGTATGACCAAAGGCCTGACTTGTGTCAGTGGCAGCTGGGCGTCCACTATTGGACCCTGCGCAGCAACATCAGCTGTGGCAGGGTCATTGACCGCAACGGTCCTGGTTGGCAGACTCACAAACGGGGTGCTGTTGGGTGCATCTGCCCCTGCACTTGCCAACACCCGGCTGTTCGGGGCAGCAGATGACATGACTGCCCCAGGGACACGTGTCTTCGTCTGAGCAGCCCGGCCTGCCCCTATGGTTTCCCCCCTGGCCTGTTGGAGATCTACCAAGGGCTCTTCAAGTGCCAACGCAGCCTGCGCTGGCAGACCCTGAGCCTGGGTGGCGGTGTCCACAGCTGCACCTGCAGCTACCACTACCCTTGGGCCCGTGGCAGTCGATGGAACGGACTGCCGGGTCATATGGGTGCCGGTGCCAGATGCAGGAGCTGCATCCCCCGGAACCACAGGGGGTGGTGGCATGGCTGCACCGACACATGGCACAACATTGTGCTCAAGTGGCGCACCCCTGCCTCTTCCCCTTTGTGGCTGCCCTGGACACCCTGGAGTCCCCCTACTCCCTGGACACCACGGCCACGTCCCCGACCACGCCCGCCACGAGGAGTACGCCCAGCTGAGGCGCCCCTCACCTTTGGTGGCCTCCCAACCATGGCACAGATGTAGTAGTGCTGGCACAGATGGAATGGTGCCAATGGGAGGTGTACACCACAATTGACCTGGGCAATTGGGGTGAAGGGGGTGGGAAGCAAGATGTTAACAGATCCCCTGCACCTGCAAGGCTGTATGTGATCCCGGTGATGTGGTGACGGGTCACGCAACACTCTGGCACCCCAAAACTGCAGTAAAACCGTGCACGCAACCCTGCAGCCTACGTGCGTGAATTCAACCTCCCGCAGTACGCGGTGGCACCCAGTAACACGAATAACGCGTACGCGTGGGACACGCAGGCTACTATGACATCGAAAATGGGTGAGATACAAGGGGGCACCCGCAGTGGGAAAAAGAGCGTGTGCGACTCACCGTCTGACTAGCACGATGCAGAAAAACACGCGTAGCCAATACCCCCGCCAAAAGAAGAGATACGTCCTTGATAGCTGTGAAGTTGTGATGGCGCGCGAAACAACAGGATGCAGCAACACACGTCGGTCTCCACGAAAGGCACGTACAGCGAACTGCTGGGCCCGCTCACCTTTAACCCGTGCTGAGGGAAACACACACGCGCATCACGTCACTTACGTGCATGGGCCCTTTCCTCGTATTACATGCGGACGTGCAGTTTTTCACGCACGCTTACGCGCATGGGCCCTTTCCTCGTATTACACGCAGACGTGCAGTTTCCACGCGCGCTTACGCGCATGGGCCCTTTCCTCGTATTACATGCGGACGTGCAGTTTTTCACGTGCGCTGAAATGCCCATGCACGTCTGTACGCGTCACGTCACTAGGGCGCTTGCGCTTGAGGGGCCTTCTGTCCAATGAAAATGCGTATGCGTGCAGACGCGCTTACGCGCTAAGGGCCTTTCCTCGAATTACACTCTGACGTGCAGATTTTTCACGTGCCAAATCACTCCGTATCAAGCTGGCCACGCGTAAGCACACGGAAGACCACGCTCCTGCCCAGAAGGCCACACTACTGCCCCCCAGAGCCCCGAGCACGCTCCCACCTGCCATCTGCTGCTGCCTGACTGCCTGCTGCCCACGTGCCCTGCCATTTGCTGCCTGCACATCAGCCAGGGGTGCTGTTGCTGTGACCACCCCTGCTGGAACCGAAGACTCCCGACTGGGATTCCATCGCTCCACAGCCCAGCCCCAGGACCCAGTTGCCCACCCACTCCTGCCTCTGGGGTTGTCATGTCGGGGCAAACACCATCTGGGACCACTGATAACCCCCGGCCAGAGAGGCAGAGGGGCACCAGCTTCAGTGCCACCGAAGTTGGTGTCCTGGTGGAGCAAGTCCTGGGGCAGTATGATGCCCTCTTCGGAAGTTCCCGCGCCGACAAGGAAGGACGGACTCGGATCTGGACAAACATCGTGACTGCCATCAACGCGGAGGGGGTGGCAGTCCGCGACTTACAACATGTCAAGAAGCGCTGGGAGGACTTCAGGTCCAGGACCCTGAACAAGGCCCGGCACCTCTTGAAGGCAGCGGATGCCAAGGTGCGCCGGGGCCAATTGTCGGAAGAACAGATGAGCGTCCTGGAACGCATATCCCCAGCGGTCCACGTCCAGGTCCTTGAGAAGCAGACCCGTCTGGAGTCGAGCGGTGAGTGTACATGCATCCTGATTGTGAGCAGTGCGTGTGGTGATTATTCAGTAGTGTGCAGGTTGCACATCTGTTTGTATGGGGTCGAGTATGGGTGGGGGTGTACAGGGCCGTGGGGCTGACACATGCGAGGGCTGTAATGTGTGAGACATGGATGGTGCTTGTGTGTGTAGGCTTGCATGCCAAATGCAGTTGTGTGGGCACACATGTTTGGATGAATGTGGATGTAAGTAGACATGTCCGTGATGTCACGCATGTATGTTGTTTTTGGCTGCATGTATCAGCACTGTGTACATGTGTGTGTATTTGACAAGGGTGCAACAGTGATGCAACATGGATGCATGTGACAGCGGTATGTGGAAGCCTGATTGGCAGATGTGACATGGATGCCCGTCTGAACACTGCAACACTTGGCAGAGGTGTACACATGCATGCAAGTGTGGTGGTGTGTGTACATGTGTGGTGCACTTCCTGTGTTGCATGTGATGTCTGGCTCACCTTTGGCTGCTCATGCTGTTGTATGTGTATGGATGGTGGTGGCAGTTGCGATATGGCTGTGGTATGGCTCATGTGTGCGAGTTGTAATGACATGTGTGTTGGGGATTGTGATGACATGTCTGAGGTTTGCCAATGCCACTCATGTACAACTGTCATGTGTGTATGTGTCCATTGTACAGTGCCCTGATGCCTGTGTTTTGTTTCTCCCTGTCTGCAGCGTCAACTGATGAAGAGGGCGGAGAAGGTGCTGTGGAGCACAGCGGCGGGGATCCCACCGCCAGCCGGAGACGCAAGGCCCGGCTCCCCTCCCATGTTGTCATCTCGTCGGGGAGTGAGGAGTCCGGTGCCGCGTCCCAGGCCGCAGCTGCCGGGGGGAGGTCCAAGAGGCGGAGGTTGGAGTTGGACTCCTCAGCAGCAGAAGGGGCAGCTGGACCCCACATGGCCCAACAGGGGAAGATGGCACGGAGTCATCCAGGTTGGTGGGGGGTTTGGTGGAGGAGGAGGCCGTGCAAGCACCAGAGACGGGGTCTGGAGGTGGGGATCCCACTGGTGCTAGTGGTGCAGTGCAGGACCAGGGACAGGAGGCAGCACAGGCCGCCGCGGAGGTGCCTGTGTGCAATCCTGTCCCTGATCCTGTCCCTGCATCATCTTGCACCAGCAGGGATGCCTACGTCCAGACCCGTTTTCAGGCAGGGGATGAGCTCACGTCAACTGGCCTTCCTCTGCCTGCGGACGTGGCTATCCAGGTCCGAGTTGAGCCTGTCCTGGCTGGTGTGGCGTTGCGTCAACGGGCCATGCGAGGTGACCTGCAGTCTTTTCATGAAGAGACTGCAAGTCATCTCGAATGGCTCGTTGACCACGTCAGCCTGCTGGGACAGGTCACCCAGGCCGGATTCCTCCGTCTGACGGGGCTTGCTCCGACCCCCTCCTCAACTGGACCCCCTACACGCCAGTCGTCCTCTGTGCCATCTTCCCACCCATCAGTCACCTGGGTGCCCTGTGGAGCTGCCTCTGACGGTGCGGCCAGGCTGGTGGAGGAGGCATCCCTGCCACAGTCGGGAGTCGGACGTCCAGCAGGGGTGGCCACATCAACGACTGCACCCCAGCCGGCGGAGGATGTGCAGGCAGCAGGAGGCAGTGCACGTGCAGAGGCACAGCAGCAACGTGGTGGGAGCCATGAAGGCTCGGGGCCTTCAACATCGGAGCGGCAGGCATCGGCCGGAGGGCAGGAGGACCCAG
Source organism: Ambystoma mexicanum (assembly GCF_040938575.1). Taxonomy (NCBI): domain Eukaryota; kingdom Metazoa; phylum Chordata; class Amphibia; order Caudata; family Ambystomatidae; genus Ambystoma; species Ambystoma mexicanum. Next base: position 441,010,236 of record NC_090932.1, on the reverse strand, counting down.
GACAGAGAGTGTCTTCCGTGTGGCAGCGGTTGGGCCACGCCATAGATGCGGAGCGGCAGCGGGCGGAAGAGGCACGGCTCACAATGGTCAGGGATGAGAACTCCATGCGGAGGGCCCTGAGGCGGGCCGAGTGCCTCGAGGCAATCCGCAGCGGTTTGGAGGTGGAGACGTCGACGGCCCTGCGGACCCTCGGGGCCATGGAGGAGGACCGCCTCCGGGACATTGAGGAGGAGTTCGATGATGCCCTGGCCCGGGACATCCACAAGTGAGCCGTGAAACTAGCCCGCTGCCCTTGTACATAGTTATGTAGGTAGTGTTAGGTTTCATTTTTGTTTTGATTTTATTTGGACCTTTCGGACATTGGCCACATTTTTGTATATAGTTTATTTTATTAGTTAGTGTTTATTAGATAGGTGTCCTTTATTTTGTTGGGATAATGGACCCTGGCTTGTTCCCATGTACATAGTTCACAGTTGGATTGTATTTTTTTTTCACTTTTTAACCATGGAGCAATGGCTTTCTTTTTTATTTCCCATTGGATTTTGTTTTGTGGACATTGACTTTGGACAACATTACTTTGGAATTTTATTTTTGGTTTTGCTTTTTTTAACGGACATGCTTCTTTTCATTTTTGTACATTCACGTTTCTGTTTCTTCATTTTTTATTCTATTTATGTTTCCTTTAATACATATTTTTTTTGGTGAACTTCAATGTGTGGTAATTCATTGGTTTCATGCATTTCATGATATGTGTTTTGAGATTCACTGACACCCATTGGGTGTATGTGAGGAAAATGTGTTTGTTTCGGAACTTGCAATTGGTGTTCTGTGATGTAATTGCAAATTATGAGTGGGTGGATGCAATACTCGGGTGGGTGTTTTGCATTTGGAGGCTGACCATAGGGACCAGGGATCTAGATTGTGATGACATGTTGGCTGGGGAACATGAGTTGCACATGGGTGGGGGCCTGCTGGCAGGTGCCCCACAGTGCTGGGGGGTGGGAGTGGTGGGGAACATGAGTTGGACATGGGTGGGGGCCTGCTGGCAGGTGCCCCACGGTGCTGGGGGGTGGGGGTGATGGGGAACATGAGTTGGACATGGGTGGGGGCCTGCTGGCAGGTGCCCCACAGTGCTGGGGGGTGGGGGTGCTGGGAGACATGGGTGGGGGCCTGGTGGAGGCTGCCCCTGGTGGCTGGGGGGTGGGGGTGCTGGGAGACATGGGTGGGGGCCTGGTGGTGGGTGCCCCTGCACTGCTGAGGGGTGGGGGTGGTAGGGAGACATGGGTGGGGGCCTGGTGGAGGCTGCCCCTGGTGACTGGGGGGGTGGGGGTGGTGGGAGACATGGGTGGGGGCCTGGTGGAGGCTGCCCCTGGTGTCTGGTGGGTGGGGGTGGTGTGAGACATGGGTGGGGTCCTGGTGGAGGCTGCCCCTGCACTGCTGGGGGGTGGGGGAGGTGGGGAACATGCGTTGGACATGGGTGGGGCCTGCTGGCAGGTGCCCCACAGTGCTGGGGGTTGGGGGTGGTGGGAGACATGGGTGGGGGCCTGGTGGAGGCTACCCCTGGTGACTGGGGGGGGTGGGGGTGCTGGGAGACATGGGTGGGGGCCTGGTGGAGGCTGCCCCTGGTGGCTGGGGGGTGGGGGTGCTGGGAGACATGGGTGGGGGCCTGGTGGTGGCTGCCCCTGCACTGCTGGGGGGTGTTGTGATCGGAGGGCCCACTGTGGTGGAGTGCGGGCCCCTCCTAGATCTGGGCCCTGCGCGCAGATGGATCGCGCAAGAAAGGACACTGGAGACGTCCGCCTGTTCCGGCGCTCCGGCGCGAACTGCCGCCGGGCGCCGCCTTTATTAACTGGCGCGCATGCACCGGCTCGCGGGCCGCGCATGCGCGTTACGTGTACCACGTACACAACATCCCTCCTTTTTCCCCTCAAACAACAAAACATCAAACATGGGGAGCCAACGTGGCTCAAAACATTTTATACTTAACAGACTTGATTGCTCAGGCTGCTGAGTCCATAATGAAGTCTTGGAACCTTTGTGGGGGGCGGCGCCCTTCCCTGCGGGGGTATCTGGGCGGGCTCCTTTCGAGGTTCTCTGGCCTTCCAGGATCTCCGGGCGGTTCAACGTTTTCCGGCGGCGCTTCTGCTGCCAGCCCTTGGCCGGGATCCCGTTCTTCTTCTGAGGTTATTGGTCCTATGCGTTTGAAGAAGGACACATTTCTGGTCACCGTCCCACGCGCGTTCGCCGCCGTGATCATGGATCCTTTGACGTGAGTTACTCCCATCGGTTGTGTTTCATAAGTCATTGAGAGTTTCCCCTCCGGCTTCCTGTTTCGGACAAGGACGGTGTCTCCTACTGCTATCTCTTTCTCCGGCAGCTTCCGCCTCGTTGTCTCACTCTCGTTTCTCGCGGCCCTGTCTGCTGCCACCTGTGCGTCGTCGATCACCCCTGGGCATCGTTCTCCCGCTTCCGGTATCAGCCCTCTGGGTATTCGCTTGAACAGTGCCTCGGCGGGCGCGATTCCGGTGGACTGATGTGGGGTGGACCGGTACTCACGGAGAAAGTCGATTAAGTTATGGCGCAGGTCTTCCCCCCCATTGACAGAGATGCGAAAAATTTTGTTAAGCGTCCGCATGAAACGCTCAACCTCTCCATTGGCCCTCGGCCACAGCGGGGTCACCTTGCGGTGCTTGATGCCTCGTTCTGCGCAGTATCTGGCAAAACGCTGCCCTTGGAATGGGGCTCCATTGTCTGAGCAGATCTCGAGTGGGAAGCCGTGGGTGGCGAAAATTTTGTCCATGGCCAGGATGGTGTGATCGCTGGCGGTGGATTCCACGAGTTCCACCTCCGGGTACCTCGACCACTGGTCTGTCACTACTAAGAAGTATAGGCCTCTACCGGTCGAGCCGAAGTCTGCGTGAACGGTCCCCCACGGCACGTCGCTCCGTTCCATGGCTCGAATGGGCGGGCTCTTTTCCGCCGGACTCGCGGCTTGGCAGGGGATGCAGGTCCTTACGAATTCGGTCACCCTGTGTTCCAGGTCGGGGATCCAGACCTTCAGCCTTAGGCGCGCCTTCATCTTAGCCATGCCTTGATGCCCTGTGTGGGCTAGCTGGAGGACTCTCGTGACCAGGGACCTGGGGATCACGATCTGGTCTCCCCGCAGTAGCAGGCCGTCCGTGGACACCGAGAGCTCGTGTCGAGCCTTCCACAGTAGTTGTAGGTCTCTCTGCGCCTCTGTGTTTCTTCTGGCGTTGTTCTGGAGGACGTCCCGCCATTCCCCCGTGGCTACCGCTCTTTTCACTCGCAGGAATGCCTCGTCAGAGTTCGAGTCATCTGCAATGTCCTCCCTCGACAGGGCCACTGGCAGGGCTGATTCAACGACAAGATGCACTGCGTCCCCAGCGTCAGACAGCTCCACGGGACTCTGGGCGTTTCTCGTGCCTGGGTGGCGGGACAGGTAGTCCGCGGGATTATGGGTGCCTGGGCGGTACACCAGCTTGACGCCGTATTCGATGAGTGACAGCATCCATCTTTCGATACGGGGAGGCGGCTTGGAAGATGTGCCAGACAGGATGGGAATCAGGGGTTTATGGTCTGTGACCACGACAACCGGTTTGCCGAGGATGTATATCCTGAAGTGTTTGCACCCCCATAGGATGGCAAGGGCCTCTCTCTCAATTTGTGAATAGCGCCTTTCCGTGTCGGTGAGGGCCTTGCTGGCATACGCTATGGGTCTCATGGCCCCCAGTTCGTCGGCCTGCATGAGGACTGCCCCTAGTCCTACAGGGCTGGCGTCAACTACGATCTCTGATTCCCGGCTGGGGTGGAAATAGGCCATTGTCTCCTGCTCTGACAGGGCCTCTTTGATGGCATTGAAAGATCTTTGTTCAGTCGCTGTCCATTGCCACGGCACGTCATTTCTGGTAAGTGCCCTCAGTGGTTCTGATAGGGAGGCCAGGTCTTTGATGAATCGGCCGCAGTAATTGACCATCCCCAAGAAGCTCCGAACTTCTGCTGGAGATGTGGGTGGGGGCGCATCTCTTATGTCTTTTACCTTTCCAGGGTCTGGGGAAATGCCGCCTGCATGAAAAGTGAACCCGAAGAACTCCAGCCGGTCTTTAAGGAACTCGCACTTTTCTCGGTGCAGGGTTAGTCCTACCGCCTGGAGCCTCTCAAACGTGCGCTCTAGCCTTTTAAGGTGTTCGCTCTCTAACTTGGCGAAGACTAAAATGTCGTCGGACATGTTAATGACACCCTTCAGACCGGACAACGCTCCTCTTATGGCGTTCTGGAAGACCTCAGCCACGGATGAGATCCCAAAGTTAGGCCTCTTGTACTGGTACAACCCCTCGTGCGTCGTGAACGTCGTAATGTACCTCGACTCGGGGTGCAGTTCCAGTTGATGGTAGCCGGATCTGAGGTCCAGTTTGGAGAAGACTTTGGTTCCTTGGAGTTCACCGACGATATCATCCAGGGTGGGTGTGAGGTGGCGCTCCCTTTTGATGGCGGCATTTGGGAGCCTCATGTCCACGCAGATGCGCACGGCCCCTGGTTGTTTCGGCTTTGGGGCTACTACGATGGGCGAAACCCAAGGGGTGGGGCCTTCTACCCGTTCGATGATGTCTCGGTCAATCAGCTGTTGCAACTCCTCCTCCACTTGGGCCCTCAGGTGAAAGGGAATTCGGCGGTGTTTGAGGGCTGTCGGCCTTACAGACTTGTCGATGTGCAGGCGAATAGGGTCTGCGTTCAGTTTGCCGATGCCCTTGAAGAGACTCTCGAACTTGTGTAGCATGCTTTTCAGATCAGCGTGGTATACCCCAAATGTGAAATGGACAATATCGAGCGCTTCCGACGCTGCACAGCTCAGCAAGGAATGTGGGCTGACGTCGGTGACGAAGAATCTTGCTTTGATGGAGTTTTGCCCATGAGAGACTGGGGCGACAAACGCACCCTGGATGGGTAAGGGAGTGTCCCCACCGAATGCATATATCCTTGCTGTGGATGTCGACAGTTCTGGTGGGCCTGGCAGGGCTACATAATGTTTGGTGGCTAGCACGCAGACTGAAGCTCCGGTGTCAATAAGGATGGGGGTAGGAATGTCATTGATGTTGACAGTGCACGTGGGTTGGCGCCTCGTGCTGGGACCTTTCGCGATGCTGGAGATGAAGAAGACTTCTTCCTCCTCCTCTTCTTCTTCCGCGAGGTCTAGGTCTTGCAGGCCCTGATCAATCGAGGAGATGCCTCTCACTCTGCGAGTACCACCTCGCCCCACTCTCTCTGGTCCTCTCGCTGCTGCAACCGGGGAAGCCGCACGGCACACTCTGGCAAAATGACCCGGTGTTCCGCACCGGGCGCATGTCTTCGACTTCGCCGGGCAGTCACCGCTGTGGGGGAGGTCATACCCACAGTTCGAGCACGATGGGGCGTTGCTTGGTGTGGACGTGGTGTCAGGCCTTTTCGGCGCCCATCTCGACCTACCCGCAGCCGACCGCCCTACTGCGAACGCCTCTTCGTTGTGTCCTGGTCGCGAGGCAGCGTCCATTTTCGCGCCTCTGGCCTCTGCTAGCTCATGTGCTCTGCCCAGGTCTAGAATCTGCTGGAGGGTCAGGCCAGGCTCCCTCAATACCTGCCTCCGAAGTTTTCCGGAGCTGCACCCCTGCAGTAGTTGGTTGCGGACCATTTCCTCCTTGTCGGCCCATCTGCAGGAGGTCGCCAGGTGTCTCAGGCGGGCGCAGAATTTGTCTAGGGGCTCATCGTCCAATTGTCTCTCAGCGCCCATGACAAACCTGTCAAAGTCTACATTGGCCATGGGTAGGAAGTGGTCTTTGAGTGCCTGCTTGACCGCGTCGTACGTGACCACGGGGATGACGAGGGAGTCGTAGATCTTGTGGACTTCTGCGCCTGCCGAATAGATCATGGTTGCAATCTTTTCGTCATCATCGTCTACCCCAGATGCCCTAAAGAACATGTCCAGTCTTTTGACCCACAATAGCCACTTCGGGCCTAGTTTGGACGGGGGGCCAGTGGCATCGAATTCCGGCATGGGGGCCAGGGAGCTGCGAGCTCTGCGGGGGATTGGGGCTGCGGCACCCTCATCGTCGGCACCTTCACCCATTTCAGTGCCACGTACTCACAGTTGGCCGTCTCGGGAGAGGATGGCTTGTCTCGGCCTCGTGGTAGGGTTGGGTGCGAAATCCCCTTCTTTCTTCTCGGTTGCCACAGTCTTGCGCCTGCAGGACTGTGGGCGTTTCAAAAATTGTTCTTTGGTGACTCCCGACGCCGTTGGCGAGTGGCGCACGAGCACCCTGTCGGGCCGCAACCACTGTCGCCACGTGTGACGGGGAGCGGGTGGAAGAGAAAATGGCCGCCGGTGCTCCGTGGGTCCGTGACACGGTAGACTTCCGTCACTCCGTGGTTGTCGGGCACGGAAGTGGACCGTACCTCCTCGTCGCCAGTGTTGTGATCGGAGGGCCCACTGTGGTGGAGTGCGGGCCCCTCCTAGATCTGGGCCCTGCGCGCAGATGGATCGCGCAAGAACGGACACTGGAGACGTCCGCCTGTTCCGGCGCTCCGGCGCGAACTGCCGCCGGGCGCCGCCTTTATTAACTGGCGCGCATGCGCCGGCTCGCGGGCCGCGCATGCGCGTTACGTGTACCACGTACACAACAGGGGGTGGGGGTGGTGGGGAACATGTGTTGGACATGGGTGGGGCCTGCTGGCAGGTGCCCCACAGTGCTGGGGGGTGGGGGTGGTAGGGAACATGAGTTGGACATGGGTGGGGGCCTGCTGGCAGGTGCCCCACAGTGCTGGGGGGTGGGGGTGCTGGGAGACATGGGTGGGGGCCTGGTGGAGGCTGCCCCTGGTGGCTGGGGGGTGGGGGTGCTGGGAGACATGGGTGGGGGCCTGGTGGTGGGTGCCCCTGCACTGCTGGGGGTGGTGGGAGACATGGGTGGGGGCCTGGTGGAGGCTGCCCCTGGTGGCTGGGGGTTGGTGTGAGACATGGGTGGGGGCCTGGTGGAGGCTGCCCCTGCACTGCTGGGGGGTGGGGTTGGTGGCCACATGCGTTGGACATTGTTGGGGCCTGCTGGCAGGTGCCCCACAGTGCTGGGGGGTGGGGGTGGTGGGAGACATGGGTGGGGGCCTGGTGGAGGCTGCCCCTGGTGACTGGGGGGGTGGGGGTGCTGGGAGACATGGGTGGGGGCCTGGTGGAGGCTGCCCCTGGTGGCTGGGGGGTGGGGGTGCTGGGAGACATGGATGGGGGCCTGGTAGTGGCTGCCCCTGCACTGCTGGGGGGTGGGGGTGGTGGGGAACATGCGTTGGACATGGGTGGGGCCTGCTGGCAGGTGCCCCACAGTGCTGGGGGGTGGGGGTGGTGGGGAACATGAGTTGGACATGGGTGGGGGCCTGCTGGCAGGTGCCCCACAGTGCTGGGGGGTGGGGGTGGTGGGAGACATGGGTGGGGGCCTGGTGGAGGCTGCCCCTGGTGACTGGGGGGGTGGGGGTGGTGGGAGACAATGGGTGGGGGCCTGGTGGATGCTGCCCCTGGTGACTGGAGGGTGGGGGTGGTGGGAGACATGGGTGGGGGCATGGTGGAGGCTGCCCCTGGTGGCTGGGGGTTGGGGGTGCTGGGAGACATGGGTGGGGGCCTGGTGGTGGGTGCCCCTGCACTGCTGGGGGGTGGGGGTGGTGGGAGACATGGGTGGGGGCCTGGTGGAGGCTGCCCCTGGTGACTGGGGGGGTGGGGGTGGTGGGAGACATGGGTGGGGGCCTGGTGGAGGCTGCCCCTGGTGACTGGGGGGGTGGGGGTGGTGGGAGACATGGGTGGGGGCCTGGTGGAGGCTGCCCCTGGTGACTGGGGGGGTTGGGGTGGTGGGAGACATTGGTGGGGGCCTGGTGGAGGCTGCCCCTGGTGACTGGGGGGGTGGAGGTGCTGGGAGACATGGGTGGGGGCCTGGTGGAGGCTGCCCCTGGTGGCTGGGGGGTGGGGGTGCTGGGAGACATGGGTGGGGCCTGGTGGTGGCTGCCCCTGCACTGCTGGGGGGTGGGGGTGGTGGGGAACATGCGTTGGACATGGGTGGGGGCCTGCTGGCAGGTGCCCCACAGTGCTGGGGGGTGGGGGTGGTGGGAACATGAGTTGGACATGGGTGGGGGCCTGCTGGCAGGTGCCCCACAGTGCTGGGGGGTGGGGGTGGTGGGAGACATGGGTGGGGGCCTGGTGGAGGCTGCCCCTGCACTGCTGGGGGGTGGGGTGGTGGGAGACATGGGTGGGGGCCTGGTGGAGGCTGCCCCTGGTGGCTGGCGGGTGGTGGTGCTGGGAGACATGGGTGGGGGCCTGCTGGCAGGTGCCCCACAGTGCTGGGGGGTGGGGGTGGTGGGAGACATGGGTGGGGGCCTGGTGGAGGCTGCCCCTGCATTGCTGGGGGGTGGGGGTGGTGGGAGACATGGGTGGGGGCCTGGTGGAGGCTGCCCCTGCACTGCTGGGGGGTGGGGGTGGTGGGAGACATGGGTGGGGGCCTGGTGGAGGCTGCCCCTGGTGGCTGGGTGGTGGGGGTGCTGGGAGACATGGGTGGGGGCCTGGTGGAGGCTGCCCCTGCACTGCTGGGGGGTGGGGGGGTGGGAGACATGGGTGGGGGCCTGGTGGAGGCTGCCCCTGGGGAGTGGGGGGTGGGGGTGGTGGGAGACATGGGTGGGGGCCTGGTGGAGGCTGCCCCTGGTGGCTTGGGGGTGGGGGTGGTGGGAGACATGGGTGGGGCCTGCTGGCAGGTGCCCCACAGTGCTGGGGGGTGGGGGTGGTGGGGAACATGAGTTGGACATGGGTGGGGGCCTGCTGGCAGGTGCCCCACAGTGCTGGGGGGTGGGGGTGGTGGGGAACATGAGTTGGACATGGGTGGGGGCCTGCTGGCAGGTGCCCCACAGTGCTGGGGGGTGGGGGTGGTGGGAGACATGGGTGGGGGCCTGGTGGAGGCTGCCCCTGCACTGCTGGGGGGTGGGGGTGGTGGGAGACATGGGTGGGGGCCTGGTGGAGGCTGCCCCTGTACTGCTGGGGGGTGGGGGTGGTGGGAGACATGGGTGGGGGCCTGGTGGAGGCTGCCGCTGGTGGCTGGGGGGTGGGGGTGCTGGGAGACATGGGTGGGGGCCTGATGGAGGCTGCCCCTGGTGGCTGGGGGGTGGGGGTGCTGGGAGACATGGGTGGGGGCCTGGTGGTGGGTGCCCCTGCACTGCTGGGGGATGGGGGGGTGGGGAACATGAGTTGGACATGGGTGGGGGCCTGGTGGTGGGTGCCCCTGGTGGCTGGGGGTGCAGGGGGACATGCGTTGGTGGGCAGTAGTGCAAGTTGACATGTGGGTTGGCTGGTGGGCATGGCCATGGTGGATGGGGTGCCTGCAGGACATGTAGGCCCCTGTGGTGTGAGCCACCTGCAGGGGCCGTGGAGGGTGTAGAGGGAACACCTGGGAGGACCCACACGTGCAATTCAAGTGTGCTGCTCCCGGCGCACCCCTGTAATTCACGTACCCTGATGAGATCGCGTGTGGAACTTCCCGCGCACCCCTGGAATACACGTACCCCGCTCAATCGCGTGTGTAACTTCCCGCGCACCCCCGAAATACACGTACCCCGCTCAATCGCGTGTGTGACTTCCCGCGCGGCCCCGAAATAGACGTACCCCGCTCAATCGCGTGTGTGACTTCCCGCGCATCCCTGTAATACACGTACCCCGCTCAATCGCGTGTGTGACTTCCCGCGCACCCCCGAAATACACGTACCCCACTCAATCGCGTGTGTAACTTCCCGCGCGCCCCCGAAATACACGTACCCCGCTCAATTGCTTGTGTAACTTCCCGCGCGCCCCCGAAATACACGTACCCCGCTCAATCGCGTGTGTAACTTCCCGCGCGCCCCCGAAATACACGTACCCCGCTCAATCGCGTGTGACTTCCCGCGCGCCCCCGAAATACACGTTCCGCGCTCAATCGCGTGTGTGACTTCCCGCGTGCCCCCGAAATACACGTACCCCGCTTAATCGCGTGTGTAACTTATCGCACGCCCCCGAAATACACGTACCCCGCTCAATCGCGTGTGTAACTTCCCGCGCGCCCCCGAAATACACGTACCCCGCTCAATCACGTGTGTAACTTCCCGCGCGCCCCCGAAATACACGTACCCCGCTCGCACAGGCCCAATTGCTGTATGTTGCCACTTTTGTGATGCGCTGGGACTCTACCGCCTGCCTTCGTGTGGCGGACGTGTTTCAGCTTGTGCGTGTCTTTGGCTGTGCGTGGCTTTGCCCTATTCGATTCCAAGAATACGTGTGGTTCGAGTGCGTGTGGGCGTTCCGTCTGCTTCCCTGCAGTACATCCCCAGTTACGCCCTTATTTTCGCGCGTTGTTCCCCATTCCGCGCGTTACGCCCCGTGTCCCGCTCACTTTCTGGTGTATGCGCCGAGGTTGTGCGCTTTCAATGTGCGCGTCGCGCACGCCTTTCAGGATGTTGCAGTGACTTGTGCGCCATGCACGGGTTTGGCGCACATCCCGAGGTGTACACGCGCAGGGACTTCCATGAATCGCACGCGTGCGCGTGCGCCTGTTTTTTTCCGCTTGCGCCTGCTTGCGCAAAGATTTTCGGCGCACGTTTGTTCCATGAATCGGCCCCACAATGTTTGGGATGGTCTCGGGGACAATGGGCAAACCAGTGAATAATTCAAGATGGTTGCCTATAAGAAGCATTGGCAAAGTTAAATCACATATCAGAGACATGATGGGCCTCATTACGAGTCTGCCGGTCCAGAAAAAATGGTGGCAGTAAATCTGCTGCCACCGTTGTTTCCTTACCGGCTGATTTCGAGTTCTGCAGGAGGGAGGTGTCACAGAGTTAAGCCACCCGCCTGCAGGCGGAAAAGGAAAAACCTGCACCGTCATAGACAGAACCAGTGTTTCCATTGTCCCCATCCCCATGGAGCCTATTGGACTCCATGGGAATGGGGATTTACGGAATTCCGCCTCCGGAAATACCGGGTCACCGGGGGTGTAATACCCCGGTGATTCCGTCAATCACGGAGGCGGAATGGTATTTCGGGTCCAGCGGCAGCCTGCCGGTTTTTCCGGCGCGGCAACCGCCGGACTAGTAATGAGGCCCATGGTGTGTTAGCATTTGTAATTGAAAAAATACTCTTTTAAGATAAGTGTGACACATTGAAACACATTGTGTATATGTGCATTATAAATACCCAATAAATACAATAAAATACAAACTGTTCCTACATTGCTTTGAAAGTACAAATCTAATAATCCAAGTTTTATATAAAATATGTCAATTATTATAAAACACAATTGTATCGTCGTTTGGATTTCCTGTCAGGTAGAGAGTATTTCGGTGGTCAAAGTTTATTTTGAAATGTAAGAAGCAAATCATTTTCAATTGTAGGATTACTTCATGTACTGTCATAAAATAATCTTTTATGATTTTCATAGGTTTCACACAAATAAAGAAATCATATTAATGTCCCCCTTACAGTGTTTATTTCCGTTTATTTGTTTTCCCAATGTATATATAATGTCAATCGTTTGATTCCATTGTGATTAAAGGAATATACAAACATTATTTTTGCCAAAGGAATATATTTGACCATTTTTGGTCTGTAATAAAGCTGTCAGAATAGATACAAAAATACATCAATGGATTCCCTTCGTATATCATGAGCGGATTTAAGCCAGTCATCATTAATTTGATTGATCATAAATATCTTTCATTAAAGAACAGGATGGCAAACCATGATCTGAGTGAGCAAGATCATTTACATAGAGCACACTGTGGATATGCTGACCTTCACAGCTTAGAACTAGGAGGAAGCTGAGTATTCTTTGAATAGGGAGATGTTTAGTTAAGCACTGGATCTAAGGTACTTTGTTTCTGAATGGAGGAAGAGGGATAGATGGTTCCACGGTGCCGAAGACAACACGCCATCTTCCTCCTCAAGTGGGGTAGGTGAAGTTGGGTATGGTCAGTTGGAATTTGTCAGAGTATCTAATAAGATGCTCAGTTGCATAGGGATGGATGTTGACACAGAGAGTAGAGGGACCAGGACGATTGAGGGGTTTGTGGCTCAGAATCTAGGTATTAAATGATCTGTTTATTTATCAAGATCCAATGGAGAGAGGCAGGGCAGAGGAAGGGACTCAATTTTGAAGGGGCCGAAAACAAAACAGACTGCTGCATTCTGTGTAGCCAGGCATGTGCAGATCCAGTGAAAGGGCAACTTGGCAAAGAGTGAATTGGGATGGGTTGATGTGGGCACTAATAAAAGGTCCCACTAGAATGGAATTTAGCTTTACCAGGAGGAAGGTTTATGAACATTTAAATACTGCATATTGACCTCATACATTTTGCATCGAGTTCATACTAGGAGCAAGGACAATGCACAGTAAATAAAGGTCCACAGGTTTCTAAAGCGGAAGGAGATGGCGATATGGGTGCAATAAACATTGGAGAGTCAAAAAGGGGAGTGATTTCCTAGGATTATAGGCGGGACCAAGGATAGGGTATCAGTCTTGATTGATTAGGTTGGAGCCAATTACATGATATTCCATTTTTAGAGCATCTATTCACTTCCTTAACTGGAGAAGAATGTTCATGTGGATGTAAAACTGATTATCATCCCTATTTGAATGGAAATGGACATGGACGTAGCTGAGCAAAGAGAAGAGAGGCCGGCGGAAATGTGAATGGCAGTCTTATGGGGACACTGCCAGACAGATTTGTCGACTGCAAAGAGAAGGTTGCCTGCTGATATTCTGACTTCTGCCAGAGAGAAAAGAACTAAACTGGGACATTAATCAGGAGCTACATGTGCTCTGGTGCTTAGACAGTGCAGGAGGGTGTTGTGGTTCACTGTCCTGAATGCAGTAAAGAAGCCAAGAAGAAAGACAAGAGTGGCAGTGACATCACATGCACCTTTTCTATATCATTCCATAAGGACAGAAAGGAAACCTTTTTCCCCTGTCTAGCTCAATTTTCTTTTTTTCTTTGTTTACCTTTTTTTGATTTGTGTTTATAGCAAACAAGATACCATACACAAAAAGACAACAAAGAAATATCACAATTACCGCTTACACATCATACCATAGGTTCACTACACATGTCTCTCTTGCCAGCGAAATATTATAGTGACAATCCATACCAAAATTAAAACATGTATCTAAATTCATAGTCGCAATCCATATCAACATTTTTTAAACATGTGTCCGTATGCAGCATATCCACTTCCTGCTACTCAAGACTCTCAAGAAGTTCTTCTCCTTGATCTAATGCCAGATTCAGTTCTGCAAAGATTTTCTTCAAAATCTGATCAGAGTCAAAAAGAGAGACACGTGTGTTCCAGTCATTAGTCTATTTCACAGGCTCGTTGATAGCACAGCTGATGTTGAATGTACGAATGGTCCCAAAACTTTAATCCTAGAAGTAACAATCTGCAGACATTCCATAACAACGAGATATAATGACTCCATACAATTTGACTTACACAGTCTGCACATTCAGAGTTCCTTAGGGACTTTTTTTTAATCTACGGCCCATAACCTGACCCTTAGGCACCATATACAGAACTGCTGTGAGGGAATTTAGCACAAGTAGGGTCTAATATCGCTCCACGGTGCATAAAAATGGGCCTTTATTTCTGTAAAATTTCAACCTATCAAGGTCCTCATTTGTCAGTTATATTATCCAACCTTTCCATTTTTTTCATAACCTGCTGAGAGTCCAAGCACGTTATGTCGACTGTTTTCATAAATCCAACGAAACGTTATTTCAATTTGCAGAGGAGGACATTGGAGTCCTTCTTCAGCATTTCTCGTAGGTGTGAGCCCAAGCTGGTGTTTTCCATATTGGTAACCTTCTTGTGCATAGAGATGCGTTTATGCATGTATTGCCCCCACCATGATTGTAGACCTAACTCCAATCGGATGACACTGACGAGCACCAATTTTGACAAACCCATGACCTCCTTCAGAATGTGACCCTCAAGACAATCTAAGTACTTTCTATTAGTGAGGGCAACCAATGATATTCGGTAAAGGACCCCGGAGGCGAACTTCAGGCAGTAAAAGTCTATTAACGGAACAAGTGAGATTGCCCATTAAATATGCTTGATAGACTTCATCAGTGATATACAAGATCTTACTTTCTCTATTATCTTTTTGTGCCTATTAAGCACATCTTTCATGGAAAACAAGAAGCCCAGCTAACAGAATCATTCAGCCTCTACCACTCTTACCTTATATATTACGCAGACATACTGTTTCCTCTTTCTCTTACCACTGATGGCCATTATCAGTGATTTTGCTGGGCTAATGACCAGTTTATTCTCACTTAAATAAGACATCATACCATTCAGTGACCTCTGCAGTCCTGCTGGCGTGAAGTCCTTCAAGATCAAATCATCCACATACCATATTTTGGGGGAAATCAACCTCACCCAATGCTTTCATCCCAAAGGTCAGCTTTGTACAAATCACGCAAACCTGACAGACGCCCTTCCCCATGGGTATAGAGCTGGACAGGTCACCCTCTGTATTCAGCCTGACACTAGCTTCATTGTTAGAGTACAGTAACTGAAGTATTTGCGGTGGTGGCTGGTGAATTTTTTACCTGGAGGAGTGTAAATATTTGTCCCATATATGCCAGAGCGACCGAGCGTGACGAGGGAGTCCACACCACTCAAAGGGTGTTCGGCAGGGTTCTCCTCCGAGAATTATTTTGAAATAATTGGGTTTTGTAGGGTAACTCTTTAAAACAATCCTATAGATGCAAGTCACCAACATAGGAACATTTATCCAATACATTTTCATAATGCCTTTTCCCACAATATGTGCGAGTATAAAATATTTTCCCACTGGTTGTGCCCATACATTGCCATGCTGACTGCAACATTATACCCTATTATTGCCATATAAGAACATACTCAGGTCTGCTTTGTGCATAATGCCAGTAATGATACTATAAGAAAACATGTCCATGTTTGTTCTGCCAATATATGGCAGTATCCCCACGTAAGAACATGCTCCAGTTGGCTTTACCATTAAAAATGCATGCCAAAGTATGAAATCATGTCGAAACTGGCTGGACTAAAATGCCAGTCGAACTACATAATAAAACTTATCATGCTTGCGTTATCAAAGATGCCCAATTTAAAATGTCATAACACAGTAAGAAATAGCTAGACTGGCTGCATTAAAATGCAAATCTAGCTACATAATAACACTTATCATGCTAGCCTGCTCCATGGTGTGCCAGCGCCTTGTGGTCAGACATAATCACATTTATGATAAATGTGATTACGTGTCATTGCGAGGTGCTGGGGTCTCAGGGTGCAGATGCGTGTCAGGAGCTGCGGTGCCAGGGTACAGTTATGGCATATGGTATTGGGCATAGATGCCAAAGAAAAACTGCCATACCTGTAATCTGAGGCCCCAGCGCCTCACAGGCACACACTAATTGTGTAAATGCAAGGTTCTGGGGGGGGCTGGTAGTAGCATGTTTTACTGGGAATCTATCAGATGCCCATTAACAAAAGTAATTCCTTCCCTCATTGCCCTGAAGTGCCTCACATGCACAGATAATCAGTTGTGTGTACATGCAAGGCACTGGAGGGCTTCGGGATCAGGCTTGCCATTGTATGTGAGGCGCTAGGAATCCCAGTGGACTGGGCTGGCATTCTTCACTGGGATAATCCAGTAAAAAATGCCATGCCTGCCCCCTGGGCCCAAGTGCCTCACACACACACAATAAATGTGATTGTGTGTATGCGAGGCGCTGGGGGGCATTGGGGTAAGGCATTTTTTTTTTATTGGAGATCTTTCATAGATGGCCAGTAAAAGAAATGACACGTCTGTCACTGGGGGTGCAGGGTACGGGATGGTATTTTTACTGGACATCTATCATAGATGTTCAGTAAAAATACAATGCCTGTCTCCGGCGCCCACAGCGCCAAACACACACAAACACAATCAAAGTCATTATGTATGTATGCAAGGAGCTGGAGGGGCAGGGGGCAGGTATGGTATTTTGTCCTAGACATCTATTATAGATGTCCAGTAAAAAAAATGCCATCCCTGTGCCCTGGGCCCCAGAGCACCTCAGAAGGAGAACTTACTTTGGCCAGTGGGAAGAGGGGGTGCACAAAAAAAAGGCCTGTTTAAAAAGCCCGAGCGCGCAAAGGGCATCGACTCAACGGAGTATCCTGCTGTTGTGCTGTGGCTGCATTTACGGCCCTAATCAGCTGTTGCTGTTGCTGCGAGGAGAACGAGGAGAGCGAGGAGAGCGAGGAGAGCGAGGAGCGGCGCACAGAAGGAGAGAGAAGGAGAGAGAAGTGCGAATCCAGCTCCGCCCCTTTCCCGCCCCCGTGCACCGCCTCCAGGAAGTATATAAGGACTTCCCAAGCACCCTTGCGGCGCTAAGCCCGAGCGCGCAAAGGGCATCAACTCAACGGAGTATCCTGCTGTTGTGCTGTTTGGCTGCTGGGCTGCGTAAGTAATAGCCTACTGTAACGACAGGCGGAGCTGAGGAAATAAAGCTCACACCGAGGAGCTGCACTACAGGATGAAACCTACGGCTGTACACATGGAGTCACAAGGAACAGCCGTGCGAACTCGCCTGCAGGTAAGGCAAAAATTTACACCACTTCCGGAAGCAAATGCCAGCCCAGAGTGTGTACAGAATATGTCAACGCTGAAACAATCTCGCCTACCTTTCTGCACCAAGAAGCGGAAAAGCTCATCTATGGGGGCCCCAACGATCGATATAGGTAGTGAGAAAAGGCTGGGTATGGCTATAGAAGACCCTGTGCGGCTAGTTCCAAAATCGCCTGTTCTACCTATGGCTTGCACAGTTCCTACTGTCAAAGAACCTATAAGTCACCCTTCTCCCCCCTTTGAAACATCGAACCCGCACGAGGATGCCGACCAGGCTAAGAAGTCTGATTTAATTTCTGGTGAAAGATATCTGAGTAAAACGACCAACACTGTGTCCCCAAGAGACAAAGAAAAAAGCTTAGTTGAAGTAAACCAAATGGTAGGGGTATCATCCGAGAAAAGCCCAGTTCTCTCGGCTAATCTGAGCCCTGAAGAGACAACGGATACATTAGATCAACCTAGCAACCTTGAAATATGGAGAGACTCACGTGATTCGATACCACCTGCAATTTCCCTAAGGAAGGGAATTGACACTATACACATGCCGACTTATGATGCAGCCAATTATGGAACTGCACCTATACTAAATATGTGCGAAAGCATTTCGGATGGAAACTCTAGTCTGCCATTGACCTCCCCTACTTTGACTCTAAAGGAAATTACAAACAGACCTTTACTCTATGAGTCTGTCTGGGAAAAGGAGGTTCAATGGACCACAAAAGACTTAGAATTATGGGAGAAAGCTTCGCCAGATCCCAACAGGGAAACAGAGAAAAATAAACAACATCTGAGAGCCATGGAAGAACCCACAACAATAAGTGACATCTTCCAGCCATACAGGGAGGAGAACAGAGGTCTGTGGCTCAAGGAAAAGACCCCCCAAAATAACATCCAGCAGGAGGCAACTGCCCTGATACCAAACGACCTAACGGCCCATCAATTTCCTTCTTGGACCCTCCATAGAGATATGCCGGAGTCGCCCTATCCAAAGGGGATGCTCCCCCCAAAGGCCAGACTAGAAAAGGAAACCCTGTGGAATTTTGAAAGCGAAATTCCGTCAAAAATTACAGGTACTGAGGGAATGACAATGTTGCCACTAGCTAATCTGAGCAACTCAAATTTAGCTAGCAAAATCATGCAAGACCTTACCCTTTTGACGGGGAAAATAGAGAGAGAAAAAAGGAGGAGCTTCTCGATAATAAGCGAAAAAATGGCTGAACTCGAAAAGGATCAAATAAAAGGGAGCTCTCTGGAGTCGGAGGTCGCGGAGGCTGAGCTCCTCGTTGCAAAACCCCAAAGAGACCCTAGGCCACTGACCCTATTACAAAGATCTTTAACGGAGAGGAGAAATCCATGCCTCGAAGAGAGACCGACAAGCTCAAAACCACAAGGCCATTCTGTGTTGGACGGTCAAGAGCAGTGTTCTGAAACTTCTACGAAAGACCAAATTACACACCTAATTAAAGACGCTTACCAAATGACCAGAGAAAAGGATATGAAACACCTTCAGCAAGTGATTATGACCTCTTTGAACATCACACTGGCCCCATACCTAAAACTGTATGAGATGATAAATGATTCTGTGAAAGAGATGACCACTACTAACATACAAATCAAAGAGGCAAACATACAAACAGAATTGTCCTTGAGGAATTTAAATGTACGAATGGACAAAGAAGCCAAAAAATCGCTCACATGGCAAAATCGCCTTACGGATCTAGCAAGGAGAGATGCTAACGATAAGTCCCTATTGATGGAGGCGGTTCTGGAAGACTGCAAGTGGATGCGAAATCTATGTAAACAGGAAAAAGATGAGATAAGCTTGGTTGAAAATCCGCGTCGAGGTAAAGGTCCCATGAAACTGAGCAAAATTAAACCATATCAACCTATGCAAAATGAGCAAATGACCAAAGAGGTAATATTGATCTCTCCTGGCTGTAAGGGGATGAGAACCTTTGATATTAAACTACAATCAGAAAAAACAAACTTCGCTATCTTTAGAGGTGGGACATCCAAAGACCTGCTCTTAGATAAGGAAAGTGAGCTGAAGACAAAACCCAACGAAAATGGAAAAAAAACTAAAAATGAAGGCTTAAAACGGAAGACAAATGGCTCGAGGGCTTTTTTAAGGAATCTAAGAACACCACCAAGACGAGAAAATCCCCAACAGGCAAAGAAGCCGAGGAGAGAACTGGCAATGGGAGATACAAACATTTCGGCAGATACGAATGCAAAGGAAGTGGGAGGGGGGCAAGACCCGACTCCGACCAAGAAGGTAAATGGAGATGAGTCATACCAACGAGAAGACCTAAGTGATTTGATTGACATTATGGAAGACTATAGAGAGGATGAAAAATGGCAATGCATCAGCCCATCAGAATGGGAAACTATGGACAACTGGGAGCTGGCGGAGAGGAGTTCTAACCCCCCCAATCGTAAGATACCCCAACGAGATATCCTGCCGATAATCTTAAAAGAGAAAAAAACCCGATCCGACTCGTGGGAAATAGAAGAATTCAACGAGGCTGATGACAACTTTGCTAACTTCAAAACCTTAGAGCAAAAAAGACAAATGTTGGCTACCAAAGAAAAAAGGGTACAATTTCACCTTGAAAACTCTCATCTAAAACAAGATGGTAAAAATAGAATTAAAGAAACAAAGAAGAGCACTAAAGAAACAAAAGCGACCGCTCCCCCCTCGAGGACAGCTCCATCAAAAGAATGCTGTCTGAAATTAGTGACGACATCAAATGGTCCAAGAAGGGCTTTGCTCAACAGGAGCTACGTTGTCTCACTTTGCAACCAAACATCAGCTCTACGCATGATAACTACTAAAGATATCAAAATTGTGGAATTCCCAAAAGAACAGAGAATGGACCAAGTTATATTACATCTCAACTCAAATGACATCAAGCAGAAATTTCTGAAGGCTGCTGATATCCTAAAAAGAAAGGGATTCCCCGTAACAGAATTGGAGGATGACTTTAAGCCTGATAGTACCGATATAACCGCAAAGGATAGAAAAAAGGAAAATAATGAGTACTCATCCTACACCGAAAAAGAATCAACGGGGAAAAGGTGGGGAGAAAATGGACAAGAAAAAGAGGAAAATAAGAGGAAGACTTCGAAAGAAAACGAAAAAGAAGGTATCAAAAACCCCGAAAGCCACTTACACAGCACTAAAGAAAACGTCGAAAACTTAAAAACCTTGAGGTTCACGGTTGATAATTCACAAAACCCAAGAAAGGACAAAATAAATGAAAACAAATTTGAGATTAAATCAAATGTTCGGTACCACTTGTCAAATGATCACAACTCAAAAAAGAAACAATAGAATGAGGAAGCTGGACAGGGATCTGTTCGCTGTGCCTCATGGAATACCAGAGGATTCCATCATCTGTTCTCGACGGAAAGCGCTTTCTTGACTAAATATGATCTCATCTGTATCCAAGAATCATGGCTGTGTGAACCCCCGATATGTGAAGGATTTGAAGTCTTCTTCAATCCGGCAAAGAAGGGGCTAAAAGGTCGACCGTTTGCTGGCTTACTGGTACTAAAAAAAATCGATAGCAACCTTCAAATACTCAAGTACGAAATGCCAAATCCTTATGTCCAAATATTGAAAATAGCCTCTACAATAGAAAATCAGGAAGAGACGACTAAATTGCTATTGATTAACACATACTGGAGGGAAAAAATGCCAAACCCAGGGGCATACCTAAAATCAATCACGAAAGCCATTGACAAGTCCATGACGGAGGAAGAAGATCAGCTTATATTACTGAATGGTGATTTAAACATCAAGCTCCTAGATACAAGGGGAAAAATTAAAGAGATAGAAAATCTTATAGGAAAAGAAAGCCAATGGATGACGGAAATGGGCACACGGGATATGATGATGCTAAATAGCCAAACAAAGGGTGATCTAATGGGGGCCGACACTTGGCACAGTGGAAAATTGAGAGCTTGCTTGGACTATTGCTTTGTGGGAAGAGATACGCTGGCCCGGATAAATTCGTTCCGAGTGATCAAGCAAGCAAATAGTGATCACTCTCTTCTGGAAACTGAGCTTGCATGGAATTCAAGAACTCTCCCAAGGGGAGGAAAAGTGATGGAAACTGAGATATCATGGGGAAGAAACAGACTGCGACTTAAAGACCAGATTATTCCAACACTGGTGAAAAACTTCCAGGAAGCTGTAGAAAAGGGCAAAGAGGTGGTCGATTATAAATGGCTGTTTAAAGCCTATGAGGTTCAGTATGATCCATCTAAGCTGAAGCAAATAAAGAAGAAACACGCCTTTAATGAATTTGTAGTCGCCAGACGAAAAAGATACAGAGCTGACCTTAGGCGTATTAAAAAATCTCATAGCCTAGACAAATGTGATCGGGAAAGAAAATGCCGTCAAATCTACAAGAACTGGCTAAAATCAACCAGATATCAAAGAACTCAAAGTGACGCAGAACACATGATGACAGCCTTAGCAGCTAACAATACAAAAAGTACATGGGATCTTATTAATAACAGAGACTCAAACCAATCGGCCATAGGTATTAACCAAGTCTCCGAGAAAAACTGGTTCGACCATTATACTGCCCTGTTCAAAGGAAAAACTGAGGGAAAGGTTGCGGAAAAAACAACAGGAAACGCTACGTGGTCATTGATCTTTGATAAAGAAGAAATCCAAATGCTGATCAAAAAATTAAGCTCTTCTAGGGCGGCTGGACCAGACGGCGTCTCCAACAAAATGTTAAAAGAAAGCATGGAAGGCTGGTCTGATTTAATTCACGCCCTCTTTAAACAAATAGCGAGAACTAAACAAATACCTAGTACGTGGACGGAGGCCTACATTGTGCCTATTTTTAAAAAAGGTGATCGTGGCAACCCTAGAAATTACAGGCCGATTGCGCTACTAGACTCCATTGGCAAGCTCTTTGCCTCCATCCTTCTACGTGATTTAAAGAACTGGGCAGCTCAAGCCGGAATTCTAGACGAGCGACAAACTGCCTTTGTGAGTGGAGTGGGCACCTGCCTTAACCTGTTCCTGATCAATATACTAAAAGCGAAGGCCTTAAAAGGAAAAACAACTATCTACCTGGCCTTTATTGATCTCGAGCAGGCGTTTGATGGAATAAACAGAGAACGGCTCTGGGCTAAACTGAACGCTTGGGGATGCCCTGTGGACCTACTGGAGGCAATCCAGGCATTGTACACCGATACCTCAATCCAAGTTCAGATTAATGCAGATGGTGGGCTATCAAGGAAGATCAAGACATCCCGAGGCATTAAGCAGGGATGTGCCCTTGCCCCTTTTCTCTTCATACTTTACATGGCTGATATGAAATCCTCACAAGATCGGATCCGGGCCTTCCCTCCGAAGATCAATGGCATAGATATACCATGGATGCTCTATGCGGATGATGCAGTGTTCATGGATCAGACGCCGATAGGTCTTCAGCGCAGGATTGAGGCCTTTAATGAATATCTGAAAACGAATGATATGAAAGTAAACGCAAAAAAATCAATGATCCTGACCATGAAATCAAGTCACGGAAAGAAATTGGCAGGGAAAATATACTCATGGTCGTTAAATAAAGAAAAACTGGCAGTGGTCGATACTACGATCTACCTTGGGATAAGAATTAACCGAAGCTATAATGAGCAGGCACATTATACTCTGATCAGAGAAAAACTAAAAAGTCTGGTTAACCAAGGGCTACTTGTACATCGCAGATATGGGAAATTCTCTTTATTGCCGGTTATAACCTTCTACAAGCAAAAGGTAGTAGCCGTCATCACATATGGAGCCGAGGCTCTTTTAGCCCTACGTTGGGAGGTCTGGAACCAATGTGAAGCCTACTTCTGGCGAAAGATTTTGCGCCTTCCGAATTCATTACCCCTGGAATTTATAAGAATGGAATTAAGACTGCAATCCATCATTTCAATCACGACGTGGAAATCATTATCCCTCTATAGAAAGTGCATCTTAGATAATCCACCTGCACCATTCAGAATCCTAGCAAAGCTAGGCGATTCCAGTAGTGATTCAATTCTCCAAGACTGGAAAAAGAGGTGTGAAGATACTTTGAAACACCTGTCGATTTCCGAAGATACTCTGAAAAACAATCCAGAAAAGGCTAAAAGAACAAATCGGGAAAAAGATTGGGAGGAAACACAGGAAAAGAAATCAGCACGAGACCTATGTCACAATGTCATCTGGGAACGCAAAGTCCTGAATTTATTACCTCCATATTTGATGAAATTCCCCTCACAGCACTATCGAGATCTGCTCATGCGCTGTAGGTTTAACATCTGGCACTCGAGAGAAATAAGGTGGCGCAGAAGGCAAATTGACAAATCACTAGCACACTGTAGATTTTGCAGAAAGAAGGCCCAATTGGAAACTATAAGGCATGTGATGTTGACTTGCCCGAACCTTAAACTGATTCGGTTGATGTATATGGGAAATTATACGAGTCTGATCACGGAGGAGAATGAAGAAGAGTATTGGGAAAGGCTCATCACAGCTGAGAAAGTGGGCCGTACCTTGGATGCTCTGAAATTTGTTGAATCTTTGAATCTGGAGCGGGAGGAGGGGGAATCTGAGGTGGATGCCACCCAAATAACTAGTGCCTCCGGCCTAGGGACGATCATTTAGAGATTTTGGAACTCGACCCTATTTTTAGGGGGGCCTCCACCTCTTTGAGGAGGGATTGTTAAGGGAATGTTAAAGGTTTAACTTTGTCAAACCAATAAAACAAAAAAAAAAAAAAAAAAAAATGCCTTTGTTGTACAGACCTCCTACTCCCATTCACCAAAATCATCTCGGACAAGCACAAACACATACACACACATTTACAAAACATACACACAGCAAGCACTCTCTGTCTCATTCACAGTCACGAGCACCCATCATGAACTCACTCATAACACAAGCATACACACATCCATACACATATTTAAATAATTAATAAACATACAAACACACATTTACACAACACACGCACGGCAAACTCTCTCTGTTTCATTCATACAAACATCCATCATACACTCACTCATACCACAAGCATACATGCATCCATACACATATTTAAATAAATAAATGAACATACAAATGCACACATTTATACAACATACACACTGCAAGCACTCTGTCTCATTCACACGAGCACCCATCATGCACTCACTCATAACACAAGCATACACACATCCATACACATATTGAAATAAAAAAATAAATGAACATACAAACACACATTTACACAACATGCACACAGTAATCATGCTCTCATGCACACCAGTATCCATCCTCATACATTTGTTTACCTAACAACACAAGCATGCATTCATACACATAATTTAATTTAAAAACACAGAAAGTAAACAAATGTACCTTCTGCCGCGGGTCTTTGCTCACCAGTGCTCAGGCCCCTGCTGGCATGAACCTGAATCAGGAAGCTTCCTGGTTTCTGCTCATGCGTAGCGGGGTCTGAGCGTGGGTGATGAGATGCCCCACTCCAGCCTCCTCTGTCTGTATGTGCGAGGAAGCGCAGGAGAATTGCTTGCACATACAGACATCCAGTTCCCCAGCCAGCATTTCCAATGAGCCATGCAAGACTGGGGAAGCAAACGCCCCCACCCGGGCATGGCTTATTGAGCTTGCACGTCTAGGGAACTTTAAGTTAAGAGCACTCCCTCAGCTGAAAAAAACAGCTGAGCGGGTGCTCGTATTTCCCTGGGCTGGCTTCTCCATAATGGGTGAGAGGGAGCCAAACCTGGTGGGTCGATGCCCCCTCACCCATTATGGACGAGCCACCCCTGAGTATTTGTAGCAGGCCAGGATCTATCCCCCACGTTGTCAGATTTCTCTACAATGTAGAGTTATTTCATTACACTGAGCATCCTCCCAGGAATTGCCTAGCCAAGTGCACTCCGAATGTCCTGTCCACTCTACGTCCAGTGTTTTTGTTAGGGTGCCACGATACCTGTAGGTTTCCCGTGTGTTATAAATAAATAAATACATTTTCAAAGGCTGAAGAAAGATCCATGCCCTCCACGTATAGCGTTATTGCTGTGTCTCCACCAGCTTGAGACATAAAGGCGGCCAGGGCCAAGCTGCCCACTACAGTGCCTTCTCCTTTCCTGCAACCTGTCAGTAATGAACTGAACCTCTGTTTGTTCTCACCCCACTTGGTGAGGGCATTTAGTACAAGAGTCGCTTATATGTTTGATGAAGCGTCTATTAATGGGATGGTTCGATAACTTGTGGGTTCATCTCTTATACCTTTTGTATAAATGGGAATGGTAATTGCCTGTTTGCATGATACTGGTATTATGCCAGATCTTACCACCCGAGTGAACAATCTGAATAATATCTCGGTCCATAACTCTACGTTGCTTTTCAGTAAGCCATCTGCTATACCGTCAGGGCTGCAAGCTCTGGAATTCCTTTATTGATCTCAAATAGGTCCGAATTGTATGACCCTACTACCTGGACAGTTACATTTCGAGGTGACACTTTGACAAACTGGATTTAATCACTGTTAAACTTGGCAGTGAAATAGTTTACTCAGTCACCTTCTGCCACACAAGAGGACTGATGTTTTATTAGTGCCTCGTTGTTGTTGTTTAATTTCCACCAGATCGATCTGGCATCTTTGTTTTGAATGTTCACTAGAACATCTAGATTCTCCTTTATATATTTTTGATTCCTATAATTCCTCAACTAGTTCTTATGTCTCTGCTTCAAAGTATGTATTTCCATTTTTTACTGAGCCCAATCTAGGAGTGTTGATTTAATTAATCTCCTAATATTGGATCTCATCACACGCTTCTTTAAGTTTATAAGCATGTCTAAATGATGCCCTTTATTATCCGCAAACAGCGTTTTTGCAAAGTGGTCCCAGTTTTTAACATAGGTAATGTATTCCGAAATTCTGGGGTTGAGGAGTGACGGTTCTTTTCTTCTTCTGTTAAGCTGTCCCAACATTTTACCAACCAGCAGTTCACTTTCTCATTGTTTTTGCTGAACTGAGATTCTCTGTTTCCTGATGCATTTGTCACCAGATTCTTACACCTTGATTGCTTTCCCTCCCCTCCACCTAATGAAATGAGTAAGGATGATGTCAGCAATAGCATGATCACTGGCCCTTGTCTTTACAACCTCACAGTTACTTATATCACTATGTTCAACATTAGCCAAGAAAATATAAACAATGACCAAAGTTGACGAAATGCCAAACCAAGTAGGTTTCAAATTAGGCCCTGTGCTAAACATGGAATTCAATTGGCAAAACCACCATCTGGCTAGGAATCTTATCCAAATCGCCTCATACCTGTGTCCCACTTTCTGTTACCCACATTTTGGGACACAGATAATTAGAGTCCCTTTGGGAAGAATATTGGTCAAGAGATGTTCCTACTAAACCTGTCTATCAGCACATTCTCTATTTCATTGATGGCTCATTCCATGTCAACCACGAACGGGGTTGAAGGAGACATTTATGAACAATAAACTAGTTTCCTTCCCGTCTAGCAGGCCGACCACTACCATGGCAAACACTGATTCGAGACCATGTTGATTTTTTTGATGGCTCGACCCTGGTTGTTTTTTGTTGCAGTGAGACTCCCCCGATATGCCTACCCTTCTTCCCTTTCTTTGCATACTTAGTATTATTATGCACCCATCTAGGACAGGGGCAGAATTCAACCGCGTCTCTTAAATTAGCACAATGTTATAGCAGGCAACAATGCCTCTTATGTCAGAGCTAAGAAAGCTGTTGTGCCCAAGAGGCTTCCAGCTCAACACTTTACCTTCCTTTTTCCCAAAGCATGGTCTTGTGCCGAAAGACATAGAGAGAGTGGTTGCCAGCCATGCCCAGCAAGCTGGTTCTTGGTCAAAACTAACCTGCCTCTGCCCTTCATTATTAACAGAGCATTTTATGTTAATTGTACCATTGTCTGCCCCAAGTAAATTGGTTCTTTTTTCAGACTTGTACATCTTATGTCGAAAATGATAACTTTTCAGGATTTCATCCTATCACTCAAACACAAGATTCTCGATCAATTTTGAATAGAAATGAACAGCCGATTTCCCCACAAACAAATTGTCAAACAGATGCACGAATTGTATATCAGAGGAGAAAATGTTCATCAGTTCAGGAGCAACAGCAAATATAGACATTATTCCTGCCCTGTTAAGCGGAATATCCTCTCCCCCTCGAACACTGATTCAAATATTATCGGTTGAGTCACTTCTTGACCAGCTTCTGTTGAACACTGCCTAGTGTTTCTATCTTTCCTCCACCCACTATAACCCAATACAGTTGTCATATTTCCTGATGTCCTACTGTTGTCATCTTTTACTGTTACATACATGTCATTTTCCCATCATCATTTCTCAATGGGCACACATGACTTTCTGTTGCCCTGTTGCAAACCAGTTCTGAGATTCTCATACTATCTCCTTCATTATGAAACCTTTCCCCTTCGCTCAATGTATCCTTATCCGCAACACAAGGCCTGAAAAACCTTCTAATGTCTTTGTTTTTGATGTCCTTCTTATTCTTTTTCGTCTGTTGATTCCCCTCCCAGAGTGTGCATGTGTTGGTTTGAGTCACACCATTTTGCGGTTTGTGCTTGAGGCCATGTCCCTCCTCCATGGTTCTTAAATTAGAATCTGTACGTTTTTGCGTATCATTAAAAACTATTATGTCTTGTATGAGGTTGTCTCCTACTTTCCTGTTAGAGTCACGTTGTTCTCTACTAGTTGTGGCACTTAGAATATTTTCTGAAACTTTTTCGACCCCTGGTTCATTGACTTTGCACGACCTTTGACATTGTTGGTTTTCTTTATTTTGCTGCAAGTGTTAGATTCCTTACCAAACACGATTGTGTCACCAGAGGTACACTGCTCCTCTTCCAATGAGTTACTGCTGATCCCCAAACCATTTGCTCTTTTACTTTCTCTCATCGCGCAACCTACGGTTGGCTCTGCTATCTATTTCCTCTCATGATTGTTAGCCTGGTCATCAGTTAATAGTCTCACCCTCAGTTATTTTAAAATACAAGAGTTTTCTCTCACTTCCGGTAGCACTGTGTCATAGAGTTGAATGAAAGATTGTAGGACTAGACTTAAGGCAGCCAAAGGGCTGTTTCCACACTCAGAGGCGTCATGATTGAGTGTGTCGCCCCCTTGAAACGGGGGTGAGGATCGATCTCCAACACTCATTTGGTCATTCATTGAATCCTCTAACTGATTGAGGTTAACTCCATTCTTCTGTTCCTCAGGTGAATCAACCACTTTTTGGGAGATGCTCAGCCTCGAGGACGGAATTTCCAAGGCATGTATTTCTTCTTCCAGACTCAAACACACATCCATTAGAGACGTGCAAGCACGCCTTTCAACATTTCTAAGAACGGGGCGGATATATCAATGCACTTGTAGTCAGTTCCTGATGTAACGATCAGTGAATCAGGTATCGATTGAGCTGATAATAATGCCTGTCTATAGGTTTTAGATTGCCCTTGGGGGAAGAAAGTGGTGATCTTCTCTTGTTCTCCAAGTTTAGACTTCTTTCCACCCATAAATTTACTACCATTTCCTTATCCAGCGGCATTGGATCAGTGCTTCTTAAATTATATTGTTTGGTTTTTGCCTCGCATGTTCACTTGCACATGTTTCCAATCACAAGGGCCTATGTGTGCAACTCTGAATTCAACCACTACCATGAGCCGTTGCTACTCTTGTGCTCTGATATAGGGCTACAGCCCTTAACACTGTGGATGGTAGTAGGTCTCTCTCAGTCCAAATGCTTAAGCACTCAGTGTGGAGACGAGCAGCTCAACAGGAAGATTCCCAACAGTCACTGTGCGTCTCCCCCGACCTACCACAGCTAGTGCTTACACTCTGCTCAACAGAAGCCATAACCCACTGAGCCTCTATGTTTCGATGCTGTAGTTGTATCTCAGGCAAAGCTCTGATGCAGAAAGAACAACAGGCAATGCAGATGCTAAACCCTTGGCAGTCCGTTTGCTCCAAGGCCAGGCACAAATTTGGACAGCAGTTTGGGTATATTGAATGTGTTCACACTAAGAGGGTAATTCATAGAAATTTGCACAAAAGTGGCGCACGCGGCTGGCGCACAGTGTCCCCGTGCGATACACTGCGCCAGCCGCGTGCGAAAAAATCCTTTTCATCGCACAGCGTATTCATGGATTTTAGCCTCCGAAACCAGCCGTGGCGCAGATGGGCGCAGCGACCCTGCAGCAGCACCAGTTACACCCCCAAGAACGCCCTCACGCAAGGAAAAGCCTTCAAAATTCACAAATCATCGCAAAGGGCTGCGCTAACCCTGGACCAGTTCACAGGGCTGCCAAACAGCAAACGCCAAGAGGGGAACGTGTATTTCAGTGGTTCGCGGGAAGTTTCACACGCGATTCTCCTGGGTACGTGTACATCAGGGGTGCGTGGGAAGTAACACACGCGATTCCATCAGGGCATGTGTATTCCAGGGGTGCGCGGGAAGTATTACACGCAAAAACAGCGGGGTACGTGCATTTCAGGGGTGCGCGGGAAGTATCACACGCGATTCCATCAGGGTATGTGGCAGCAGGGTACGTGTATTCCAGTATTCCAGGGGTGCGCGGGAAGTATCACACGCAAAAGCAGCAGGGTACATGTATTTCAGGGGTGCGCAGGAAGTATCACACGTGATTCCATCAGGGTACCTGTATTCCAGGGGTGCGCGGGGAGCACCACACGTGAATTGCACGTGTGGGTCCTCCCAGGTGTTCCCTCTACACCCTCCACGGCCCCTGCAGGCGGCCCACACCACAAGGGACTACCCTGCCCATGTCCCGCAGGCAGCCCATCCACCATGCCCATGCCCCCCAGCCAACCCACATGTCACCTTGCACTACTGCCCACCAATGCATGTCCCCCTGCATCCCCAGCCCCCAGGGGCACCCTCCACCAGGCCCCCACTCATGTCTCCCACCACCCCCACCCCCCAGCAGTGCAGGGGCACCCTCCACCAGGCCCCCACTCATGTCTCCCACCACCCCCACCCCCCAGAAGTGCAGGGGCAGCCTCCACCAGGCCCCCACTCATGTCTACCACCACCCCCAACCCCCAGCAGTGCAGGGCACCCTCCACCAGGCCCCCACTCATGTCCAACTCATGTCTCCCTGCACCCCCACCCCCCAGCATCCAAGGGCAGCCTCCACCAGGCCCCCACTCATGTCTCCCTGCACCCCCACGCCCAGCAGTGCAGGGGCACCCTCCACCAGGCCCCCACTCATGTCTCCCACCACCCCCACCCCCCAGCATCCAGGGGCACCCTCCACCAGGCCCCCACTCATGTCTCCCACCACCCCCACCCCCCAGCAGTGCAGGGCACCCTCCACCAGGCCCCCACACATGTCTCCCATCACCCCCACCCCCCAGCAGTGCAGGGGCAGCCTCCACCAGGCCCCCACTCATGTCTCCCACCACCCCCACCCCCAGCAGTGCAGGGGCACCCTCCACCAGGCCCCCACTCATGTCTCCCGCCACCCCCTCCCCCCAGCAGTGCAGGGCACCCTCCACCAGGCACCCATTCATGTCCAACTCATGTCTCCCTGCACCCCCACCCCCCAGCAGTGCAGGGGCAGCCTCCACCAGGCCCCCACTCATGTCTACCACCACCCCCAGCCCCCAGCAGTGCAGGGCACCCTCCACCAGGCCCCCACTCATGTCCAACTCATGTCTCCCTGCACCCCCACCCCCCCGCATCCAGGGGCAGCCTCCACCAGGCCCCCACTCATGTCTCCCACCACCCCCACGCAGTGCAGGGGCAGCCTCCACCAGGCCCTCACTCATGTCTCCCACCACCCCCACCCCCAGCAGTACAGGGGCACCCTCCACCAGGCCCCCACTCATGTCTCCCACCACCCCCACCTCCCAGCAGTGCAGGGGCAGCCTCCACCAGGCCCCCACCCATGTCTACCACTACCCCCACACCCCAGCAGTGCAGGGCACCCTCCACCAGGCCTCCACTCATGTCCAACTCATGTCTCCCTGCACCCCCACCCCCCAGCAGTGCAGGAGCAGCCTCCACCAGGCCCCCACTCATGTCTACCACCACCCCCACCCCCCAGCAGAGCAGGGCACCCTCCACCAGGCCCCCACTCATGTCCAACTCATGTCTCCCTGCACCCCCACCCCCCAGCATCCAGGGGCAGCCGCCACCAGGCCCCCACTCATGTCTCCCACCACCCTTACCCCCCAGCAGTGCAGGGGCACCCTCCACCAGGCCCCCACTCATGTCTCCCACCACCCCCACCCCCCAGCAGTGCAGGGGCAGCCTCCACCAGGCCCCCACCCATGTCTCCCACCACCCCCACCCCCCAGCAATGCTGGGGCAGCCTCCACCAGGCCCCCACTCATGTCTCCCACCACCCCCACCCCCCAGCAGTGAAGGGCACCTTCCACCAGGCCCCCACTCATGTCCAACTCATGTGCCCCGGCACCTACACCCCCAGCAGTGTAGGGGCACCCTCCACCAGGCCCCCACACATGTCTCCCACCACCCCCACCCCCCAGCAGTGCAGGGCACCCTCCACCAGGCCCCCACACATGTCTCCCATCACCCCCACCCCCCAGCAGTGCAGGGGCAGCCTCCACCAGGCCCCTACTCATGTCTACCACCACCCCCACCCCCCAGCAGTGCAGGGCACCCTCCACCAGGCCCCCACACATGTCCAACTCATGTCTCCCATTACCCCCACCACCCAGCAGTGCAGGGGCAGCCTCCACCAGGCCCCCACTCATGTCCCCCAGCCAACATGTCACCACAATGTAGATCCCTGGCCCTTATGGTCAGCCTCCAAATGCCAAACACCCACCTGAGTATTGCATCCACCCACTTAGAAATGGCAAAAACATGATAGAACCCCAATTGCAAGTTTGGAAATCAACACATGTCCCTCACATACACCCAATGGGTGTCAGTGAATGTCAAAACCCATATCATGATATGCATGAAATGAAACCAATGAAATGATACTACACATTGAAGTTTGAAGAAAAAATATGTATTAAAAGCAACATAAATTGAATCAAAAATAAACAAACAATAATGGAAATTTTTAAAAAAAAAAAACAGCAGGTCCGTGAAATAATGCAAAGCCACAAATCATAATGCAAAGGAAAGGTGTCCAAAGTCACAGTCCACAAAATTAAAATCGAAAACCATTGCTCCATGGGGAAATCATAAAAAAAATTGAAAATCCAAAAGTCAACTATATACAGATAAACAATCCAGGGTCCATGATCCCAACCGAAGAAATGAAACCTATCTAATAACACTACCTAAAAAAAAAATGTGGCCCATTGTCCAAAAGGTCCAAAAAAAATGCAAAACCAAAGGAAACCTAACACTAACTACAGAACTATTTACAAGGGCAGCGGGCTAGTCCGACGGCTCACTTCGGGATGCTCCGGGCCAGGGCATCATCGAACTCCTGCTCAATGTCCCGGAGGCGGTCCTCCCCCATGGCCCCGAGGGTCCGCAGGGCCGTCCACATGTTCACCCCAAACTCCCTGTGGATTGCCTCGAGGCACTCGGCCCGCCTCAGGGCCCTCCGCATGGAGTTCTCCGCCCTGACCATAGTGAGCCGTGCCTCTTCCGCCCGCTGCCTCTCCGCATCTATGGCGTGGCCCAACCGCTGCCACACGGAAGACACTTCTCGTCCTGGGTCCTCCTGCCCTCCGGCCGATGCCTGCCCCTCTGATGTCGAAGGCCCAGAGCCATCGTTGGCTCCCACCACGTTGCTGCTGCTGCTGTGCCTCTGCCTGTGCACTGCCTCCTGCTGCCTGCACATCCTCCGCTGGCTGGGGTGCAGTCGTTGATGTGGCCACCCCTGCTGGACGTCCGACTCCCGACTGTGGCAGGGATGCCTCCTCCACCTGCCTGGCCGCACCGTCAGAGGCAGCTCCACAGGGAACCCAGGTGACTGATGGGTGGGAAGATGGCATGGAGGACGACTGGCGCGTAGGGGGTTCAGTTGAGGAGGGGGTCGTAGCAAGCCCCATCAAAAGGAGGAATCCAGCCTGGGTGACCTGTCCCAGTAGGCCGACGCGGTCAACGAGCCATTCGAGATGACGTGCAGTCTCCTCATGAAAAGAATGCAGGTCACCTCGCATGGCCCGTTGACGCAACGCCACACCAGTCAGGACAGGCTCAACCCGGACCCGGATAGCCACGTCCGCAGGCAGAGGAAGGCCAGTTGTCGTGAGCTCATCCCCTGCCTGAAAACGGGTCTGGACATAGGCATGCCTGCTGGTGCAAGATGATGCAGTGACAGGATCAGGGACAGGATTGCACACAGGCACCTCCGCAGCGACCTGTGCTGCCTCCTGTCCCTGGTCCTGCACTGCACCACTAGCACCAGTGGAATCCCCACCTCCAGACCCCGTCGATGTTGCTTGAACGGCCTCCTCCTCCACCAAACCCCCCACCAACCTGGATGACTCTGTGCCATCTTCCCCCGTTGGGCCCTGTGGGGTCCCAGCTGCCCCTTCTGCTGCCGAGGAGTCCAACTCCGACCTCCACCTCTTGGACCTCCCCCCGGCAGCTGCGGCCTGGGATGCGGCACCAGACTCCTCACTCCCCGACAAGATCACAACCTGGGAGGGGAGCCGGGCCTTGCGTCTCCGGCTGGCGGTGCGATCCCCGCCGCTGTGCTCCACAGCACCTTCTCCGCCCTCTTCATCAGTTGACGCTGCAGACAGGGAGAAATAAAACACAGGCATCAGGGCACTGTACAATGGACACATACACACATGACAGTAGCACATGAGTGGCATTGGCAAAACGCAGACATCGCATCACAATTTGCAACACACATGTCATTTCAACTTGCACACATGAGCCATACCACAGCCACATCGCAACTGCCAGCACCATCCATACACATACAACAGCATGAGCAGGCAAAGGTGAGCCAGACATCACATGCAACACAGGGAGTGCACTACACATGCACGCACACCACCATACTTGCATGCATGTGTACACCTCAGCCAACTGTCGCAGTGTTCAGATGGGCATCCATGTCACATCTGCCAATCAGGCTTCCACATCCCGCTGTCACATGCATCCATGTTGCATAACTGTTGCACCCTTGTCAAATACACACACATGCACATGTACACAGTGCTGATACATGCAGCTGAAAACAACATACATGCGTGACATCACGAACATGCCTACTTACATACACATTCATCCAAACATGTGTGCCCACACAACTGCATTTGGCATGCAAGCCTACACACACAAGCACCATCCATGTCTCACACATGACACCCCTCGCATGTGTTAGCCTCACGGCCCTGTACACCCCCACCCATACTCAGCCCCATACAAACAGATGTGCAACCGGCACACTACTGGCACATCACCACACGCACAGCTTACAATCATGATGCATGTACACTTACCGCTCGACTCCAGACGGGTCTGCCTCTCAAGGACCTGGACGTGGAGCGCTGGGGATATGCGTTCCAGGACCCTCATCTGATCTTCCGACAAGTGGCCCCGGCGCCCCTTAGCATCCGCTGCCTTCAAGAGGGGCCGGGCCTTGTTCAGGGTCCTGGACCTGAAGTCCTCCCAGCGCTTCTTGACATGTTGGAAGTCGCGGACTGCCACCCCCTCCGTGTTGATGGCAGTCACGATGTCCGTCCAGATCCGAGTCCATCCTTCCTTGTCGCTGCGCACACTTCCGAAGAGGGCATCATACTGCTCCAGGACTTGCTCCACCAGGACACCAACTTCCCTGTCACTGAAGCTGGTGCCCCACTGGCTCTCTGGCCGGGGGTTGTCACTGGTGCCAGATGTTGCAGTGCCCGACATGACAACCCCAGAGGCAGGAGTGGGTGGGCAACTGGGTCCTGAGGCTGGGCTGTGGAGCGATGGAATCCCAGTCGGGAGTCTTCGGTTCCAGCAAGGGTGGTCACAGCAACAGCACCCCTGGCTGATGTGCAGGCAGCAAATGGCAGGGCACGTCGGCAGCAGGCAGTCAGGCAGCAGCAGATGGCAGGTGGGAGCGTGCTCGGGGCTCTGGGGGGCAGTAAATCGGCTTTCTGGGCAGTAGGGTGGTCTTCCGTGTGCTCACGCGTGGCCAGCTTGATACGGAGTGATTTGGCATGTGAAAATCCTGCACGTCTGCGTGTAATTCGAGGAAAGGTCCTTAGCGCGTAAGCGCGTCTGCACGCATACGCAATTTCATTGGCCCAAAGGCCCCCATGCGCAGCTATGACGTCACGTGCATGGCCGTAGAGAATGGCACGTGTAAAAAAAAAGATACACGTCCGAGTGTCAAAGCGTGTAATTGGTGGAAATGGCCTCATCGCGTATGCGCGTCTGTGACGTGTGTATAAAAGGTACGTGTAGAATGCTATTTCCTTGTACGTGCTTTTCGTGGAGAGCGAGTGGGTGAAATCTGTACTTCTTGTCGGTTCACATGCGATTTACTTCACAGCGTTTAAAGTTCGTACTCCCTGTTACCTCTGACAGCTTTTTCTCTTTTCCTCTTTTTCCTGGGCCTGTTTCCTCAAACAGCATTCCCTTCTACTGTTGTTCTGTCTCCTCAGACAGCGTACAATTCTTCTTTTGGCAGGGGTGTTGCCAACGCGCACACGCGCATATTTTTCACGCTTTTGTTCCTGGCAAACGGTGAGTCGTGCACGTATTTAACATCTGTGCTTGCCCCGTGTGTCGCATACCCCTTCAGAGGTCATTCTAGGCTGCGTGTGACACGCATACGTTCATTCTTGTGTTTCTGGGTGCCACATCGTAGTGCAGGTTTATTTTTCCACACACGTGGTCTAGGAGGGGTTGCGTGCACCTTACTTCCCTTTTTTGGGGTGCCTGTGTGCGTTGCGTGACCCGTCATCTTTCCCCAGGGGTGACATACAGCCTTGCTAGAGCACTAGTGTACGATTACCATCTGGTACCCAACCCCTTTGACCCCCAATTGCCCAGGACAATAGTTCACATCGACTCCCATACGCACAATAACATCAGTGCCATGGCTGGGAGGCGAACAAGCCGTAAGGGAGGCAAAGGTGGCCGAGCCCCAAGTGGTGGCCGTGGTGGATCCGGTAAGGGACATGGCCATGACTTGCAGGGTGCCCCTAGCCCCCCATGTGTGGAGGAGCAGTCAGGGATACCCATGCCCCCCGCACCCCTGGTTGAGGGTAACGTGGCTGACACCATCCATGCTCAGCCCTTGTTGGACCAGCCCACTGTGGAACCAGACCTGGCAAAGGGTGACTCCATGGCTGACTTCCAGGTCAGCAGGTCTAGGCCACGTGCGCCGGTGCACGTTGGTGTCATCAGGCCACGTGGATCAGGGGCAGCTAGGTCATCTGCTGCCCCGTGTAGGCAGGCTGGGGAGGCTGCAGGGGCAGCTGCGGCTCCATCCACCCCACCTCTCACACACCCAGCCAGGACAGTGTCGGTCCAAGTCCATCATGCTGACATTCCCCCTGACACCATCACACTTGAACTAATGCCTGCACCAACTCCCATGCTGAGTGTGCAATCCCACACTCTTAGTACAGAGTCCACCGGGGCTCCTCCCCCTAGTGTCCAGAGCGGCGTAGGACACGCAGGATCCCCACCACCTTCCAAGCGGAAGAGGAAGAGTGCTCGTCCAGTAGAGGCTGATGCCCCAGACACGGCTACACAGTCCGGCCCGTCAAGGAAGCCCAGCTTCAATGAGGCCAAACTGAATGCACTTGTAGAGTATGGGCCTCATTCCGAGTATGGCGGTAAGGGATAGCGGCCACCGGTAACGAGACCGGTGGCGGTAATCCCTTACCGCCATACTCCGAGTTCCCTTTGCGCCCTCGCCCTTAACGCCTGCTTTGAGCAGGTGTTAAAGTCGAGGGCGCAAAGGGGCCTCCAAGCCAATAACGGTGACCGTAATGAACGGTCACCGTTATTTGCATCTTCCCCATTACCATTGAGCCCTATGGGGGCTCATTTGGGAATGGGGAAGAGCCTTGGTGAATGGGGAATTACCGCCCCGCCAACCTTGGAATGGGGCGGTAATTCCGCCATCCACCAAGGCGCTGCCGGTCCGGGTACGGCGTCAACCAAGGCGTTAATAGCGCCATTGGTTAGCGCCGTACTCGGAATGAGGCCCTATGTGTCCGCACATGATGCAAAATGGTGATTTTTGCAGGATCCAAGACCACACCTGCACAACGTCAGGCACACTGGCAGACCATCGCAGACATCATAAGTGCCCTTGGAATCGTGAGGTGCACAGATACTGAATGCTACAAGCGCTGGAATGACCTGAAGCGCAGGGCAAAGAATAAGCTGGCCTCAAGTCATGCCGCAACTCTAGTGACTGGAGGTGGGTCTCCAGCAGAGGACATAGAACTCACTCCACATGAGCAGGTTCCTGGGACCTACGTCATGGAGGAACAGATCCAAGGCGTGGGAGATCTGGCAGATTACGAGGCATTGTCCGGTGAGTGCACATGCATGTGTGTGTCATCCGTGTGCATGGTGTGTGTGGGAGGTCTTCTGTTTGGGTGCCAGGTGAGGGTGTGTGTGCCTGAGTGGTTTGGGTCACCCATGTGCCTCATCCAATACATTCTGCGCACCAGCATTTGGGTATAGCAGTATCCCTTCTGCCAACATTAGACATCCAGCCCAACACCACGCCAGTTGCCCTTGAAGTGTCATCTTGCCACAACATTGTTGCTTATTTTCCTCTCTTTATTCAGGCAGATTGTTTGCATACCACCACTTTTACTCGGCATTTCTCAGTCCTATTGTCACATGTCTGACATGGCTATGGTACAGTGGACTGGCTTTGTTTCCTGGACATGATTTGTTTAGACATGTCCCTTTGCTATAGGACCATTTTGGACTGGCAGCTCCAGGTTAAACATTTGAACCATTTCAATGAAAAAATCAATTTCATGAGCAAACTGGACTGAATGAACAATTGGTGCCCTCCTCTCCCTCTTCACTTATGGCTAGGGTACATGCCATCTGTGTGATGGCATGTGTATTTGACCTGCCAATCACTGGCCAATGTGTGATGCCACTGCTAGGCAGCATGCAGCAAATGTGTTCATCTTCCATCTTGGTGTCATCAATGTGTGCCATCTGCCTACCCTTCGCACGCAGTGACGGTGCATGCATGGGAGGGTTTTAGTCATGTGGGACATGTGTCAATCAAGTACTGTTTCTGTAGCCTCTCAGCCCTAATTGTGTGCCATAGTGCTAATGCCTGTTTCCATTTGTTTTCTTTTATGTCTTGCAGGGGATGACGCACTTGATACTGCTGGGGTTGTGGAGATGGTGCAGACCCAGGAGGGGTCTGAGGCCCGACCGACCACCAGTGAGGGACGTGGTGTGGTGGTGGGTGAGAACCCACAACTGCTGCAGGTCGTGCTCTCAAGGGGTGTCTCTGGCTGCACCTCCCCCGAGCTGTATTCAGGTGTCGATTCGGATGATGAGACCTATGTGCCGTCGCAGGTGAGTGTTCCAGGGAGGGATTCTGTTCTGTCCGACCCACCTGCACCAGGGTTAGAACCCTCAATGGGGATGTCAGTGTTGGCAGGTACGCCTTTGGTGGTTACGGATGCAGGGTCACACTCCGCAACATCTGATCCTGTTCCTGGGCCAGCAGATCAGAGGGGGAATGCAGTCCTGCAGCCTCAGGCAGTGCCGGCACAGCAAGGCGCAGTTCGCCTTGCCCCAGACAGGTGTGGTGCCCGCCGACGTGGTGGCCGTACGCCACCTGGCAATACTGCATGGGAGCAATCCATATACGGTATGGCAACCCAACAGGCAGCATCATCAGAGATGATGGCTCAGGCCATGGATAGGGTGGCCACTTCCATTGTCCCCCCCGAAAAGGCTGATGGAGCGACTACAGCAGGCAACAGACTCCATCTGCCAGTCACACAGGGAGGACATGTTGGCGTCCGACAGGGAAAGGCGGGCGGCACTTGCGACTCTGCGGGAAGCCATTTCCATAGAGTCCCAGGGCCACAGGGAAGCCCTGAGGGTGGAACTCCTTCACCTCAGGACGACTCTTGTTGAGCTTGAGGCTTCAACAAAAAGAAGGACAGAACAGCAGCTGGAGCGTCTCACACGTACGCTCTCAGCTGAGATGCAGGCAACTAGGGCGGAGGTCCGGGCATCCCGTGAGTTGTTGCATGGGGACCTACGCACAATTATCCTCCAGAACGAGACCTACCACACCCGCATGCTTACTGCCATGGAGGACCAGACTAGGGCTTTGCGTGGGCTGCCTCCCATAGTGCCATCACCTCCTGATGCAGCT
Organism: Ambystoma mexicanum; assembly: GCF_040938575.1. Classification (NCBI taxonomy): domain Eukaryota; kingdom Metazoa; phylum Chordata; class Amphibia; order Caudata; family Ambystomatidae; genus Ambystoma; species Ambystoma mexicanum. The sequence continues at coordinate 440,971,189 of NC_090932.1, read as the reverse complement.
GCAGAGGGTGAGGAGAGCGACATCAGTGATTCTCTCACAATAGGGTAGCCGTGCAGGCCATGAGCCCATGGAGGTGTTTTTTTTTTTTTCGCAAGATCCACACAGGTGGGTTTTGGTGTGCACCCTGTCCTCGGACCTCCTGGGTGGCCTCCCCCACCCCCCCGGGCCCATTAATGGCCATTTTTTTTTTTTGGACAGTGTGTTGCCTTGTGTGGCTCCCGTGGGCATACACTGTATTGTGGCTGGGCACATGCAGGCTTGTCATGAATTTGGTTCAGATGCTTGGGTTTGTGTGACACACACCCCTCCTGCTTCCCGTTTCCATGGGCTTGCAAAGGGTGTGCCCAAGTGACATTGACGTACATGGTGACGTTGGACTCCCATTCGATGTGTGGGCAGTCTGTAGTCAATACTGTGTATACATTCATAGTGCATATTGTTGTTGTATTGTACACTGCATGGTGTATTGATATGTGCCTCTGCATCCATCTCATCCTCCTAATTTGCAGGTCCATTTCTCATGTCTTCACAAGGCGGTCCACCTTGGAACTGGAGTCCATGTTGTAAGCAGTGCACCTACACTCTTGCGTGGTGCTAACACTGTATACTTGGAAGTGTTCGAAGTGCTGGCATCATCAGGTAGTGAGGCTACCAATTTTTTAAGTCTGTAATGTCATGTTTAAGGTAGGTTGGAGGTTGTGTAGGTGATTGGTATTCTTGGTAAGTATTTGGTAATGTGTGTTGTGGGTCCTGCATTACTGTGAGCATTTCATGTGTGGCCATGTTTCCATTAGGGACACTGTAGTTGGTGACACTTGGGGCATGTTGTGGGGATTAATTTGTTTGCTCTCACATTGCATGACATGCCATGGTGTGTTGTGTGGCCGTGCCGGGGAGGGTTTGGGTGACATGGCACTGTTCTCATGTAGTATTTTGCAAGTGGGTATTCATTTCTGCAGCATGGAAGTGTGTCTTTTGATGACACTTCATTGGTGGTGTTTGTGTAGGTAGGGATGCACACATTGTGACACTTCCACATGAACAATCTCAGGCTGCTATGGTTCTGACAGTTGACTGTCCCTTTGTTCGTCATAATTGTCAGGTCGAGTCCTCATTGCTTATCAGATGGTATGTGCCAGGGCTGTGTGCACTCCACAGGGGTGTGATTTCTATGTGAAGTAATTAGCCACCAGCTGCGTACGGGCTGCCTCACCCCGTGCCCTTTCCCCTCCCATGCGCAGCGGGCGTGCATGTGGTTGGGGATGTGGGGACCCCACCATGTCCACAGCCAGGCCCCGGCGTGTTGCAACATTGTGCAGGTCACATGCTGCCACTATGATCCTGCACACTACTGGGGCGCATATAACAGCTGCCCGCCAGAACGGTCAAGGGAGCGAAAGCGTGACTTGAGCACTCCGAATGTGCGCTCCACTATGCCCCAGGTTGCAATATGGGCTGTGTTGTATCTTACCTCGGGAGGCGTGATGGGGTTCCGAATTGGCGTCATCATGTGGGTGCTCACAGGGTAGGCACTGTCCCCTGGTGAGGAGGTGATGGGTATCATTAGTGGGGTAGTGACATAACTCTGCATCTGACATGAATGCCTGTGCAGTGGCATACATACTCACCAAGCAGCCATGTATCGCCATGCCGCCCAGCTTCTAGGTCCCGGCTTAGGGTAGACATTCGGTAAATGAAGCTGTCATGGGTGGACCCTGGATAGTTGGCATATACTGAGGTGATGATTCCCTTGGCATTACATATAACCTGCACGTTGATGGAATGCCAGTGCTTGCGGTTCCTATAGATGTGCTCAGATGCCCTGGGGGGACGTAGTGCCACATGGGTGCAGTAAATGGCACCTAGCACTTTGGGGAATTGTGCCACACCATAGAAATCGAGGGCGGCAGCCTGCCTTTCTGCAGGTGTCCTGGGCAGGTATATGTGCCTACGGACTGATGGGCGTGCAGTGATGATGTTCAAGACCTGGTGTAGGCAGCGTGACTGCGTGGCCTGTGATGTGACACCCCACCCACTATGGCACTTGTCCGCTGAAATGATCCTGTGGCCAAGAAATGCAGTACATTGAGGACCTTCTCCGGGGGGCTGAATGCTTGGGAGCACAGGGTGGGTGATGTGAGGTCATCCTCCCACTCACTGACCAGGTCCAGTATTATGTGTGGTGGAAACCTGTACCTCCCATACACCTGGTCATCAGGCATCCCAAAAAGGCTGGTTCTGGGAGTGAAAATTCGGGCCCTCACTATCCTCCCCCTCCTCCTTTGCTAACCCACGGCCACTGCTGCTAGGAACGGTATATTCATCCTGGCGTCTGAGCTTGTTTGTTGCTTGCACGCACTTTTATGCTGCGCGGGTCGACGTACGCCTGCTTCATGCTGGCGTACGTGTTTCAGGATTGGACCATTTATTTTTCGGAGCGTTGTAGGCGAACGTGTGAATATTCCCGCCCACCCCTCGAATACACGTACCCCACTCTCACAGGCCCAGTCGTACCCTGGGCAATCACGTGTGGAACTTCCCGCGAACACCGTAATACACGTAGCCTGCTGGTATCGCGTGTGGAAGTTCACGCGGACCCATAATACACGTACCATGATGGTATCGCATGGGAGACTACCCGCGCTCCCCAGGAATACACGTACCCAGGCACGGCTGGGGGGTGGGGGGGTGGGAGACATGATTTGGACATGAATGGGGGCCTGGTGGAGGGTGCCCCTGGATGCTGTGGGGAGGGGGTGATGGGAGACATGAGTGGGGGCCTGGTGGAGGGTGCCCCTGGATGCTGGCGGGTGGGGGTGGTGGGAAACATGAGTGGGGGCCTGGTGGAGGCTGCCCGTGCACTGCTGGGGGGTGGGGGTGGTGGGAGACATGTGTGGGGGCCTGGTGGAGGGTGCACCTGGATGCTGGGGGGTGGGGGTGCAGGGGGACATGAGTGGGGCGTGGTGGAGGGTGCCCTGCACTGCTGGGGGGTGGGGGTGGTGGGAGACATGAGTTGGACATGAGTGGGGGCCTGGTGGATGGTGCCCCTGGATGCTGGGGGTTGGGGCTGGTGGGAGACATGAGTGGGGGCCTGGTGGAGGCTGCCCCTGCACTGCTGGGGGGTGGGGGTGATGGGAGACATGAGTGGGGGCCTGGTGGAGGCTGCCCCTGGATGCTGGGGGGTGGTGGGAGACATGTGTGGGGGCCTGGTGGAGGGTGCCCTGCACTGCTGGGGGGTGGGGGTGATGGGAGACATGAGTGGGGGCCTGGTGGAGGCTGCCCCTGCACTGCTGGGGGGTGGGGGTGATGGGAGACATGAATGGGGGCTTGGTGGAGGGTGCCCCTGGATGCTGGGGGGTGGGGGTGCAGGGGGACATGAGTGGGTGCCTGGTGGAGGGTGCCCTGCACTGCTGGGGGGTGGGGGTGGTGGGAGACATGAGTTGGACATGAGTGGGGGCCTGGTGGAGGGTGCCCTGCACTGCTGGGAGGCGGGGGTGGTGGGAGACATGATTGGGGGCCTGGTGGAGGGTGTGCCTGGATGCTGGGGGGTAGGGGTGGTGGGAGACATGAGTGGGGGCCTGGTGGAGGCTGCCCCTGCACTGCTGGGGGGTGGGGGTGATGGGAGGCATGAGTGGGGGTCTGGTGGAGGGTGCCCCTGGATGCTGGGGGGTGGGGGTGGTGGGACACATGTTTGGGGGCCTGGTGGAGGGTGCCCTGCACTGCTGGGGGTGGGGGTGGTGGGAGACATGAGTTGGACATGAGTGGGGGCCTGGTGGAGGCTGCCCCTGCACTGCTGGGGGGTGGGGGTGATGGGAGACATGAGTGGGGGCCTGGTTGAGGCTGCCCCTGGATGCTGGGGGTGTTAGTGGTGGGAGACATGTGTGGGGGCCTGGTGGAGGGTGCCCCGTACTGCTGGCGGGTGGGGGTGATGGGAGACATGAGTGGGGGCCTGGCGGAGGCTGCCCCTGCACTGCTGGGGGGTGGGGGTGGTGGGAGACATGTATGGGGGCCTGGTGGAGGATGCCCTGCACTGCTGGGGGGTGGGGTGGTGGGAGACATTAGTGGGGGCCTGGTGGAGGCTGCCCCTGCACTGCTGGGGGTGGGGGTGATGGGAGACATGAGTTGGGGCCTGGTGGAGGCTGCCCCTGCACTGCTGGGGGGTGGGGGTGCAGGGGGACATGAGTGGGGGCCTGGTGGAGGGTGCCATGCAATGCTGGGGGCTGGGGGTGGTGCGAGACATGAGTGGGTGCCTGGTGGAGGGTGCCCTGCACTGCTGGGGGGTGGGGGTGGTGGGAGACATGATTGGACATGAGCGGGGGCCTGGTGGAGGGTGCCCCTGGATGCTGGGGGGTGGGGGTGTTGGGAGACATGAGTGGGGGCCTGGTGGAGGCTGCCCCTGGATGCTGTGGGGTGGGGGTGATGGGAGACATGAGTGGGGGCATGGTGGAGGGTGCCCCTGGATGCTGGGGGGTGGGGTGGTGGGAGACATGAGTGGGGGCCTGGTGGAGGCTGCCCCTGCACTGCTGGGGGGTGGGGGTGATGGGAGACATGAGTGGGGGCCTGGTGGGGGGTGCCCCTGGATGCTGGGGGCTGGGGGTGCAGGGGGACATGAGTGGGGGCCTGGTGGAGGCTGCCCCTGCACTGCTGGGGGGTGGGGGTGATGGGAGACATGAGTGGGGGCCTGGTGGAGGCTGCCCCTGGATGCTGGGTGGTGGGGTGGTGGGAGACATGTGTGGGGGCCTGGTGGAGGGTGCCCTGCACTGCTGGGGGGTGGAGGTGATGGGAGACATGAGTGGGGGCCTGGTGGAGGCTGCCCCTGCACTGCTGGGGGATGGGGGTGGTGGGAGACATGTGTGGGGGCCTGGTGGAGGGTGCCCTGCACTGCTGGGGGGTGGGGGTGGTGGGAGACATGTGTGGGGGCCGGGTGGAGGGTGCCCTGCACTGCTGGGGGGTGGGAGTACAGGGGGACATGAGTGGGGGCCTGGTGGAGGGTGCCCTGCACTGCTAGGGGGTGGGGGTGATGGGAGACATGAGTGGGGGCCTGGTGGAAGCTGCCCCTGCACTGCTGGGGGTGGGGGTGATAGGAAGCATGAGTGGGGGCCTGGTGGAGGCTGCCCCTGCACTGCTGGGGGGTGGGGGTGTTGGGAGACATGAGTGGCTGCCTGGTGGAGGGTGCCCCTGGATGCTGGGGGGTGGGAGTGCAGGGGGACATGAGTGGGGGCCTGGTGGAGGCTGTCCCTGCACTGCTGGGGGTGGGGGTGATGGGAGACATGAGTGGGGGCCAGTTGGAGGCTGCCCCTGGATGCTGGGGGGTGGGGGTGGTGGGAGACATGTGTGGGGGCCTGGTGGAGGTTGACCTGCACTGCTGGGGGGTGGAGGTGATGGGAGACATGAGTGGGGGCCTGGTGGAGGCTGCAACTGCACTGCTGGGGGGTGGGGGTGGTGGGAGACATGTGTGGGGGCCTGGTGGAGGGTGCCCTGCACTGCTGGGGGGTGGGGGTGGTGGGAGACATGTGTGGGGGCCGGGTGGAGGGTGCCCTGCACTGCTGGGGGGTGGGAGTACAGGGGGACATGAGTGGGGGCCTAATGGAGGGTGCCCTACACTGCTAGGGGGTGGGGGTGATGGGAGACATGAGTGGGGGCCTGGTGGAAGCTGCCCCTGCACTGCTGGGGGTGGGGGTGATAGGAGGCATGAGTGGGGGCCTGGTGGAGGCTGCCCCTGCACTGCTGGGGGGTGGGGGTGATGGGAGACATGAGTGGCTGCCTGGTGGAGGGTGCCCCTGGATGCTGGGGGGTGGGGGTGCAGGGGGACATGATTGGGGGCCTGGTGGAGGCTGTCCCTGCACTGCTGGGGGTGGGGGTGATGGGAGACATGAGTGGGGGCCAGTTGGAGGCTGCCCCTGAATGCTGGGGGGTGGGGGTGGTGGGAGACATGTGTGGGGGCCTGGTGGAGGTTGCCCTGCACTGCTGGGGGGTGGGGTGATGGGAGACATGAGTGGGGTCCTGGTGGAGGCTGCCACTGCACTGCTGGGGGGTGGGGTGATGGGAGACATGAGTGGGGGCCTGGTGGAGGGTGCCCCTGGATGCTGGGGGGTGGGGTTGCAGGGGGACATGAGTGGGGGCCTGGTGGAGGGTGCCCTGCACTGCTAGGGGGTGGGGGTGGTGGGAGACATGAGTTGGACATGAGTGGGGGCCTGGTGGAGGGTGCCCCTGGATGCTGGGGGGTGGGGGTGCAGGGGGACATGAGCGGGGGCCTGGTGGAGGCTGCCCCTGCACTGCTGGGGGGTGGGGGTGATGGGAGACATGAGTGGGGGCCTGGTGGAGGCTGCCCCTGGATGCTGGGGGGTGAGGTGGTGGGAGACATGTGTGGGGGCCTGTTGGAGCGTGCCCTGCACTGCTGGGGGACGGGGGTGATGGGAGACATGAGTGGGGGCCTGGTGGAGGCTGCCCCTGCACTGCTGGGGGTGGGGGTGGTGGGAGACATGTGTGGGGGCCTGGTGGAGGGTGCCCTGCACTGCTGGGGGGTGGGGGTGGTGGGAGACATGTGTGGGGGCCTGGTGGAGGGTGCCCTGCACTGCTGGGGGGTGGGAGTACAGGGGGACATGAGTGGGGGCCTGGTGGAGGGTGCCCTGCACTGCTGGCGGGTGGGGGTGATGGGAGACATGAGTGGGGGCCTGGTGGAAGCTGCCCCTGCACTTCTGGGGGTGGGGGTGATAGGAGGCATGAGTGCGGGCCTGGTGGAGTCTGCCCCTGCACTGCTGGGGGGTGGGGGTGATGGGAGACATGAGTGGCTGCCTGGTGGAGGGTGCCCCTGGATGCTGGGGGGTGGGGGTGCAGGGGGACATGAGTGGGGGCCTGGTGGAGGCTGTCCCTGCACTGCTGGGGGTGGGGGTGATGGGAGACATGAGTGGGGGCCTGTTGGAGGCTGCCCCTGGAGGCTGGGGGGTGGGGGTGGTGGGAGACATGTGTGGGGGCCTGGTGGAGGTTGCCCTGCACTGCTGGGGGGTGGGGTGATGGGAGACATGAGTGGGGGCCTGGTGGAGGCTGCCCCTGCACTGCTGGGGGGTGGGGGTGATGGGAGACATGAGTGGGGGCCTGGTGGAGGGTGCCCCTGGATGCTGGGGGGTGGGGGTGCAGGGGGACATGAGTGGGGGCCTGGTGGAGGGTGCCCTGCACTGCTGGGGGGTGGGGGTGGTGGGAGACAAGAGTTGGACATGAGTGGGGGCGTGGTGGAGGGTGCCCTGCTCTGCTGGGGGGTGGGGGTGGTGGGAGACATGAGTGGGGGCCTGGTGGAGGGTGCCCCTGGATGCTGGGGGGTGGGGGTGGTGGGAGACATGAGTTGGACATGAGTGTGGGCCTGGTGGAGGCTGCCCCTGCACTGCTGGGGGGTGGGGTGATGGGAGACATGAGTGGGGGCCTGGTGGAGGCTGCCCCTGGATGCTGGGGGGTGGGGGTGGTGGGAGACATGTTTGGGGGCCTGGTGGAGGGTGCCCTACACTGCTGGGGGGTGGGGGTGATGGAAGACATGAGAGGGGTCCTGGTGGATGCTGCCCCTGCACTGCTGGGGGGTGGGGGTGGTGGGAGACATGTTTGGGGGCCTGGTGGAGGGTGCCCTGCACTGCTGGGGGGTGGGGGTGGTGGGAGACATGAGTGGGGGCCTGGTGGCGGCTGCCCCTGCACTGCTGGCGGTGGGGGTGATGGGAGACATGAATTGGACATGAGTGGGGGTCTGGTGGAGGGTGCCCCTGGGGGATGGGGGTGGTGGGAGACATGTGTGGGGCCTGGTGGAGGGTGCCCTGCACTGCTGGGGGGTGGGGGGGGTGGGATACATGAGTTGGACATGAGTGGGGGCCTGGTGGAGGGTGCCCCTGGATGCTGGGGGGTGGGGGTGGTGGGAGACATGAGTGGGGGCCTGGTGGAGGCTGCCCCTGGATGCTGGGAGACATGAGTGGGGGCCTGGTGATGGCTGCCCCTGCACTGCTGGGGGTTGGGGGTGAAGGGAGACATGAGTGGGGGCCTGGTGGAGGGTGCCCCTGGATGCTGGGGGGGAGGGGGTGCAGGGGGACATGAGTGGGGGCCTGGTGGAGGGTGCCCCTGGATGCTGGGGGGTGGGGGTGGTGGGAGACATGAGTGGGGGCCTGGTGGAGGCTGCCCCTGCACTGCTGGGGGTGGGGGTGATGAGAGACATGAGTGGGGGCCTGGTGGAGGCTGCCCCTGGATGCTGGGGGGTGGGGGTGGTGGGAGACATGTGTGGGGGCCTGGTGGAGGGTGCCCTGCACTGTTGGGGGGTGGGGGTGCAGGGAGACATGAGTGGGGGCCTGGTGGAGGGTGCCCTGCACTGCTGGGGGGTGGGGGTGATGGGAGACATGAGTTGGGGCCTGGTGGATGCTGCCCCTGCACTGCTAGGGGGTGGGGGTGATGGGAGACTTGAGTGGGGGCATGGTGGAGGGTGCCCCTGGATGCTGGGGGGTGGGGGTGCAGGGGGACATGAGTGGGGCCTGGTGGAGGGTGCCCTGCAGTGCTGGGGGGTGGGGGGTGGTGGGAGACATGAGTGGGGGCCTGGTGGCGGCTGCCCCTGCACTGCTGGGGGTGGGGGTGATGGGAGACATGAGTGGGGGCCTGGTGGAGGCTGCCCCTGCACTGCTGGGGGGTGGGGGTTTAGGGGGACATGAGTGGGGGCCTGGTGGAGGGTGCCCTGCACTGCTGGGGGGTGGGGGTGGTGGGAGACATGAGTGGGGGCCTGGTGGAGGGTGCCCTGCACTGCTGGGGGGTGGGGGTGATGGGAGACATGAGAGGGGTCCTGGTGGATGCTGCCCCTGCACTGCTGGGGGGTGGGGGTGGTGGGAGACATGTTTGGGGGCCTGGTGGAGGGTGCCCTGCACTGTTGGGGGGTGGGGGTGCAGGGAGACATGAGTGGGGGCCTGGTGGAGGGTGCCCTGCACTGCTGGGGGGTGGGGGTGATGGGAGACATGAGTTGGGGCCTGGTGGATGCTGCCCCTGCACTGCTAGGGGGTGGGGGTGATGGGAGACTTGAGTGGGGGCATGGTGGAGGGTGCCCCTGGATGCTGGGGGGTGGGGGTGCAGGGGGACATGAGTGGGGCCTGGTGGAGGGTGCCCTGCAGTGCTGGGGGGTGGGGGTGGTGGGAGACATGAGTGGGGGCCTGGTGGCGGCTGCCCCTGCACTGCTGGGGGTGGGGGGTGATGGGAGACATGAGTGGGGCCTGGTGGAGGCTGCCCCTGCACTGCTGGGGGGTGGGGGTTTAGGGGGACATGAGTGGGGGCCTGGTGGAGGGTGCCCTGCACTGCTGGGGGTGGGGGTGGTGGGAGACATGAGTGGGGGCCTGGTGGAGGGTGCCCTGCACTGCTGGGGGGTGGGGGTGATGGGAGACATGAGAGGGGTCCTGGTGGATGCTGCCCCTGCACTGCTGGGGGGTGGGGGTGGTGGGAGACATGAGTGGGGGCCTGGTGGAGGGTGCCCCTGGATGCTGGGGGGTGGGGGTGGTGGGAGACATGAGTTGGACATGAGTGTGGGCCTGGTGGAGGCTGCCCCTGCACTGCTGGGGGGTGGGGTGATGGGAGACATGAGTGGGGGCCTGGTGGAGGCTGCCCCTGGATGCTGGGGGGTGGGGGTGGTGGGAGACATGTTTGGCGGCCTGGTGGAGGGTGCCCTACACTGCTGGGGGGTGGGGGTGATGGAAGACATGAGAGGGGTCCTGGTGGATGCTGCCCCTGCACTGCTGGGGGGTGGGGGTGGTGGGAGACATGTTTGGGGGGCCTGGTGGAGGGTGCCCTGCACTGCTGGGGGGTGGGGGTGGTGGAAGACATGAGTGGGGGCCTGGTGGCGGCTGCCCCTGCACTGCTGGCGGTGGGGGTGATGGGAGACATGATTGGACATGAGTGGGGGTCTGGTGGAGGGTGCCCCTGGATGCTGGGGGATGGGGGTGGTGGGAGACATGTGTGGGGGCCTGGTGGAGGGTGGCCCTGCACTGCTGGGGGGTGGGGGTGGTGGGATACATGAGTTGGACATGAGTGGGGGCCTGGTGGAGGGTGCCCCTGGATGCTGGGGGGTGGGGGGTGGTGGGAGACATGAGTGGGGCCTGGTGGAGGCTGCCCCTGGGATGCTGTGGTGTGGGGTGATGGGAGACATGAGTGGCTGCCTGGTGGAGGGTGCCCCTGGATGCTGGGAGACATGAGTGGGGGCCTGGTGATGGCTGCCCCTGCACTGCTGGGGGTGGGGGTGAAGGGAGACATGAGTGGGGGCCTGGTGGAGGGTGCCCCTGGATGCTGGGGGGGAGGGGGTGCAGGGGGACATGAGTGGGGGCCTGGTGGAGGGTGCCCCTGGATGCTGGGGGGTGGGGGTGGTGGGAGACATGAGTGGGGGCCTGGTGGAGGCTGCCCCTGCACTGCTGGGGGTGGGGGTGATGAGAGACATGAGTGGGGGCCTGGTGGAGGCTGCCCCTGGATGCTGGGGGGTGGGGGTGGTGGGAGACATGTGTGGGGGCCTGGTGGAGGGTGCCCTGCACTGTTGGGGGGTGGGGGTGCAGGGAGACATGAGTGGGGGCCTGGTGGAGGGTGCCCTGCACTGCTGGGGGGTGGGGGTGATGGGAGACATGAGTTGGGGCCTGGTGGATGCTGCCCCTGCACTGCTAGGGGGTGGGGGTGATGGGAGACTTGAGTGGGGGCATGGTGGAGGGTGCCCCTGGATGCTGGGGGGTGGGGGTGCAGGGGGACATGAGTGGGGGCCTGGTGGAGGGTGCCCTGCAGTGCTGGGGGGTGGGGGTGGTGGGAGACATGAGTGGGGGCCTGGTGGCGGCTGCCCCTGCACTGCTGGGGTGGGGGTGATGGGAGACATGAGTGGGGGCCTGGTGGAGGCTGCCCCTGCACTGCTGGGGGGGTGGGGGTGTAGGGGGACATGAGTGGGGGCCTGGTGGAGGGTGCCCTGCACTGCTGGGGGGTGGGGGTGGTGGGAGACATGAGTGGGGGCCTGGTGGAGGGTGCCCTGCACTGCTGGGGGGTGGGGGTGATGGGAGACATGAATTGGACATGAGTGGGGGCCTGGTGGAGGGTGCCCCTGGATGCTGGGTGGTGGGGGTGGTGGGAGACATGTGTGGGGGCCTGGTGGAGGGTGCCCTGCACTGCTGGGGGGTGGGGTGGTGGGATACAAGAGTTGGACATGAGTGGGGGCCTGGTGGAGGGTGCCCTTGGATGCTGTGGGATGGGGGTGATGGGAGACATGAGTGGGGGCCTGGCGGAGGGTGCCCCTGGATGCTGGGAGACATGAGTTGGGGCCTGGTGATGGCTGCCCCTGCACTGCTGGGGGGTGGGGGTGATGGGAGACATAAGTGGGGGCCTGGTGGAGGGTGCCCCTGGATGCTGGGGGGGAGGGGGTGCAGGGGGACATGAGTGGGGGCCTGGTGGAGGGTGCCCTTGGATGCTGTGGGATGGGGGTGATGGGAGACATGAGTGGGGGCCTGGCGGAGGGTGCCCCTGGATGCTGGGAGACATGAGTTGGGGCCTGGTGATGGCTGCCCCTGCACTGCTGGGGGTGGGGGGTGGTGGGAGACATGAGTGGGGGCCTGGTGGAGGCTGCCCCTGGATGCTGTGGGATGGGGGTGATGGGAGACATGAGTGGGGGCCTGGCGGAGGGTGCCCCTGGATGCTGGGAGACATGAGTTGGGGCCTGGTGATGGCTGCCCCTGCACTGCTGGGGGGTGGGGGTGATGGGAGACATGAGTGGGGGCCTGGTGGAGGGTGCCCCTGGATGCTGGGGGGGAGGGGGGTGCAGGGGGACATGAGTGGGGGCCTGGTGGAGGGTGCCCCTGGATGCTGGGGGGTGGGGGTGGTGGGAGACATGAGTGGGGGCCTGGTGGAGGCTGCCCCTGCACTGCTGGGGGTGGGGGTGATGGGAGACATGA